>NC_031778.1:6826809-6951626 GCF_001522545.3 Parus major
CTGGGAAAGAACCTCTGGAAAAGAGACAAAACCAGGGCTGAGCTGCACAGGCATTTCACCCTGCACTCTGGGAGCGAGCCTCCTTGCCCGTGGTTTAAGTGAACAGGTGTCAGTGTGAGATGCACAAACCCTTGTGGGGTGAAGAAGGAATAACGACAGCTGTGATGGTTGTTTTGAAGTGAGCCATTCGTGTTGTTGAACACAGGTGTATTCTGCAGGTATTCTACAGCTTTGCTAGCCTGTGTACTAAAATCAGCCCTACACTTTTCAGCAGAGTTATTTTTGAAATTAGTAAAGCCTATTCTATATGGAAATATAAACAAGTATAATTTTTCCTGTCAGTTTTCTGGTTTCCTCTCAGTTTTCTTGCCTTGCACATGAAAGTAGCTATGCTGCATGTGAGTACTATGACCTTATTCAAGCAGTTGAGATGTGACAGAATCTGAACTTTGTAAAGTTCCTTCAAACTGAAATCAAGCACCATTAAGCTTGTTTTCAAACGTCCTGGAGAGCCATTTTCAAAAGTGTTTTAGAATTACATTTAAGCTATTCCTTTAGGATCCCCTGACCAAAGTCATCCTTCATTTTTTTCTTCTGGTGAAAGTAGAAAGGTGGGGTGAAAGAAACATGATGGCATTTGAAATGTAAAGCAGCCTAGTTTTCATTCTAAAAACGGTCTTTATGACAAAGTGAAAAAAAATAATCTGTTTGCCAGTCTGTCTCAGTTTGAGACAAATTAGGAGGAAATGTCCTGAAATGAACTTGTCCTCTAAAGAAAGGTATGTTTTGTCAGCCCCTCCTCACAAGTTCAAAAGGAGTTTCTGGGAGGAAAGTGATAAAAACCTGTTTATTTAACAAGCAGAGTACACGCAGGCACAGAAAAAAAGAGAATGAATAATGTTAGATAATAGACTTTCTCATTGTGTGGAGCAAGCTTTTAGAGTCCTGCTTGGCTTCTCCCGAGGTCCAGAGCTGGGATGGGGCGTCCCTGCAGCCTCCCCCGGCGGGCGTGCGGCTCCCGGTGATGGTTCGGCTTTGGGAGCAGAGCTGAACCCTTCCAGAAGAGGCAGCCACAGTCCCAGGAAAACTTCTTGCCTCAGCTAACACACAAGAGCTTGCTAAAAGCAAAGACACAACTGTCCCAGCCACACAGCAGAGAGAGCTGGGGAGTCTGTGAGAGCTGCACACAAACTGCACCGAGGAGTTCCCCTGGCCTCAAGTTCCAGGGCCCAGGTGTGGGCATAAAGCAGGGACACGGCATGGGAACATCACCCCAGGACACAGGCCTTCAGGTGCCATTGAGGAATGCTCATGGGAGAATGTGGAAGGGGAAGCTGGAGCAGAAGTTGTTGCTGTAGGTCCTTGCAAAACAGGATCCATAGGATAAAAGATGGAAAATAGCAAATAGAAAATGTGGCTTCTTGCATCCATCTTTCCTGGAGCAGGTGCAGAGGCAGCTGTTTGGAGGCGTTGCTAACCAGGAGACTGAGGAGCAAGGCCAGCTGCAGGACAGAAGGGAAGTCCTAGGGCAGCTGCAGGGCTGTCTGCAGGGTGTTTGTGTGACTGCTGGGGTCGGTGCAGCAGTGACTGAAGTAACTGCAAGGCTGAAGGGTCCAGGGCCAGCTACTGGGCACACTGAGTGCTCTCTTACTCCTGGTTGGACCCCTGTGGGCACAGCTGCAGCTACTGGAGAGGCACAAACAGTTTTGTCATCAGCAGAGTGATCTAAGAAGGGATTCTGCAGAGTTAGATGATGAGAGGGATGACTGTAATATTATTTAGTCTTTTAAAAAGTCTGTCTGGCCCTGAAAGTGGTGAGTAACAGAGATGGAATCAAGCCTGGTTCCTGATGAATCAGTATTGATCCATTGGTTGCTAATTTCATTTTCCTTTTTGAACTGATTGCATACTTAATGTTCTTCTTTAGCAGTGCCAGTCATGACAGGATTTTGACCGATTCAGTGCCTTTAAAAAAGCAAAACTTCAACAACCAAACCTTTATAAGTAACAGGCTACAGTGCTTTTCTGCTGCACTCATACATGTATAACTCAGGCTTATCTTGAAGGAATTTTTAGCTGTCAAGTGGACAACATATATAATAATGGCTTGAGTCCTACCTCAAGCACCAGAGAGGTGTCTTTTTGCTTAAGCCTCTTCCAAGGGGGATTAAATAATGTCCATGACTATGTAATAGGACTGATGTAAGATGGCATTTCTCATCAATTAATGTGCTCTCAGCTGTGTGCCTAACCCTTTAGCTGTGAACCCAGAGTTGAGCATGTTTAGGGAGAGTTTTACCTGTTAATATTTAACTTGAGTGTGCAATGTGGTAATTGGGGTTTTGGTAAGAAAGAGTACTGCATATTGTTGAAGAGTGATAAAAATACTTTTAATAGGGAACTGGAAGCGGGCAGTGCTGCTCTGGTGTTCATAAAGGAGGAAGGCAGCCAGCTTAAACACAGATAGACAGGGGCTCATTAGCTGTGAGGGCTTGTTGTCAATCTGGGCTGCTTCTGGCACTGCTTGCTCTGATTGGCATGGAATGGAAGGTAATGTCACAGCAGGATCCGTGTGTCCCAGTGAACCACTGCATCTGACTGAATCCAAACACCTGGAATGCCACCCTGACCAGCATTCTGCTTCATCCAGAAATTCTGGATGCAGCTTGAGTTCATGCCCTGTGCTGATGTAGTACTCCTGCTTCAAATGCTTTTTTAATTTCCTGTGTTTATGCTCTCATGTATCTGTAGAGGGAGTAAACCAGCACTGGCACACCTGACAGTTGTTGCACAAATGTTTATTTCCCTTTAAATATGGTATAGATTTCATCTGCCTTTGGCTGTTGTGAAGATATTTGGGTAGTTATATGTTGGGCTTGGAAGCTGTCTGATTAGAGAACATAACTATTAAAAGTGTGTGAATGAGATGAGAAAGTTACAGAATGTCAAATAATAACCACGGGTAACAGCAGGTGCAGGGAGTGGTTTGCATGGAAGCTCAAAATTGAAATATATTATGAAATCCCTTTGAATATTTCTGGATGTGGCACTGAGAATATGAAGTTGGATTGATGATCCTTCAGCCCAGACTATTCTGTAATCCTGTGTGGTTAATTTGTGGATGGAAAGATGATAGATTAGTAAATGTTTCACTGTGCACACTTCTAACTCTAAACATACTATGAGCAATTTACTTACTGCTATGGAATAGGAAATGTAGTATTTGCTTTAGTTTCTTTTTTAAATGACATTGTTTCATCAGTACAGAATCCAGGTCATGTTTTCTCAATCTTGTGTGCTTTTAAATTATGAATATGGATTGAGTATGAAACATGTTTCATCCTCATTCTCCTAAGCTTTCAATTTATCACAGAAGCAGCCACAATTCCTTTGGCCTCTTGGAGCTCTCGAGCACATTGAAATATATTATTTCACCAGTATGAAATAGTGTATAAATACCTGGTGGAACCTTTGAAGATTTCTCTCATTTATATTTATTAGAGATACCTCCCAGGATAACTCAAAGAGTAAGTGCCCTGCAGGCTATACTAATTAAGACAAAATATAACAAGTTTTTAGCTCCAACATTGATAAGGGAGGAAGAGGGGTCTTAGAGCCTGGATGGGGTTGTGTTCCTGAGGTTGTGTGAGAGAGACCCAGAGCCAAGTGATGCTGCTGCTGTCTGGGGACTGCAGGAGGGAGATCCAAGGGAGGAGAGGATGGAAGAGATCATTTCCACTGAGGAACTGATGTGTCCTAGAGAATGCATGGAGCCATCCTCCCTCTCCCGCAGTGCTGGTGAAGGACCTGCCCCAAGTCCTCTTCTGAACATCTAGAACAGTGAGAAAGCTCAAAACTGTGGTTGAACAACCTGGAGGAAGACTCCAGAGAGAAATCTGGAAGGGAAGAAGGGTTTAATCAAATGCAAATGTGGTTACTATGAAAAAAAACTATATTATTTGAATCTCTTCTTCCTCATAGTTAGGGCTGGAAGTAATTGTAGTTAAAAATACTCAGTTTGGGCATTTAAGAAGGAAATTGTGGGAATAAGCCTAGCAGAATGGTGGGATGAACTGGTGAGAGAGGTGTAAAGTCACAGACCTTCAGTGTCTTTAGGAACTGGAGATATAAACAGCATTATTTTTAGCATGAGCATTTATTTTGTTTTGTAGCTAGGAGATGAAGAGGTGACTACCAAGTCTCTCTCATCCTTTATTTTTCTTTGATTGTATGGAAATACTTCCCTAATGCCCACTACTTCTGGCATGTATAGGGGCAGCCTCCTGGCAAGTGAATCATGAATTTGGGTGTTTGGAAGTTGTGCATTTCTCCCAAGTCTTCCAGCCATGTACAGCGAGCTACCTAAAGCTTTTTCATCCATCAAAATGAATTCCCAGAGTTTGGCAGGGCTGAGGTTTCCCTCAGTTCCCACTGGAGTGTGCAAATGTAGATTTCATTACTGGCTTCCTGCCAAAAACCTCCTCAGGGAAAAATCTGTATCATCTTAATCTGTTACCTTTCATTACTTCCTTCATACCCATCCCCTCCCCTCACAATTTTCTCTCTTTCTAAAGAAGCTGTTATATTTTTCTCTGAGATCAGTATATAATACTGATATATAATATAATACCACTCAGGCATCTCCAAAATATTGATGTGCATGTGTGGGGGATTCTTTTCCAGACACAGAATTGAGAAGGGCTTATTGCATCTCTTATCCAGCCTGTTTAGAAATCTTATAAACTTATGATTTTTAACCTCTTATTTAATTCTGTTGCAAAGTCTGGCTTTTCCAGAATCCAAATGGTGCCTATGAGTTCATGTACATTTATTTGTGTGCCTGCATATAAATACAGTATCTTACAGGGGTTTCTCATAAAGCTTTTTTCACTGTTTCTTATTTATGCCCAGATCTCAAATCTGTCAAATCAGAATTGGGATTGAATAGAACACTTTGCCCTGTGTGCACTGGTCTCTTTCCTCAGGCTCTCCTAAATGAGAATTTTCAAAAATATTTGGTGTGATTTTCCACCAAGGTTCCCTGTATGCAATGTAGTATTTTTGATGATAGCACTTCCCTGTGAGAGGAGGTTAATTTAATTTAATCCTGTTAAATATTGATCTAAAATTTAAAGCTTGTTACAGCATTTATCAATCCAGTTTGTACCAAAACTTCTGGGATTCGTATAGTTCATCTAGACAGAGATAGGCAAAGACTTTGGCTGTTGCCTCCTTCAGGTGTTAGGAACAGAAAATTACTTTGCCAGTGGAAGAAAGTGAAGTGTCCTTATCAAACACTCTCAGCAGATGTCTTCTCTATTGAAGAGTTTTCTCAGGCTGACAGAATGCCAATATCTGCGGCTGCCCTGGTGGGCCAGCTCTGTAAATCACTGATTTGTTGGATGTGTGAGAGAAAAGAGCACAAAGCTTTGGTTCTTTAATCTGGTACCTGACTGAATCTGGTCTACTGGCAGCATCTTAACACAGGAGAAAAGGGTTTTGGCATCACACCTGGCACTGGTTTGGGGAGAGGTCTCCCCCTGGTAAATTTTGAACCTGGGTGGATTTCAACATTTGTCAGGAATGTGGAAGTCACTGAGCTCTACAGATTTTGTAAAAATATGTGACCAGCAGAGGAAAGAGATTCTCTGGGGGAAGCTAAAGACTGTTCTGAAGACACTGAAGTTGATCAGATGTAAGATAAAAATGAACAGACAGCAGGCTTTTAAAATCCTGAGCCTACTTTGTTGTTTTCCATCAATAGACACTTGTCCATAAGTGCTGTGCAGGTAAAGCACCATTTCCAGGCTCTGCTTATACTCCCACAGAGCTGGCCTGAAGAGAGAGATTTCTCTAAGGACAGCAGGAAGGCAAGTTCCAGATTATTTCTTTGCCATGGCACTCTGTTTTCTTGATGTCAGGAGAAGCAGCAATTTCAGATGAATCTGCTGGAAATGTTAGCATGCTATTTGCATCAGGAAACGATACCTGCATCTCCCTGGTGGGAGTTATTAGTAATGAGCATGGCCCCTTCACAGATGTGAAACAAACTTTGGAAAGGCTCCCCTGCACCCTCACTGGAAATCCTGATCTAATTCCAACATGCAATACCTGGGAATTTGGGAAGCTCTACCAGAGCATAATTCCTTTGTGATTTTACTGACCACTGAAACTAAGAGTCAAGTGAAGAGTGAAGAAATGTCAATCCAAAGTAAGAATGGCTGGAGGAAAACATTTAAGTTTAATAAATAATTTTATTTTTAATAACTTAAGTTTTACAGACTTTCACAAGAAGCAGTGAAAGGAATGTCATCCTTAGGATTCTGATGAAATTCCAGACTCTGGAATATATTTATATACATATATTGACTCTGAACTCCACCTGCAGTTTCTATAGAAAAAGCTGTTCTGTTTCCAGCTGCAGCCTGCTGTGCAGTGATGCTGCTCAGTGTCAAACAGGTGCTGGAGCTCATCTGAGAGTGAAATGATAATATAATTTATGTAATTTATATAATTTATACTTTGCTTTGTTGCTTATTTCAAAGCCCCTTCAAGATTGCTCTGGATAAAATGCACAGCAGGAAATGAGATACTATTTGAAGAGATTTTTATGAGCCTGGCTGATTATTTAACTTTTTTGGGGCTGCTAAATTGTTATGCTTACTTGTGGGTTTTGCCAAAACTGAGAACATAAAGGCACTAGGTCAGAGCCTGCACACAACAATCAGGTTCCCTTAAGCTCAGCTCAGCTCTCCTTGTAGGGGCAGATGAGCAGAAAGGTCCTGCTGATGGGACAGAGTCTGTGCTGCTCACTGGGGAGCAGCTGCTGGGTCCTGTTTGCTGCTCAGGTGTGCATGGGCTCTGAAAGGATGTGCTCCCATGGCTCAGGTACCTTCAGTGGAAAACCTTTCACGCTCTGTTTTGGGAAGAGTCAGTGACAAAAGAGGTTACCTGCAGCTGGCTGATGCCAAGGGTGTGCCATCCTCCACCTGTTTCTGTAAATGAGGCATTACCCAGGCTCTGTCATTCTGTGGGGTCTGGTCAGGGGCTGCTCTGCATGGTGGGCTGCTGAAAGGCTCTTTGGCTTTCCCAGGTTTTTTTACAGTTTTTAAAGGATTTCTCTTCAGGAATCCAGTTTGTAATGCATTTATGGTGCAGCAGAGTTAAGAGGTTTGCTTTGCTTTCTCTTTAATGGAGTGTTCCCTGTTCTATTCCCTGTTCTGTTCCCTGTTCTCTAGATCTTTGAATTACACACTACTCCTAACACAGCAATACAGGACTTCCAACATCTGTAACCCGAATTTTGGCTTCATACTGGAGGTGGAACATTACAGACTGCATTAAATTCTTGTGTGTAACTCAGGTTTTCCTGGTTCCCTACACTGATAATGATTTCCTCTGGTTCTTCTCAATTAATCTGGCTCACATGATGATCAGAAGGATAATTTAAATTATTTACTTATGACCACCATCCTCAATGTTTATATTTTTAGTCATGAGATTGCTAGCTGAGATTAGATCCCACTGCCATAGTGCAAGTGTGTGTACAGCAAGAGATGACCCTTTTACTGAAATGAGCTGGACAAAGTGCTTTGACAGTGAAAGGAAAAAAGTCTTGTCTCCCTGATCCTCACCAGAACCTCAGCTGTGTTCCTAGATCCACTTGGATGCCATCAAGCCTTCAGTACAGGAGCACCTCTGAAGTGGTTGTATTTAATTTGCATCTTGCCTTGGATTCTTGAAGGTGCATTCTTACTGTTTATAAACCAGACAGCAGATTCTTAGGCTAACCTTTACACTAGGAAATGCTGAGAGTTTTCTTTTTCTTTATAAATCCCAAACTATAATTAAATGTAGAACTGTTTGAAGTGACTGGAAGGCTGAATTTAATCAGGGCTTTAATGTTTGTTATTTATGTTATTTATGAATATAAGTCTCACTCCTTCCTAGAAGTAATTCATATTCTGCTAATGCTTGTATGAGAAAGCACTGTGTGTGTTGGGGTGGGGAGGGGGAGAGTAAATGATTTGAGGAGAACTCCTGACACTCTGAGATGTGACTCAGAAATGACAGCTTGAGCCTGCAGGTGATGATTTAGCGTTAAGTAACTTGAGGGAAGGAATATTTTCCAGTTTGCCTTGGGCACTGAGAACCTTTGTGCTTAATGTGTCTTAGAAATTTTCTCTGCAGACTTTTTAAGGCTGTGAGGGCTTCCTAGGGGCTTCAGTTCCTTATCCTTGCTAGTCATTCCTGCCTTGAGGTAAACAGTGCCTGAACGCTCCTGGAGCTGTGAGGAATAATTCCCCTTTGATCAGGCATAGCCTGAGCCAGGTGCTGCTGCTGTTCCTCCACTGATTTTTTCTAAATTGGGCTGCAAACTGAGAGAGGTACCTGCATTTTGATCATTTGTAATTTATTACAAACTTGTCATAGCACCGGGGACCGTGAGTAGAAGCTCTCCAAATGAGAGCAGTGTTAGCAATGTCAAATGAAGTTCAAAATTCACATCAGTGACCACACTGAGCTGTGATTTTCTCCTGCCTCACATTCTCTTTTGTATCTAATTAAGATCCAAGTCAGCAGTGTCCAGGTCAGGAGCTGTCCTGCTTTCTGCACACGGCAGAGCTGCCAGCCACCTCAGGGGGGAAAATGAATTCCCCAGGTGTTTGTTCCACTGTGGTGTCTGAGATATTGCTGCCAGTGTCAATATGCCATGTTGGAATCCAGGCTGTTCATTTGGGAGCCCTGTGCCTGTAAAGTTATTTCATTTTTGAAGGCTACAGGCAGTCAGGAACTTACCACACTGTCACCTGTAGCCTGGTCACTGGCACCACAAATCCCTGCTCTATTCACTTCCTTCTTATTCATCCACAGGCAGGAGCATGTTGATTAATATTTTGCCTCTTGGAGGCATTTCTTTGAGAAGTTTCATAGCCTTACCTTTTATAAATTTTACAAATGACATCCTAAGGAAACATGAGTGGATTAGTGAGAACTGCCATAATCGATAATCATGTCAAACTATGACATCTTAAAGAAGTGAGTGAAGGAAATGTGTAGAACTTGGGACCTTCAGCCAAGGAAGGTGGCCCTTTGTTTCCATCTGAGCTGTTTTAGTTTTTAGCTTTAGCAGGAAACCACTTGGATGGTGATACTCTGCCTCGTTCAAAGTGATGTATTTCATGATGCAGGGAGTCAGTCCACCAAAATGGGATTGTGGTGGACTTCCCCTTGTGGTGATCTTCCTCTTCTGGAAGATCTGAATTTGAGTAAAAAATCCTGACTTATTTAATCTAGAGGTTCCTCTCTTATGATTCCAATATAGCTGTTAATCACTTGTTAATGTGTTATAAATGCTTAAAGGTGAATGAGTGATTTTTCTGAAGGGAGCTGTATCCAACAGTGTCTTTGTCAGTCCAGAGAAGAATCTTTTGTATATCTAGGGGAAGCACTCCCACTTACTGCCATTATATCAAGATTTGCTGTGGTAGTTTGTCTCCAGATCCCAGGAATATCACGAATTTCCTATTCTTTCACTGCTGGAGCAGAGGAAGTGTTTCTGTTTCTCCAGGAGAGGGTGTCCCATCACTGTGTGCCAGAAGGATCTCACATGTAGGCTTACACACACTTTGGTCTGCTTTTTCCAAAGCCAAAACCAGCTTGGAGAAATGCAAAGAGGGTAAATAAAAAAAGAATAGAAAGATTAACATGTTAGAAAAGGTTGATGGAAGGACTCTACATGTGTCTCACTTTCAGGATTATTGCTATTGAGGAATCCTGCTGTTGAGCACAGAACTTAGTTCAGGTGTCCTGGGGGAATTGTACCTATCACAATCCTTTTTCCTTTTCTGTAACAGTTTATCTTACACGTGGTGTTTCATTCATTCCTTAACCAAATGCAACACCTAATTTGTGGGCCATATTTCTGTCTTTGTCAGATTTTGTTTTCAGAAACAAGGTGTGTTCTTTACAGCAGCTGCAGTATTATAAAAACCTGTGCTGTGAAGTGCCTGTGTTTGATTCTAGCTCCCCCTCAACGAGAATGCACTGTGCCTCTTTCCCTCTTTTCTCTTCAAACAGTGACTCCTTATGCAAATGCATGGCAACTTTAATGGGAATTTGTATGGGGCTGTAGAAGTCAGGCTGTCTGATGGTTGTGGAATGAATGTGTGCAAAATTTGTTTGGGACTTCAAGTTCTTTGCTATAGTTTTTGTTGTTATTGTTTTCGCAGCTGAAGAAGGAGAAAAAGAATAAGCAGAGAGAGGATCAATAACAGGAAAATTAACTCCTAAT
This sequence comes from Parus major, assembly GCF_001522545.3. Classification (NCBI taxonomy): domain Eukaryota; kingdom Metazoa; phylum Chordata; class Aves; order Passeriformes; family Paridae; genus Parus; species Parus major. The sequence continues at coordinate 6,837,104 of NC_031778.1, forward strand.
ATAAAATGACAGCTTGACAGTGAACATATTCAGCATGAATTGCAAATACAGCAAAGTCTGGGAACCCTAATCTCATACTTTTCCCCTTTGATTCTGTGCAATTCTTCTACAGATAATCTTATATGTACTAACACTGTTTGCATCATAGGAAGCTTAATATAATCAATATTATATTGCAAAAGCATTCTCAATATATTTAGAAGAGTCTCATGCCTCCTCAACAGAATTTGCAGTTAATTTTTTGCTGTGGTAAATGTTATTTTTGGGGGAATACACATAAGTCCAAGGAAGCCTTCTCTGCTTCATTCCTTCACTTCATAAGAATAAATAATCTCAAGATTTCTGTTCTGTGGTGCTCAGATGTCATGGAAGTAACTTAAATTGGTATTTAAGTTACTGAATCAAAGCACCAGTCCTGACTCACCTCATGAATTGTGGTGGCACTCAAATCTGGGCTCAGATCCTCAGCTCTGGATTTGAGGGGACAGCTGATGGGTGTGTGTGTGGTGTTCAGTTTGTGCGTGGTGTCCTCGGGAGCTGTTTCTCCAAGTGCTGTATGTAGTGTTTGGGTTTTTCTCCAGCTGATTTTAGCTCAGTTTGCTAGACCTGATCCTTGCCCTCCCTGAGCTTTGAAACAGCCGACACACCTTGCATCCCATGTGAGCATGTGCACAGCCCCCGTGGACTTTCCTTCTGGCTTTCCCAGCCTGTGCTGTGTGGCAGTCTCAAAGGACCACATGTGGAATATTTCATCTGAGATCCCAACAAAACAACTGCTGATTCTTTCAGATACTTCCCACAGCTGCAGAGCATTCATCAGAACCAACTGAACGTCATTGAAAGCTGGGGAAATGTCTAGTTTAGTAGCAGTAAAAGGATTAGAACTAGATGTGGTTTTGTGGCATGAGCCTGTTTTATGTCTGAAGCTTAACATTTAATAGAATGTGTGGCCTGGAGACTCACCTTGCAGTGCTATCACACACATTCCTGTGCCTACATGTGTCCAGTGGAAAAGATGACATTTAAGGAAAGCTAACACTTGACTGTGTTCCCTGGAATTTCCTGCAGGGACCTGGTTCCAGTCTCGGATCCTCTTCCACAGCTGCAGACAGACCCATCAATTATCATTCTACATCCCAAGCCAAGCAGTGGTTCCCTCAGCCCCCTGCTTGGCTCCTTGGCCATGGATCACAGCTCCTGCACTCGGGCCCACGTTAATTCCTTCTCCTGGTGGAGCTGGAAGATGAACAGCTCCAGTGCTGTCCCTGTCTCCCCGAGGCTCCCCTGCCTGCCTGGGCTCTCTGCAAGGAGCAGGGGATGGTGAGATGGTAGGAGGGCTCAGCCAGCCACACACAATCCACCTTTAGCAATCCAGGCCATTCCCTGTGAGAAAGGAGCCCGAGGTTCCCTTCCTGCTGTGTCCCAGCCCACTCCAGGAGCATGCCAGGCTCTCCCTGGTTGAACAGTGAGCAGTGATGCTCTGTCAGTGTCAGACGTGCCCAGGGACCTGCTGGGTGTTGTGCCAAGGCAGAGACGTGAATGTCAAGGCATTCCACAACGCCTAGAAGGGATAATAAAAGTATTTATGAATATTACAGTCATAGCTGCTACATTTTTTAAAGACCTCTGAAGACTGGACTGATTTAGGACAGTGCAGCTCGTAAAAAAAACCCCCGAAACAACAAACAAAAAAACCCCAAAAGAACAAAACCCAACAAAAAACCTCCAAAAACTTACTACATAAAGAAATTAGGGAAGTCAGAAGCTGTGCATTCAAAGAACTAGCTAAAAATAAGAAGTACTGCTATAAAGTTTAATATACCACTGAGCAAAGGGATGTGGTTTTTCTTGTCTGTCTACAGGAGCATGTGCAGTTTTGCTAAAATGTAGCTCTCATTTTGCCTCATACAGTCCCTATGGCAGTGACTGCTATTTTTACTTTAGATGGGGGCTTTTTAACTCATTATTTGTGTTTTCATTAGCATCATAAAGGAGGTATTGTGAATGCTCTCTGCATTCTGCGTGTTTAATTCTAAACTCTGACACACAGCAGTCTTGGTCTGGGCTGTGGCAGCTGGAAATTCAGTACAACTGGCATACTGTCCCCAAGTCTGTAAAGGAAGTGGAGTGACAAAAATACAAACTTTGCAATAGAACAAATGAAAAATATGCTTATAGAGACCAACTGGTGTTGTATTCTACTGCATTGTGACTGCTCTCTGTCACTGTCTGCATGCTTGGTATTTCTGTATAATTTTAGCTCTGTTGTTCTTGGGTGCTGTGGTAAGGACTCAGTCTTACAGCACAAGTGTCCAGACGTGGAAATTTGATGTCTAATCATGGCAGCCCAGGGTGGGCAGTGCAGTGCTCTCTTCCAGGGACAGAGATGTAAATTTTGGTAGCCTAAAAGAACAGTCACTATGGGAGAAAGTCTGGAAGTCAGTTGAGAGTGAAGCAATGGAGAGAGAAGCTGCTTCTCCCTCTCAAGGAGTCCATATTTTTTACTGATTCTCCTGAAGGACCTTCCATCTCTGTGAGAAAATTCTAGCTATTCCATTAAGTCTCTACCAGAAGTAAAATTCTGAAAGTTTTGCTTCTTTCCAGAGAAATGTTAAATTACTCCTTGGCTCATTTGTCCTGTTGATAGTCATGTAAGAAGTGGTCTGTGTGAAGAGAAATGTGAAATTTAGGACTGATGTTCTTGGATGTAGAGTGTAGAAAGGAGCAGAGGACTTTGGCTAGCCAAGATGTTCTGGCATTTGAGAGGTCTGACTTTTAGAGAGAACAGAAACTGGGTTTTTTAACAGCCACTGAAAATGAGATGTCAGAAATACAGTAAATAGTAGTGTGCCACTTCAGGTTAAAATGTAGAATTTCAGCCCAGAAGTTTTAGCCTCATATATGAATTTAATAACACAAACATTTATTTTGAACTGTTGCATTGACAACTTGTAGCAGACCAAATTCTTTTGGTCATACACAAGAGAGGCAGCTCAGAAAATACCTATGCTTTTATTTTTTTTTAAATGCTTTCTTCCCAAGGTGATTTGAGTAGCATTAAAGTTATGATAAACATCAGAGCCTGAGAGCTGGATAGATTTATGTTGCTGAAATTCCTCCTTAGCCATGCAGAAGAGATGGCAGAGTAAGAGTTTTTTGAAACCAGTTTCAAGTTCTTTTTGTCCATGCCTGATTTCAGCCATTGCTCAGGAAGACAATAGGGAAATGAGAGTTTAAACACCAGCCTGTAATTAAATCTGTAATTAAATTATCTCTGGCCTTGCTTTGTGCTTGCTGAGTGTCTCTTGCAGAGGTGTTGCAGGCCATGCTCTGGGAGGGTGTCCCAGTGGGACCAATGGAACAATTTGTGCTTCTCTTCAGAAACTCTGCTCAGACTCTGGTTTTAGAATGATTCCATGTCCAGGGTGTGTATGGACAAGTAAAATGAGATGTGCCCCACACCTTGCTGTGGAAATGATGTATTTAAATGCTTCAGTAATGCAGTGGTGAATCCTGTATAAAAGCTGTGTGTAACCAGGAAAGAGCACAGGGTAATAGACTTGTTGCTTTAAGGTATTTCCTTAAATACCTTAGCTTAGAGGTGAGCTACATTTCATGTTCTCCTCATTAGTCAAAATTTCCATATGCTCCTTTCATCTCCATTATTTCATCTGTCATGTGCAGCAGTAGAAATCTGGGACTGGTTTTCAAACATAATTCTAGGAAAGTGACCTCCCCTTTCCTCCCCTTTAGCCTCTGCCATGAAATACAACAGAGAAGAACATTTAAAATAAATCATCAGTTATAGAATACATGCAAAAAATTGAAATGCCATAGACCTTATGGAGGAGGCTTGCAGACATATTTCCTGTTGTAAAGAGAAGTGACAAGACCCCAAGTTGGTAAAAGTTTTGTGAGAAAGATGCCAGAACCTTCTGTCATAATCTCTTCTCAAAGGCTTTAGCTAACAACAAACAAGTTCTGTTACAACATAAGCCGTGGTAATGTAAAAATACACATTTATAATGTCCACGTCAATCAGGATGTAAACCAAAGAGTTTAAATAAACTCCTCACTCCCCATCCCTTCCCAGTTCTGTCATAGTGGCAGAAGGTAGATCCTTGCTTCTATGCTTAGTCTAACTCATTTCAGTTGTTTTGTGGACTACAAAAACCTCTAGCAGTGCCCTTGATGGCACCTCTCAGATGGTTTATTAATTGTTTCTCCATTTCTTTCAGTGTGCATTTGTTTGCTCCCTTAAGTTTTTTTGCTCTGTGGCTTTTTCCCTCAGAAGCCCCAGGGCTGTGTCTCAGTTGCTGCTGTGCTGTGTGTGCTCACTGAGCTGCTGGGATGCTGAGGGAGAAGTGGCTCCCACTGCCTGGGCCCTGGTGCTGCCCTGTCTGGCACTGGGTGGGGAAGAGCTGCACCGGAGAGATGGATGTGGGTAGCTCTGGTTGTTTTCATCTGTCTTTAGAAACCTGTTCATGTCTGTGGTTATGCCCATGAGTGGCTTTGCAATACTGTTATTTTTGTTTATTCCATAGCATAATCAGAGCATGATTATAAATAAATAAATAGTAACTGATGCAACTGCAACCTTTTTAATATTCATATTGCTTCCATCCCTTAGCCAGCCTCAGATTTGCTTTGTTAAACACTCGTGCATGTTGAACAGAGGTATGAATCAATATATAGAGTTTTGGGGTTGGTTGGGTTTGTTTGGTTTTATTTTCCTTCCAAGTGGTTGCAGTTACTTCCAAACCCATCCATTTCTGTTTGGCAAATTCTGAACTGCATTAGGCAAGTGCAGGCTTAGAAAACATTCAGCCCACCTGGAAATGCAAATTACATCTTTAAACCCCTTCTTCCCCATCTTCCCCATCTCTGCACACTATGGGCAGTCTCCCCTGGAGAAGGCAATGGGATCAAAACCACATGAATCCTCAGGAGAGGGGAAAGGCCCAGAACTGAATCAAAGCATCATTATGGGCTCATTCAAGCTGCTGATTATCAGAGAAAGCTGAGCCTTGTACCAACTTGCTAAAGATACTTTTAAGCCATTAACACAGCATCATAATACTCTAGGAGTTTGGATGGGGGAAATAAGCCACAAAAATTGTTTTCTGTGACTGTAACTTGATTTGGTAAATGACAATATGTTCTCAATGGTATTTATGTAGTTTTCATTGTGATTGTGACCTTAAATAATTAGTTAATAAACAAGGCTATGGCAAAGCCTATGTTGCTGCTTTCATCATACGCTGGAAGTATTTCAGAGGTTAGGAGTGAATGGCAAGGTCAATGAGGTCTCTTTGAACTCATTTGCCCCTTAATTCTTCCATAATCTTTAAATCTGCATTCCATTACCTCTAAACATTTGCTGAACATGATTCTATGTCAGTTAAGATGCATATTCCTGAGTTCAAATAACCTCCACTGCCCTCTCTTCCTCTCTGTGGCCTCCACTGGGTTCCACTTAACTGCATTTGAAGCACTCCAAGATGTGGTAGCTATTTGGGAAAGCAAAATCGTGTTATTTCTTCTTTTGTGATAATGGCTGGCTTCTTGAGTGTTTTCTGTCAGATCTTGATTTTCCTCATTCAGTATTCCTGGTATTGATGGCTTTCCTTTCTCTATTCTTTATGAAAGAACCACTAGAATTTCATTCCTTTGCCTCACCAAACTCTGCTCAATTCAGTGAAACAGTTGTGATTAGTAAAATGGGAGGGCAGAATTTCTGCATAACGTTATGGTCAGTGCTTGGAGTTTAATCTGTAGTGTCCTTTTATGTCTCTTCTTACCCTGCTGATAAGTGATTGTGCAGTGTTGGCTCTGGGCCTATCTAATTTTTTTCCATCATCATGTGGCATTTTCTATGTGTTTTAATGAGTAGTTTTTTGTTTCTTTGTAGTTTGAGGGGTTTTTTTTAATTTTCTACACTTGGGAGATAGAACTTTATGGGTTCTCATTGTCTTTCTCTTTTATTATTCCTTGATCATTCTTAGACCAAGACTGTGTTCTGGTTTTTCATCTCTTATTTCTTCTCCTGTGTATTGTTATTCTCTGGATGTTGGCATTGCATTCTCTTCTTCTTTGGATTTTAATTTGTCATCAGTCTCCTTTGTATGATGATTGTCCCTTTCTCACTCCAGCTACACCTCTAGCATCTCCTCAAAAGATCTTCCTCCTCCTGTCTGAGGGTGGCACTCACAACCTCTTTTTTCTTTGCACCTTTCCAGTGAATATTCTTGTCCCTGATTAATTTTATTGGTAATAATGGAATTCAGTGGCTATCTCTTTGTAGAAGACCATTAGATGGGCCCATTTCAGATTTGATTTCTTAGGACCAAATTCATCTGGTCTCTCATATCTTGTGAATGTCCAGTCCCTCAGCTGCATTGCAAGAGTTCTTCTGTGTGTGTGTTGGGAGAATCTGCCCACATTTCCACAGCTTTCCTGTTAACAGAGCAAGGTCTGTGCAGATAACTGATATTGTGCATGTTGATTTTGTTTTTCTGTAGTTTCCATGGATTTTCTTGGTTGTTACAAGCTCTGTTTCTGCCTGCTAGTTTTACTACTTAGAGTGCTTGCATGTGAGCCTTGAGAGGGACCTCTGTGGAGTCAATTGTATTTATACAGAATTTTGTACCCATTTTAATGTTTGTTTCTCATGCCTTTTGTACTCAAAAAGATATATTCCAATGTACTGCAATCTCTGGGACTAAATAACATGAGCTCAGGGTTTCTTTGTCACACTTCTGCTAAAAAACAACAGTTCTCCAATCTGCCATAGTCTTTCAGTCTCCTCAAAAGAACAGTTGCTGCATTTTGACTTATCTAACTTCCTTTTTAGCCCTTTAATAGTTATGTTACTGGGAGAAAATGAGAGTTCTTTTTCATCTTACTTAAACTAATTTTACACCTGAATATTCCCACTAGCATTGACTTAATTTACTGTGAAGTGAATGAAATCAGAATCAGGACCAGAGGATGTATAAAACATGCTTGGGTGTGCAGGTCTGATTAGCTGTGAAGTGTCTGATGGCAGGTTTGGGAGCAGGATGGTACACAATGACACTCTGTTTGCTGCTCTGGGAGAGCCAGGCCTGCAGGGCCCACAGGAGACAGGCAGGAGAGCTCTATAAAAATGAGAGAGGTGACAGAACAGCAAGTGAGAAGAAGAGAGAGGGAGAATGTGAGGATGGATAGAAGAATCTGTAAATGGACTGCTGAATGACGAGAGAATGTGCAGCTGAATTAAAGAATGTGTGAGCTGATAGATGGGACATTGGGCAGACAGACAGAACCAAATGCATTTTATGGTATAAATAAAGAGCTATAAAGAGGCAGACTGAGGGGATATAAAGATTAAATAAAGGGCTGAAAAGAGCCTCAACCAGGCTGGCAGACATTACAGTGGCCAGGAGAACATTGCTGAGCAATTGAGGAAAGGAGAAAGCAAGGAAAGGCCTGAGGGAAACTTGTGACACCAATGCAGCTGAGCAAATCCAATAGTGCTTTGAATTGCCCTCTGAAGAGGCTGTCTCTTCTTCTGGGGCTGCCCAGAGAGGTTTTTAAGGTATTGTCTCTGTTCTGTGCATATTAACTTGGATGGATGTGCAGGAATACTTCTTATACTCTTCGCGGCCTGGGTAGAGAGCCCAGCTATGGCATACGGCTGCTGACCCTCCAGAGCTTGTATGCTCACATATTCATGTTTCCTGAAATCACTTTGGAAGTCTGAGGAACAGCTTGAGAGGTGTAAGGTCTTAATCTGGCACTGAAATCAGTGCCTTAGATTAGACACTGAACCTCCCTGTCATGAGGTGCAGCATCCTCAGAGCATGGAGCTGGAGCTGATCTCTTCTGCACAGCTGTAGGGAGATTACTTAGATTTCACTAGAGGGGACTGGGACCACTCTAATGAACAGTGAGAATCAGCATAGTTTTTTTCTCTATTCCTTGTCTACTTCTTTCCCTTAGATAGCCTTATCTCATGGGAAATGCTGGTAAGAACTGTCTGTGTTGTTGTTGTATGTTTTGGCTGGAAGACTGAGGCTGTCACTTCTTATGAAGTCTTAGCTGGAATTTACTACTGGAAACTAGTCTGAGTTAAAATTAAGTGCTATTTTTGACTGGTTAGATTTTATTCTCCATCTGCTACATAATCTGTTTTGCCATGGTGCTGCACAAATGCTTTTGCTGGGATGAGAAATGAGGTTGTTAGGGACAGAAAGAGGCAGCTGTCGAGTAAATCTGCTTTTTGTGAGGGCAGTGCTACCTTAAAAGTGTGTGTGAATCTATAGACAAAGATGCTTTTTACTTACAGCAATTTAATTTTTTTTTTCCCCTAACTGATGTAACAGAGTTCACCACAGGGCAGAAAAGGAGGGCAGAGCTTTCTTGGAGTGCTGTCATGCAGCAGGTCCTATGTGACATATACAAACCAGCCAGGGATATGTCCTGGTGAGGGACTACTGGCTGGCTTCATTATCTTTTAGGCATGCTAGGAGCAGGATTTAAGTCATTCTTTCTCTCTGATCCCCAAAGGGAAAATGTTCCTGTGTAAACTCAACATGGAGCAAACTCATTGTAACAAAACACATTCACAATACATAAAAGTTTGCAATCAATGCACATTTATTTCTCTTTATAATTCATGAGCACTGTTTTGCCAGAATAAATGATCTTTTTTTTGAGTACTGAAGCCATCCTGACTGCTGAAACGAATCAATATCAGTAAAAACAGAAACTATGACAGTGGTCATTCATAAAGGCCTATTTTCTACAGGTATTGTTCTGGTAGGAAGCAGAGCTGTAGAGGTTGGTGCACTTTTAAAGCAAACTGTAGTGTGCAAATAAATCCAAACTATTAGAATTATTTTTCAAGAAAATGATTTTTGAATCATATTCCTAAAAATTCCATTCATCTGTTACATGAATTTACTATCTATGTTCTGCCAAGAGCTTTGTGAGACAGAACTGCTTCCTCTTCACCCTGTGAATGAGTACAGAAATCCACATCTGCACTATTTGGAGACAGACTAAGATGTTCAGTGTTTCTATTGAGGACTCTGTGAAGCTTTCAAGGCTTGATTTTATATAGCATGAGATGATTTTTTAAGTCTATTTTAACTTTCCTGGATTAAGTTTCCTGGATGGTCTTCAAAACAATCCGGGTAAAAAAGAGGTACAAATAAAACTCTAAATTTTGCAATAGTCAGGATATAAATTAGGATTTGATCATTTTATCCAGGAGCAGGAGCTGGTGACCAACAAATGTCTGATCTTGGCTCAGAATAAGTATGGTGAGCAAAATTCTGCTCCAGGGAGATGCAAGGCCTGAATTATGGAAGTGCTGTAGAGGTCACACTTGAGATATGGTAGTGAAGGTAATTTGTTTTGGTGCAGTTCTTAATACACTTCTAAGTAGAAAGGATAGGAATTTTATTAAAATAAACTTTTTAAGATTTCTTTGCAACTTAAAAAACATATTGCTGTACTTTCTGTGACTTTTGGAAGTGTCTGTAAATAGTTGAAATAGACTTTAAAAAAATCAGTTCTGAGTGGTTGTCCTTGCTGATCTGGTGGTGGGGTGGGAAGATATTAGAAGCACAGGTGAATAATCTGTACATCTTGTCATCCAAACCTTAGTGGTCATGCAAGGTTAAAGGTCCTGGCAAGGCTGATAATGGTCCCAGGTCCTCCCTCAGTTTTTATCCATTCTGCTGCCTGAGGAGGATTCATAGGAGTACAGACACAATTACAAGTCAATAGGGTGCTAAACTTTAGAGTTAAGTGATGGGGAAAAGGAGTATAAACTTCAACACTCCAAACCCTTATGATCTGCTTTTTTTCTCAGAGATAGTAATCCAGAACTATCTGCTGGAGCCAGTTCAAGACTTTATACAAAAGAGAAAGTTGCAGAGAAGTGGATGCTTTACTGTGTATTCCTGCCAATTATTTTCTGAATATTTCTCTGTCATGTTCTAGTGGGGCTGGCCTGTTGTGCTTAGCAGCATCAGTTACTGAGAATTTTAGAATGACCTGGTGAGACTTTCACGCCTTTTTTGATCAGTTAAAACTGGAAGAACTGCCCCATAATCCACAGTTAAAAGTTTTAATGGTTGGTGGAGTATTTAGTGAAACATTCTGGAGGAGACCACAGTAGAATTGTTATCTGAGATGTTTCCTTCAGGTCCCAAGCACAAGAAATGCACTGATTTTACTAATTTAGGGCAAAGCTCAGCAGAAATCATGGGAAATCATTGCAGGTCATAGAATAACCCAAGGACACCAGTGGATCAAGGCTGATCACAGCACATGTTATAGCTTCCATGGTGTGTCTGTCCTGTGTGCTACAAGACACAGCAATGTTAGGAACTGCAGGGTCACAGCAGTCACTTAAGGGCAAATGGGCCCAAGGTAAATTAGGACAACGTGCAGTGTACTCTGCTGGGAACATCCAACTCAGCACACAGCGCTCCTTTTTCAGAAGCTGTGGTGGGTTTATCTGTAAACTCTACCTCTGTGTTTCCCAATTCCAGTGCTGCCCAGCCTTGCTCTCCATTCTCTACACTCAGGGAGTATCTGAACACTCCCTCTGCCCTTCTTCTCCTCCCCCCTGTCCCCTGCAGCCCTAGGAACAAGCCAGCCTTGTTCTCTGGGGACAGATATCATTCTCCAATATCTGCTGAGAATCCTGGAGTCAGCCCTCCAGCCAGGCTAGTTAGTCAGAGCACAGCCCCATGTTGGCACAGCCAGCCTGCTGCAGGGAGCAGAAATGAAATCTGTGTGCTGTACCACAGACCAGTGTGCTCTCGTGGAGCTGGGATATGTATCTGTGCAGTTATTCCCTGCCAGGCACTGGGTAGGAGCTTTGGATAGCACAATTCCAGCCAAACAATGGTCAAATAAATTCAGTTATCAAGAAAACAGCCTAACTGTCTGTTAGGTGCTGTGTATTTCTCTTCTGGTCTCTGTGCAGTATTATGTTAATCTTGTTTATCTTAAATTTTGTCAAAAAGGCTTCCTTTAAACAAACACTAAAGACTGGCTATTCTGCTCCCCACCAAGATAGATGTAAAAGTAGCTCATGTGCTAGACCTGTGTTTCTTCTACACACCTGCAGAGCAGGGCAGTAGTCAGTAGCTAAAAAAAAAAATTATGATGGATAGTAGCAATTATAAACCAATAATATACGGGAAACAGAAAAGATTGCTAAGAATTTCCTGCCATATGCATTTAGGAGGCATCTGGACTACATCTGGGAAAACACACACTCAGGGAACTGCAGCTTGCTGGAGGTGCATGTCTGTGCTATCAAGAATAATGATAAAATGGTGCTATTCATGTTTACTTCTTTGTGTGTGGAGGGGAGGCATGGAATACTCAATAGGAAGCATTTCTCCAAACAGATGGAGTACAAGGCAGCATTAATTGACTGAGGAGTAGGGGAGATCACCTTCTGAGCTGTTTGCTCACTTTATTGCTTAATCATATTCAAGATGATTGATAGCACCCCTTAAAGAGCGAGGTGCTGTGATGGTGATTAGCATAAGTGGTGACATGTAAATATGACCGACCTTAACATTTACATTTTGGCTTAGTGGCCACGGGGACAAGTTGGAGGATGTGGAGGAATGCATATTGCTAATGAGTCATTAAAAACAGGGAGGATTGGAACCCATCTGAAAGTTGTGCCTGTTGTGCCACCAGAGCAGAGAATTTCTTAAAAAAGAATTGGATGTCTGCTGAGAAAATTGCAGAAGGAAGAATATTTTTTAAAGAGTATTTTCTAATGTGTGGAAATTTTTCAGGTGGTAAATTTTTTTTCTTTTTTTTGTCATCCCTCTCCCCTGATAAAAACTGATTATGGACCTGACTTTCTGAAGGGCTACTGAGAGTTTTGGTCAACTGATTTCTTCAGTTCATATGCACATTCCTGTAAATAGTGAAACAACTCATAGTTGTCTGTGAGGATATTTAAAAAGAAAAGGAAAAAAACCCCAAAAAACAAGCTAGGTTTCCTAATTCTACATGAAGTCAATTCAAAGAGTTTTCCCCTAGTGGACAGTGGGCTTTTATCCTGGCCCATTTGTACTCTCTGTCAGAAGAAGCAGCTTAAAAATGCCTCTACAGCAGACACCAGGAAGATGTTCCAAAGCCTCGGTGCATCTGTCTTCTGGAGGGTCATTGTAAGGGACTTCTCCTGCAGCCTTTAAAATTCCAACCTTCAGCTAATAAATTTGACTTCATGAGTACACCAGGGGGACAATGATGACTTGTACTTTAGACAGGCCCTAGGCTGATTCTTTGCTCCATCAAAGCTTATATGTTCTGGAAGTTACTATAAAATATATTTCTGTTTGATCTTCAGGCTTGCAATTACTCTTGTATTTTCTTTTCTGCACAAAGACTGATGCAGGCAAAAAAGAAAATGCTTGTTTTAAAGCAAATTTGTTTTACTGGAGATGAGCAACAATTTGATTTGTATTGGATGGATGAGTTTTATGATGGATTATTCCAGAGCTTCATACATAACTCATGGGGGTCTAAAATTCATGTGTGAGATGGGGACAAAATGTTGTGTGCTGAAGTTAGTCCATACTTGTCAAGAAACAGCAGCACAGGTCAGCTGCTGGATCATTTAATAACCAAGGTGTTACATCAGCACTAATTGCATCCAATCCTTCTGCTCTGGAAATGTCCATCCCTGGAAGGAGTTTAGAATAATTATGGATCCAAGAACAATTCTGAAGCTGAAATGGAAAAACTTTCTACTATAAGAACAACATTTTTCCAGGTCTCCCTCAGGAAAAAATATTGTTTACATCTGAAACCTTTCTTGCAGGGTTTAGAAGAGTAAGGTGCCATTCTTTTTCCTTGCCAAACTAGCCTCTAAACACAAGTGGGTTTTAGTCAAGCTGTCAAGATTGATACTTCTTTGAGTTGTAACCTGCCTGTGGGCTAGCATGGTTCAAGAGGACTGGTAGATCTGCCTTATTACAAACCTCTGTGGTCCTTGGCAAAAGCAAATGATGTTTAAAAGTTTCTATTTCCTTGCTTCTCTCTGTGTTGCTCCCATTTGATAGAGTGTTTTCAGGATTTTGTAGCTGGTTCCTACCAAGTGCCTGACTGCACCTGAATACTGGCTGTGAAAGCTGGGCTGCTCTCAGCTCTCCTACCCCTGCAAATGGGCAGGTCACTGGACAAGAATATCTTAGTTCTCTCCTACTCTTCAGGGGAGGAAAGAGCTTGAAAATCCAGGTGTATTATGACAGGAATCAGAGCTACATGGGGATTTTTTTAAACATGAGCTGTGTGTGGCCTGTAAGCATCTTTCAAGTTTACAGAAGATTTCTGATAGCTCCACTGCTTGACCAGGTTGTAATATTTTGGTGATTCTTCCTTCAAAGTCTGAGTTTCACTTTACCACCTAGGAAAAGCTCTGCTTTGAATTCTGGACTGTCAGCCACAAAAAAAAAATTGTCGAAAGGAAAGAGCAGAAATCAGCTTCAAGTGTGCAGGAAAAAACCCAGATGAAATGGAAGAGACATCCAATGCTGGGTAGCCTTGTTCCATGGAAGTGCTCAAAGAGCTGACTGGAATAAGCAGTTGTTCTTACTGCATGGAGAAAGGTGTCAAATGAAGAGAAGCAAAGTGTGGGAATGGGCACGTCCCTCCAGAAATGCCTCAGGTGCTCTTTCTTATAGTTTCATCTCTAATATTTTTTTAATGTATTTTTTTTCTCATTTTCTAGTTTATAGCCAGTGTAAAAGTTTAACATCTACCTTTACAAAAGTTTAATTAGAATTATGGTTTTGAACACACAAAGTTGATGAGATCCCATATTCAAAAGGTCTCCTGAAACAAGGAAGGCGAATAGCATAAATCAGAAAAGGAACATTTGAAAATGGGCAGGACACCCCCACCCAATTAATTCTTAGAACATAAAGAAAGGCAATAAGTAGTAAATCTTCCATGCTCTTCAGTTATTAATATGGTCTCTCAGAGAAAACTGTTAGAATTTGAACACCCTGCATGACATTAAAAATTGTGAAATATTTTAGTATGTTGTTTCAAAGGGCAGAGAGGTAATACAACAATATGTGAGAATACTTAACATGTTGCCTGGTTTTGTATCTCTTTGAAGGCTCAAAGGTGAAAATGTATAATTTTTAATAATATTTTTGTTTTTACCAGGAGTTAATTCTAGGTATATTCAACCAGCTTCCTGCAAGCATGTGTATGGAAAACAAACAAGGAATTTTGCTTTTGCTTAGTCCATTTTTTTGCCATTATTTCAGGCTTTAATTTTTCTTTCCCCACCCCTGCACTGAGCTGGGCCCCTTTCACCTGGGTTTTGTACTTGTTAGCATATTGATGCAGCAGAATGAGCCCCCATCCCTTTGGGGATCTCTAGACATGATTTCATTCCTGTAATAGCATCCCAGTTGCATTGATCCCACCTCCCCCCTCCCCTCAAGTCACTATTAGTAGGTTCTCAAAGTCTGATCTTCCATAAAAGTTATTACCAGCCCTAGTGTCATTGAATTCTGTTGTATTTCTGATTTCATTCTTACAGTAAGATATGCATGCTACATCTTCATGTTTTCTGAATCCAACAGCCAAGTTTTCATGTTTAAATGGGCTTTTCCTTTTTCTGTGAACAAGTGAACTTTTTAAAAATGTAAAGAATCAAAACCTGCCACAAGAATGATGTTTTTCATCTTTTGATTAGTTCTGCCTTTAATAGCTGTGGCAGTGCTAGAACTGCAAACCTATCTGACATTAACTGAGCTGCAGTCTGTGTCTATGAACTATCAAATAAACCTTTTATGGCAAATGGAAGGTTGTTTAGTGTCACAACTGAAATATCTTGTTCCATGGGGATCCCTCAGCCTGGCACAGTGTGGTGTTCCAGGCTGCTCAGACACAGAGCCCTTTGGCAAGCTCCCCATGCTTTTTCAGCAATGTGTGCCTCTGGTCTGGTTTTGTCTGGCTGCAGCTCTCTCTTTCCACAGCTAATTTTTATTAATCTTTGCCTTGATTCTTCCTTTCTCCATCTTGATAGACCCTCCTCACTCTGCTCCCTCCAATTGTCCAGATGAGCACAACCCAGTGCTGGGAGTGGCCTTGGTGGAAAGCCTTGCTGGCTGTGTAGGATGGGGACAGTGGGATTTGTGACACTCCCATCCTGCTGGGAATGGCTCCCAGTAGAGCTTCCCATCCACCAGTGGAGCAGAGGGGCAGGGAGCCAGCTCCTTCCCTGCTCCTCACAGCAGAGCTACTGCAGCAGCACATCATCAGAGCATTCTCATGTATGACTTATTTCTCATTCCTGTTGCCCATCTGAATTGCTCTGAATGACATTTGCTGCACTTTCTTGTCCAGGGTATTTTTCTGTCACAGTGTTTTGGCATTTTGCTGTTTGCATTACGGGTGAGGTGCCATTTCTGCTGCCATTAGCCATCCTGAGCTGTGTGCCAAAACTGTTCTGTGAGGAGCCCAGTCCCAGCCTGAAGGGTATGGCTATGCCAATAACCAGCCCAGCAACATGCTTTCAGACCAGGAAGGACATGAGACATTGCTATCCTGGATTTTCAAATCAATTACTCTCTTAAATCTTACATGGTATTGATTCCCTATAGAATATCCTTTTGCATTAAAAGTGAATTAAAGTAATGCTGTCTGTGAAAGCCTGGCCCTTCTCAGAGTCTGACAAAAACCTTTAGTAATCAAAACAGATCCAGGCTTTCACCCTGTTTTTAATTTGGAATTGGACTAATCATCCACAGAACGTGTATTTTGTAATCCTGTATTGCAGTGCTGCAATTCCAGTTGTGACAGTCTCTGCCAGCATGAGAAAGAGCACCCCAGAGGTCCCAGCTGGGGTTCCTGGCCCCTGTGGGATGACACCAGCCACACCTTCAGCAGCACAGGCAGCAGAGCAGACTGGAGCTGTTGTGCATTTTTAGAAGAGTGTGTAAACAGAACCAGCAGGGAGCCGTGCAGTGTTTATTGTGGTCTGTCATGAAATCATAGAGAGCTCTACTGCTCTGCCCTGACCCTCCAAAAGTCTCAGAGCCTGGGCCAAGAAGCTGTCTAAGGCTATAGATAATGTGGTAACATAAGAATTTCAAACAAAACAAAGCTAAAGATTCAACCAGTGGAGAATATGCAATGTGCGTAGTGGCTTGCAACTGATGAGCTCAGAAGGGCCTGATGTCCCTTCTTTTAAAAATCTTTACCAAAATACCTTACCTAATCCATTTGAGCAGGTGCTGCCCTGCAACAAACATGAGAAATACTGTATTTTATAGCTTAAAGATTTATCTTCTCAACAGCACTATTAAAATGATAATACTGGCTTCTAAAATAACACTTAACTCAGAACTTGCACAGTTCTGTTTTCTTTTGGGACTCTGGTTTTGATTGTTTTCCTTGAAGCCAAACTGTTTAGTGGAGAAGCTGCCAGCTGCTTGGTTCAGCCTGAACCCCATCAGTTTACCTGCATGGAATGTCATGGCTGTGCAGGGCTCTCTCTCTGCTTATTGTTCTGATCAAGCTGCCAACTCAGAGCTCGTGACTGTGGCTTTAGGAGATAACCTCCTGAAGTAGTAGTTGCAAGCTCACATTTTTGAAAACACATTTGAATATGGACCTGGCTCAGGAAGTCATCTCAGTGCTTTATGGGCCAGCAGGGACATTGTAGTTTGCATTTTAGAGGAAGACTGCTATTTTGTTCAAATATAGTTACACAAGTCTGGTTCCCCACTTAAAGCTCTGATGGACTTCACTTTGTTGTGAAGTCAAAGGGGTTTTGTCCTCTTGTTAAGCTTTACTTTTGAGAAAAATAAAAGAAATGTGAAAATCTGTGTGGAAATCACATGTAAGGACAGATGAAGATGCTTGTTTTGTTTGTCAAGAAGCATCTGGCTTCAGCACAATCATCTCTTATAGCATGTTCTGAGTAAGTGAAGATCATGTGAACACTCCTGCTGCTCCCTTCTGCCCACTCTCAGACCTTCTCTGTCTCAACCCAAGGAGCATTTTTGTGCCTGCTTGCCAGCATTCAAACTGGTTTTGTAGATTATATGTTACAGAGTAATCAAGCACATGTGGAACATGAAAAGTCTAGTAGAATCCTAAACTAGAATCACAGAATGGTTTGGGTTGGAAAAGTTCTTGAAAGGCTGTTTAGTCCAATGATCTTGCAATGAGCAGGACATTTTCAGCCAGATCAGATGGCTCAGAGCTTCATTTAGCCTGGCCTTGAATGTTTCCAGAATGGGACATCTGTCACCTCCCTGTGTGTCCCAACGTTCCATACTCATTGTAAAAAACTTCCTTATACTTAGTTTGAATCCTCTTTTTGTTTTAAACCATTGTCCTGTTTAGACCCTGCTAAAAATTGTTCCTTAATCTTTCTTATGAGCCCCCTGAAATCTGCAGGATCTCCCCAGAGCCTTCTCTTGTGCAGGCTGAGCAGCCCCAGCTCTCTCAGCCTGGTCTCACTGGAGAGGTGCTCCAGCCTCCTCTGGCCCTGCTCTGACAGCTCCATGTAATTCCTGTGCTGAGGACCCCAGAACTGGATGCTGCAGGGTGAGGTCTCATGGGGGCAGAGGAAAAGGGGAGAATCACCTCCCTTGTGCTGCTGTCCAGCTTCTAGGCAGTGAAGTTAGGAATTATTACAGGCTGCTCAGGATTTAGACTGAGTTTTCAGGAATGCAGAGTAAAGGCACAGAAGCTGTTGTGTGTGGTGGAATAGAAAGGATAAGTGCTCAATGTTTGTTTCCTGATATGTGCAGCTGGCTGGGTGAAATCTATCACTGCAAGGAAGCCCCTGGTTTGAAGTATCAATATGTTGACCTGTAAAAAATTATTTTACAATTCACTGTACTCCTTTCCCTGCTTTGGTTGTCCATTGAAACACCTGCAAACACAATGACCTAATGTAATCCCAGTGGAGCTACAGGCTCAGATCCATCGTGTGATCCTCATTGCACTTACAGTGGGGTTGTGTCTTATTTAAATTCTATTTCCTAGGTAAAAGTCACACTGTACTGGCAGGTTGGAATGGGAGGAAGCCAGGAGACAACCTGAGAGCATGATATTGTGGGATGTTTCACAGCACTGGGTGAGGACAGGAGAGCAAGTCTTGAGTGTGACCTCTGTGTTGCTCTGATATGCAGGTGACTTCATTTACCTCTGTTGAACCAGCCTGGTTTATGTTCCTGCTATGAGCAATCAGAATGAGACTGGAGCTCTCTCAGCTTCTCAGTGGGAGCCTGGCCAGGATTTCTTCAGGCAGCAATGACTTCATGTGCTGTGTCAGCAGCTCTTTCTGCTTTGAGGATGCATTCCTCACTCTGTCTTGTGCCTTTGTCAGGTGATGCAGGGCTTTTCAGCCACTTACTGGGTTGATTTTGTTTTGTTTTGAGGTTTTCTAAAACTTTTGGCAAAAAAAAAGCTTCAAAATTTTGCCAGAGGCAATGTACAGAGTATCCCATGTCTGA
Source organism: Parus major (assembly GCF_001522545.3). Lineage (NCBI taxonomy): Eukaryota > Metazoa > Chordata > Aves > Passeriformes > Paridae > Parus > Parus major. The sequence goes on from NC_031778.1 coordinate 6,855,625, forward strand.
AGTGTAGAACTGGCACTGCCTGGAGAGTGAAGGCTTGGTTCTGAACTCAGTGAAGTGGATTGTCTTTAAAAACATGGTATCACCAGTCAGCAGTGCCTTGATCTCTACAAGGCAGAACTTCCTGGTACTAGCAAGTTGGAATTATTACAACAGCATTTTCAGGAAACTTTAATACTTAAAGCAGCTCCAGCACTGCACAAAGGAGCCCTTTTATCTGAACAATCTGGTAGCAAAACAGCCAAACATCTTTTAGAAGTGTCCCCTCATCTTTGGGCCAGATTGTGAAACCACAATGAAATCCCCAGGCTAAAATGTTGTTCAGCATGTCTGGTGCTCATCTGAAGACCACAGCTGCACTCAGTGTGGATGCAGCTGGGTCAGGGCAGGATTTCTGGCACCTCTTTTAGAAGGATACCAGGACTGTAGCTGTGCCCTCTTGCTACAGGGCTTGTAGGGAAGAAGATTCCTTCTTTGGTCTCTGGTATCAGCTCTGACTGGTTCTCGTGTCCTGGGTATGGGAAGAAATAGAACTCATCATTTGTGCTTGATTAAAATTCAGATGGTTTTGTTCTTCCTAGAAATATTGTGAATTGCACTGATTTTTCTTTATTCAGCAGGTATGTCAGACACAGCAATTTCTGATACCTCTGTACATGCCTTATTTCTGCCATGTTGTCCTGAAATCCATCTGGGATGCTTCTCATAGGACTTAACCTGCCAAGAATCCCTGGCTGAGTTTTATATGCTCTGTGCCACCTGTCAGCAGACAGGTATGAAGATGTGAGTGTGGACCAGGGAGTTTCAGGTGGTCTTCTGTTGTTGTTGATAATGTTCACAATGGCAGAAAACATACTCAGAAGTTGCAATAGAATTTTTAAGCCTATGTAATCATGCTATTCTGGTCCCAGCTACAGAATTACTGAATATTTTCTAGCTCATTTGAAAGAATATATATGTGTGTGTATACATATATGTGTATATATATATACATAAAAGGAAGTATAAAGTCAATAAAAATGTGTCTGCAACAGAACTTATGTAATTTGTGACAGTGCCCTCAAGCATAGCCTCTACGTATTTTGACTTTTTGATATGAATACTGAAATATAGAAAAAGCAGAGAAAATGTAATATGGTTTTGAGAAAATGATTGATATGTTGCACTATTTATGGCAAATTTCACCTTGGCATGGTCCTGACATTATGTAATGTTAAACTTCAAAGAAGACAGGAGACAAGTGTTTCTTTCTTGCCCTCTGCAAGAAAGTGAAGGGAGAGTGGTAAAACAAACACATCTTTATTTCTACTTGATGAGGGAATTCTTTTCCAAAATAGACTTTTTCACATTTATTGATTTCCTATATATAAATTATGCTTGGAAATTTGCCTAAATGCAAAATCTTTTTTAGTTAGATTTATTTTTCCTATCAAGGAACTTCTCTTTTTTGTTTATGTGATAGTTTGAAGTATGAGGATGTTTTCTCAGTGAATCCAGTAAAGATGGAATTTCCCTTGAATTCCTTAAACTTGAGGAAATAAATGGCTAAATCTTAGAAATTAAACACCTGGAAAATATACATGTCTCTGACTAGATCTGAGACCCTTCAGCAAATGCATAGAAACAAAGCAAATCCCCAGTACATTAATAAATACCTGAATACTAAAATTGTTAATTGAATGATACAATGAATCTTTTACACACATTTGAAATTAATTTTGGTAGGCAAAGCACTATCTGTCTGTAGCTGTGTTTGAGGTGGGCTCTTTGACACCCATGTCCAACCTCTGAGCAGTTAATAAACTTTGAGGAAAAATTCCTGTGTTCTGGAATTCAGGAAAGTCTCGGTTTAGTTCTGCTGCATAGTTCTGTGTTTAATACTTTCCACTTGGAGCAAGCAGAAGTTTGTCTCTGGAAAGATCCTGCATCTGTTCCCATTGTGCTCCATCCACTCCCCAGAGTCAAATGTAATGTCTTAAGGCCCAGCTGGCTGCTGGGGCTCAGAGATTTTCCATGGATAGATGTGCAATCTACTACAAGAAATTGCTCCTGCAGCAGCAGCAGCAGCAGCAGCAGCAGCAGCAGCAGCAGCAGCAGCAGCAGCCAGTGTTTGGTTCAGCTCTTGGCTGGGCTTTGCCTGCAGCATCCCAGGTGCTGAGCTGCAGGCTCGCCCCAGTGCCTGTGGCTCAGGCAGCTGCACCCCAAGGGCTGCCATGGAATAAGCTGGCATGTCCAAAGTGGGAAAGAAAGAGCTGTTAACACAACAAGCAAGAGTGCAGGAAAAACAGTTCAGGTCAACAGCTGAGCTGATGAGACTTGATTTTCTTGAGATTTATGACCTGCATGGGATGATTATACCCTGCATGGGGTGGAGTAGCTGATATCTAATAGCAGGCTAAGATTCCTTTTGCAGTCTTTTTCTCTCCAGAATACTAAACCTTTCTCTCTCTCTCTTCTCATTCCAGTTGGGTTGGGTGTAACTTTAAGAAATTAACATCATTTGGATTCTAACATTTTTGTCAAATTGTGAACTAAACAATAAGTTCAACACTTGCTAGTGGAGAGACAGGTAGACAAGTACATCTGGAATATGATCATAGGAAACTCAGGTATTTTAGATCATTTGTGCTTTAAATGAACCAGAACTCCTTGAAATTTTTCAGTGGGGTCTGTCTTGGATGTCATTATGAAAGATCATAATGTTGAAATTCATAAACTCAAACTAGAGAAAGAAAAGAGCCCCATTTATTGCTGGCTGTAGCTGTCATTTCCACAAAGTGATTTTTTACTCCTGGTTGTATGCTGCACTATTACAAAGAGCACGATTACATGGAAGGTGGTTTGAGATTAAACTTGCTTTTCTGAATGGCTTGCAATAGGTGTAATGTGAGACACTTTTCTGCTGTGTAAATGGATGTTTACTTCTGGTTTATGGTTTTGCACTGCACTGAACTGTGGCAGTCATTTTAAGGATATTACGTTTATGGAAGTAGCTTAAAAGTACATTTCAAGTATACAGTTTTACATCATGTCTCTTAGGACTCAGGAAAATAAATATCCATGTAGATAAAACCTTTATGCCATTCACAGAAAGTGAAAATCTGATTTTGCTTATAAAATCTTTTTTAAGGCAGAAAATGCTTTCAAGTGAACAAATTTTTTATGGCAGACCCCAAGGGCATTATGCTAACTTGGCAATGCAACTCTGAAATTACCAAACCTTTTGATTTGAGAGTATTGCTTGTTTTCCACCTGTCATCCAAACAAATACTATTAATGAAGGATTGAAGTGATGAGTTTGCTGTTTGTTTTGTTTTGGTATTTTTTTGTGTGTGTGCATTCAAACATTTCCTGGTGTGTTTCTGAAAGTCCCGCACAAACAGAAGAATGAAATTGCTCATCTTGACCAAGGCCATGCACATTCTATGCAAGGTAATTCAGTTCTTAGGGGTAGAAAATATGAGATCCTCCTGGTATAGTTTGTTTTTTTTTCCTGTGGTGTTCTCTCAGATACTTTGTGTTGTTTAAAGAAGGTTTCTGCAGTAGCAGCACTAACTGGGTATCTCACCCTGTTAGTATTTGTTTTAAGCTCTGTGCTGACCCTGCTTCCTGTGAGTGACAATTTTATTCATAGAGTTTTAATTCCAATCTAATCCTAAAACATACCTGAGCAGCACTTTGTTTGAAAAATGCTCTCCCCTTTTCAGGCCTGATTGTTTTTTTTGACTTGCATCTTTTAATTTTCAATTAAGGATTCTTTAGTGAATAAGGGCTTGGACTAAAGCCAGTTTAAAGCCTTTGAAAGTCTTTTCATTGACTGCAGTGGGCTTTGGATCTGACAGTAAGCTTATTAAGAAATACTTATTAGTGGGTTGTGTATATAGCAAAGTCATCTAACAGGAAAACCAGTGGCCACCCAGTCCAAATGAGACTAAAATCTGATTTATTAACCAAAGAGAGGTTCAGCTGGTTGCAGGAAATATTTTTTTATCCTTGAACAAGAAAAGCTTTTCTTGTTAATATTGATGCAGCCTGGCACCTACGCAAACATCATCCTGACAGTTTCATCACCTTGGCACAACAGAATCTTTCTCTCCAAGTCCCCATCCCAGGAACATTTCTATTGAAAGGAGACACTTGTGCCTGCATCAAAACATCTCCTATAATGCATTGGTGGGTAATGCATAAACTACTGCTTAGTGTGACATGGAACCTGTTAAACCAAACAGTGAATTGCAATAATAGGTTTAGCTGTTTAGGGAAAAGATACATTAATCTACACCATGATGTAGATTAATGTACTTTTATCTATGGGTTTTGTGACAGAACATATGTATATAAGAGAAAAAGATTTTCAAGCCCCCAACCCTGCTTTTCAGCTCTTCAGATGTCTCTAGACTCAGTGAGAAACATGTTATCCTGCACAGGGCTCGCTAGATGGCAGGACAAGATAATCTTCAGGAGCAGAGAATTTCCAGGGACTGAGGCAAAAAACTGGAGTTATGGTGAAATTGAACAATTGGAAATAAAAGAGAAACTGAACAAGAGACAGAAATTTTGTTTCTCTGTGATTAAAAAAAAAATAAAATTGCAAAATAAGAAATTTAGATTCTTAAATTGACATTCCAGCAAGTACAATATGATAATGGCTAAATTGCACATGCAAGTGTGGAAAAGTGGAGTCTTTATTTCTGAGAGACAATGGAGCACATTATAAAGCAAATAGCTTGACAGTAATTTCTCCTTGTCTGTTTTTAGTGAAGACCCATGTGTTTGAATAAGAACTTTCTTCATTGTCTCTAGGAGCTCCTCTTTCACACATGTCACTGTATTCATAACCTTATGGCTCTGTTGCAAGAAAATGGATCATGAGAAGGAGAGATTGAAATGGCCCTCGGGGTCATATTTTTATCTCAGCAACACTGGTGTTAATCCAAAATAAGAATGAACAGAATCTACCCCATTATTATCAATTCCCTTCATTCCCTTGTCAATAGAGGATCAATTCTTGGAGTGAATTTTCAAGCTCTTTGTCTGGCATAGCTGAGATGTCACTGAACAAGTCATTTTCTGCCACTTCCTGTGGAAGAGCAGTCACCAGACAAAGAGAATGTCTGTGACTTCACTCCAGAAGAAAGAGCCAGCAAAATGTGCTTTCTGCAAACCACGTTTTTACCTCTCAGTGTGTGAACACACCATTGTATCTGTAGTCCACTTTTCACCTTGTTTTCAGAACTGCTGAGAGATCTCAACTGTGTAAACAGCAAATAGCTTCCCTGTATCAGTATTGCAAAATACAGCAGGGCACACAACCTCAGCCCCAGATGGTGGTTTTAGACTGAGTGACTTTGGCTTTTGAAACTGAAAACTTTGCTGCTTCACAAGATTTCCACAGAAATCACAGAATTGTAAAATGGTTTGGGTTGGAAGGGAGCTTAAACATCACCTTGTTCCAACCCCATTTTCATGTGCAGCGACATCTTCCATGATCCCAGGTTGCTCCAAGCCCCACACAACCTGGCTCTGGACACTTCCAGGGATGGGGCAGCCACAGCTGCTCTGGGCAGCCTGTGCCAGGCCTAACCATGCTCACAGTGAAGGATTTCTTCCTTTTGTCTAATCTAAACCCATTCTCTGACAGTGTGGATCTGTTTTCTCTTGTCCTGTGGCTGCCTATCCTTGCCAGGAGTCCTCTCCTCTCCTGCAGAACCCTCTGGGTACTGGGAGCTGCTCTAAGGCCTCTGGAGCCTTCTCCTCTCCAGGCTGAACAGCACCATCCTCTCAGCACAGCTCCATTGCAGAGGTGCCCCAGCTCTCTGATTTTTGTGGTCTTTTTGTGATTGTTGTGGCCTCTGGAGCTGCTCCAACAGATCCAGAGCAGTCCTTGCTATGTTGGGGTGCAGCAAAGCAGGTGGGGCCTCACAAGGGGAGAGCAGGGGGGAGAATCCCCTCCCTCCCTTGCCCTGCTGGCCACACTGCTCGTGATACAGCCCAGAACACGGCTGGTTTCTGGGATCATTTTGGAAATTCTTAGTCTAATTAATACCAAGTGTTTATAACACACTGGAGGCTTGGTCACTGAAGTTCTGAATGTAATGGAATAAAAATTGTGAAAATTTGGCAGTAAGCTGTCTTCTAACTACCAAACAGTAAAAGTTTTAAAAGTTCATTTATTTGGAAATTTCTGATGTGATCAATTAATTATTTTAATTTGATGAACTAGTTGTTTAATAAGAATAACAATCAACCAGAAACGCTGTTAATAGCTGTTAAAAGCTGTTATTTTTACTGCTACACATCTCCATGGATTTCAATGTGCTTGGAAACAGCTCTGAACTGAGAACCTGCTGCGCTTTTGGACAGGCTCTCAGTGTTCAAATTGTCCACTACTCTGAAATGCAAACTCATGCCTACAGTGACATCAGGAAATTAAGATAAATGAACAAATGAACATCAAAAATAGATTTTAAAATATTTTTGTTATCTTTCTTCTGTAAATTCTGCCTGCTGCCATACCTGTCAGGTCTTTGAGTCACGGGACTAATCTGGTTCCAGCTCTGCCCTATCTGGGACCAGTCTTAAGATCTACGGGAATATAGAGACGTCCACACATTTCCTATATTATTTTTAAATTAACTAGCAAACTCAAAGAACTTTTGAGGGGAGACCACAATCACACTAATTCTATTCTGTATATTTTCTGTCAAGAGGTTGGGTTAAACACCCTAGCAAATTGATTAAAATCAGTTCAAGATTGTGGCCAAAAAGCCCAGTTCACAGTCCTTAAAGTTAGAGAATTTAAAATTGTAGTCCTTTTCACTTGCTCTGTTTATCCAGCTTATTTCCTAACACAACTTCTTATACCCTAGAGACTAACAAAAAGTTCTCTCTGCTGGGATTCATTTGGCAACATGATCAAGCAGGAGCATTGAATATCTGGTTCCAGCTCCCCTGATTATAAGGATGTCCCTTAGCTCATTTGTTCCATCTGTAAAATGGTGATAATGGTTGTGATGTCGTTTGTAAATATTTTATTTATGACGATTCCTTCATGAACACCAAATATGATTGTACTCTTTGTAGGATGGAACTCCATCCAGCTGCATCTGTGTTTTTTGAGAAGTAAAGAAACATGTGTGAATGTGGGCACTGAGAAAAACTGAACCTTCTTCTAAAGTTTCTGTGCATGATTTTGTGATTTGATAGGGGTATGAGTGGGGGGAAAAAGCCTAAAAGAGAGAGCAAATCTGGTAACTGCAGATATCTGGCCACCCGGGGTTTTTATAGGCTCTGATTCTCCTGTTCTGGAATCTACTGCCTTTTTCTGTCTTAAAATTCCAAGAGGCCACAATCCACCATGGATGTCCAAGACCTCCTCTGCTTGAAGTTATATAAAAGAAGGATCCAAGCTGCTGAAATTGCTTTCTTCATGTGGTGCTTGTTGCAGTTGTTCACAGCTGGGTGATAGATTTGCTGTTTCCCCACCAGGGAAACTTCTCAGTCTGAGGCTCCCTGAGACACACTGGGCCCCAGATGGGGGACCAAGTGGGACACAAACTCCTTCCATCTTTTGCAGCCATTCAGTAGCTTCTGATGCCCTTTTTGTTCTCTCTCCAGGAGGTCACACGGCTGGAAAGAGAGAGTTTGTTTCACAGCTCTATTTAGACCTAAGCCTGGTTAGTAGAAACAGCATTCCTCACAGTTGCAGGATAATGTAACATCATAAATAGAGCTATCAAGAATGTCAGGCAGCCTTTTGTGGTTGTCAGAGCAGTGATGTTAAAAGAAAAGGGGTTTTTTTTCTGCCTTATTTTTTCCTAAATAGCTTTCCTCAAACTGTCAGGAGAGCACCTGGTGAAATGAAGCTTTGCTTTTGCTGTGTAGCTTTTGTTCTTAGAGATGGTTTAAGTAATAAATATGATGAAATAATTACATAGAAAAATAACAACTTCATTTCCATCAGAACACTAAGGGGTGGTTGTGATTCTTCAAAATGCCTTGAATACTTGAGAAAATAATTACAGCTGGGATACAGCTGAAATACTCCACACAGTATCCCAGTATCTGTGGATAGCAGAGGATGTGTAGTACCTGAAAAAGCAGGGGGAGTGAAGGTTAGATGCTCATGCTAATTATTCTGGAGATGGTTGATTGGGAATGAATCATCTCTCGTGGCATTAGCATGCAGCAGCACAAGTGCTGGGTGAAAAGGAAACAAACCCTTGGGATTGCAAGGAGAGGTAAAAGAGGCTGTTTCTCTGTTGATGGTGGTTTTACAAGGAATTCACTGGAGCTTGGGATGATTTATGTGTGCTGAAGACCTGGCCTTAAGGAACCAGCTGGAACAAAAGTTAGATCTTAAGGGAGCTGTGAGGTGTCCCTGGAATCTCTGCAAAAGCAAGCTGTGGGTTTCTGGCTGCCAGGGGTCTTCCCACACCTGTGTCTGATTTATCAATAAATAGATCATTTGGTTGCTTTCTACAAATGTGAGGGAAGAGGACCATAAAACTTACAGCATTTGCTTTACTGGCCTTACTGTTAAATCCCCAATCCCAGCCCCTCAACTGCTTGTTCTCAATTCACCCCACAGGAGGTGATTATGGCTAAAGACACAGCAAGGGTAGAAATAAGGTGCTTGCTATTATTTCTAATTACTGCTGTTTGGTGCCTTATTATCTCTAACTGCTGGCTTTGCATTTAATGAGGATGATTCTCACCTACCACCCTTTAATGCCACCTTCTTCCTGTTGGCCACAGGGTATTAGGGGAACACCAAGACCGGGGAATTTTAAGAGCAGTGTTTAACCTGCTGTGATACCCCTGGAATGACGGCAAAGAAAATAGTGGGGTAAGTTTGTTTCTCTCCTGCTGGTAAGCAGGTTCCCAACATTGGCATCTATTTCCCTTTCTGTTGTATGTTTATAAAGGCCAGAAACAAAGAGTCTTCCTTGGTGGCTTTTGAATACCCATGAATGAACCTCTCACTGTGACCTGCTGCTCTAGGGCACAGTCTGGTAAGACTCAAACCAGAAACAAAAGATATTTCAATTGTTTCTTTTTTAATACTGCTGAATGACATTTTTCTGCTTTCCAGACTTGGCAGTGGAGCCCTCTGGAAGTGTGTTCTGGGTTGTTTGGAGTGGTTTTCTAGCTATTCTCAATAGGCTAAAGGCTAGGACAGAGCATTTATGGATAGTGTATGTCTCTGTTGACATAAGATTACAGCAATGGTCTAAGTCTGGTTTGCAGCATTAAAGGGTACAGAACTGTAGCAGGACTCATCCACTGCCACAGAAGAGCTCTGGCTCTGTAAAAGTTTGGTGATCAAAGTTTTGCTAACAAAATACAGAATGCTTACTTAGTAGAGTAAGAAAATTGTTTTTTTGGAATGTTTTTTAAAAATGCTGAGAAAAGAGGTATAAAGTAATAGGACAGTGCTGGTATGAGGAGTAGGATATCAGGGTGAAAATGGGGAGATGGAAAGGTCTTGGTCTTTTGAGCTTGCACTGGAGGTGTGTGCTGTGTCCACATCAGTAAAGTAAATATACACACATTATTTCCCTATTATGGTTAAATTATTACCAGAGGGAATATCAGCTCCTGTCACCTAGGTGCAATTGCATTACAATAAGCTGTGAAGCACATAATCTAATTTTTTGTATATTTGTTGTTGTTTGTTTTTTATAGAACAGTTTAGTGTTGTGAATAAAACTGCCAGGAAAGAAAAATATTGTAATTCTGCAGATCTGTGGGAAACTGGAAACACTTCACAGTGTAAGTCACTTTGAACTGACTCAGTTTTGTTGCTTGTAGATTTTGCTGAGCTTGTCAAACAGAGAGAAATGACATTTAAAACCTTAATGGTGAAGCAGCTGGGTATTGCTAGGCAACAAAGCAGTTTCTTACATACAGTGTCATATCACTGCAATGGCTTTTTCTATCAGAAATATCTTTTAAGAGTTCACCAAACTAATTTTTGAGTTCCAAACACAAACTTAAATCTGGCAAGATCATCTTCTTTTGCTGTGATTAAAAAAAAAAAATAAAAAAATCTGCTTTAAATTAGTAAGGTATATAAGTACTTAATGTCTTATGGGGAAGAAGATATCATTTGCTTTTTTTAGTTTCTTTTGTGGGACAGGGGAGTGATCAATATGGTCTGAGAATAAAAACTAGGCACTGAATGCAAGAAATTTTATGCTGCACTTGAAGAAACATAATGATTACTGAGAAGGATGTGAAATGAAGCATGGTTGGGTGGTCAGCTCAAAGAATTTAGTCAGGACTCTTTGACCTCCATTTCAGAGTGAAGTGACTTTGCCTCTGACCTTGGGCCATTTGTTTGGTTGGTAACATTAGATATTTGGAAACTCTACTCCTTCAAGGTCACACATATTGACTGTCCCCTGCAGTCACCCAGGGCCACACGGTGTGCAATGTGCAGAAAGGTGTGTGTTTTGTAGGGTTGCTTGCTGTGACACTGCTGTGAGTCAGTGCTGCCCACACTGACATCCTACTGCCAGCAGTACACACTCCAGCAGGCAGTAAGAGAGAAGGGGAAGAAAGCATTAACAGGCAGTTATAATGCGCTTGATGCCTTAAAATTTACAGAGTTCAGATTTTTTATATACGTGTTTCCTGGTTTCTGGGTTCAGCTGTAAACACTGGGCTGTTGGGTATAACTGGGAAGGAAAAAAGTCAATGAAATTTCTTTTGTCAGCTTTGGGAAGCTCCACATAGACTGCCTCACAGAGAAGATGCCCTCTAAAGCTGTGTGTCCAGGATTTTTGAAGAGAGTTCAGGCTTCCCTTCACCTTCAGTGATGAGGGCTGAAGCCCCATATGCAAGCTGGGGTGGGGCAGATGAATAACTATCAAGCTCCTGAATTCTTATGTCTTGGTGTTTCACCATTGCTTTAGACCTTGTCTGTGTGGGAGGAAATGCAGCAGCTACATTAAACTTCAATCTCTGACTTGAGCTCAACATTTTACAGCAGCAGATTCTGAGCTAAAAGTTAACACCAGTCATTTCAGAGATGGAGGTGCAAGAAACAAATCAGAGGTGGGTGCTAAGTGGACAAGCTTTGGTGTAGAATGAATTGCAGGCTCCCCTCTGGAAAGGCAGTGAAATTTGGGGTGGAGAGCAGCACACTGCCCAATTCCTAGCATGTGCTGAGGAGGGAAAATGAAGAAGGTCAGGGAAGAGAGGCTGCCAAGAATTGCTGTTTTAGAGGAGACGCTGCATTTTCATCCTCTTGGTAGGGCATTTGGAAATTATGTCAGAGCCCAGCACGGACTGACAGTATTGCCAGCCATTTGCAGCAGCAGCACCACCAGGCTTTCAGTTCTGACTCGAATGTTTTCATAACTTCAGCTCCTCCTGCATCGTAAGAAATGTGTGAAATGTATGCATGGAAGGTCAGTGTTTGAAAACACATACAGAGAGCACCATAATTATCTGAAGGTAAACTGCCAGATATTGTGATGCTGTATTTTAGCAGGCTGAATTCCTGAACTGACACGCTTAGGTTGCTGATCCCATTTATATGAGCAAAAAATCTGAGTGTCTATCTCCTGTCCAAATTTACACAGGCAGAATTTTTTTATTTTAGAAATGTGCTATAAGGTCCTCCAAGGAGGAGGAACATGATTAAGCTCTGTCCTTGGGTAAAACACAAAGCACTATCATCTCCTCTTTGAAAGGTTTCACTAATCTCAGGACTTCAGCATGAAACTAAATTTAGAAAGTCTGGATGCCAGTGGAGGCGGTTCACGTTTTCTTTAGACAGTGACAAACAGTGTATTCTCATTCACTCCTTCAGGTCAGAGTTCAGCTTTCATCTTGCCTCTGGTCAGAGCTGGGTGACATCCTGAACAACTGGTTCCTTGTAGTTTATGATGCCAACTGACAGTGGAGTAGTTTATTATATGATATACAGCCTTTAATTTTCTGGAGAGACACGGAGTTGACATTTGATAAGCCATTCATGATAAAAGAATAACTACTACAGAGAAATGAAGAAGAGGCAGCACAGGACACAAATAGATGTGTTTATTCTGAGTGCTCTAACTGCTTTTAAAGTCTGGTCTAAACATACATTGTGAAAAGAATGAGAGAATAGGAACATCACTGCCATTGTATAGGTTTTATTAAAAGGAAACTCTTCTCATCTGGACTTTTAGATTAAAGCACTGTGCTGAAATTGAATGCTTAGAATCTTATGCATTAACTCTCCTAGTGTGAGCAAGCACATATGTGTATACAAATCAATAAAGAGAATCAGCTTTTGTCTGTTATAAATATGAACTAAACCTAACAGCTTCATAAAGTGAAAGTTAAGGCAAAGATGTTGCATTTGCACTATGGCCACCCTCTGCTTCCAGGAGTATTGGTGTCAAAATCAGTGCCAAGCAACTTGTTTTCAGTCTCCTTTATAGTGTCCTTCACTTCCTTGTTATTTAGTTTGCCCTCTTTATAACAGGAGGCAATGCTGACTGCTCAGGAGACAAGCTAAACATCCACAGGCGAGCAGAGAGCTTGCAGTAATTGTAACAACAGCCACAGCAGTCCCTGAGACACTTTTGCTGTACTTGACACAAACTGGAATTCAGCGTAGGAAACCTGTGACCTTCATCAGTTGATTTATAAAATCAGAGGGCAGATATTTAAACAGAAGGACTTCTATTATAAAAAAAAAAAGGTATGAGAGGATTTCAGACTATGGTGTTCCAGGCCAATCTGCATTTTTGTAGGGGAATCCCTAAAAATATTAAAAAACCAAGTATTATGTGCAAAATTAAAATATCCCTGAAAGCTGAAAAGTAGGTGTGAGGATAGGAAGCAAGGTCTTTGCCCTGTTGCTTGCCAGAAGAGTTAGATTTTCACTGGTAAAAATATTGGTTCTTAATTGTAAATCCTCCACAGGAGGTTCAGGGATGTTTTACCTGGTCCTCAGAATTGCCCAAATGCTCTGGCTCCCCACTGGAAAATCTGGCTACAAATCAAAGAGGTGGAATGAGCTCTGACTGATAAATCTTTCTGATTTACAACTTGTTTGCATTACCTGTACTTTGGGCAGGCAGGGTCATAGAGAAGAAGGAATACTGCCAGCTAGAGTAAGTATTGCTGAAGAATATCTGGGAGACAAAAGGGAGATTTTTAGCAATGATTTTATGTGTCAGAATAGCAGGATTTAAAACCGTGTCATTACTGAAAGTGACCCTGAATTAAGTTTCTTTTAAATAAAGTTCTATTCTTGCCTCGAGTTGGATGAAAATTATTACACAGAGGAGCTGTTAAGAAGAAAGGAGCATTTATAAATGAAGCTTAGTGGTAGTAAGACTTCTGCCCTGTTGGCCTCCCCTTTAGAGACATGGATTGTGTAGTATCACTGAAATCCTGGTCAATCCTCATTAGATACTCAGACTGAATTGCATCCTTTTAGCTAATGTAGAACCAGAAATACAGAATACATGGATCAAAATAAGTAAGTGGTGATGGGTGCATTCTTAAATTCTATACTCCATTATTTGTTTCTCTTAGATCTGAAGGGATGTATGGTTGAACACAGAGCAGAAGTCAGAGATGTTTCTGCACAGTAAATGGGCAATGATTTTCCTCACGCCACACCAAACTTTGGTAGTTTTTGTTATGGCTGGTAGGAAAAAGGGGCTCTATAAACCTCAGGCCTGCCCAAGTTCATGAAGATGGACTATGAGAGGCATGCTGCAGAGCATGGCTGTGTTCCAAGAGCTGTCTTGCCTTGCCCAGAGTACTGTGCAGGGGGGAGAGCTGCTCCAGAAGTTCTAACTAGCACAGGAGTAAGCAATGCTGAGGTTCTGGGAAATGTTCCATTCCTGGACATTCAAAAGAGGCTGCTGGAACTGAAGGCTACAAGAGTCTCACCAGCTTCTGGTGCATCTTCTCAGGACAGATGTAAGGTTACTCTGTCAAGAATCCCTTTAACTGCATGATCCCGTGTCTGCTATTAAGGTAATTAGAGGCTGCTGAGAGGCGACTTTAGTAGTGGGAATTGTGTAATGTTCAGCAGTCTTTGAGATGGGTGAAACCACCTCGCCTTTGTCTTTAAACCTACCTTTCCCCACTTATCTTCTGCACAATAAATTGCATCATCTCTTACCTTGTGTATCTGAAAAGTGTAACAGCTGGTGTGTGGGTGTGTGTCTTGAGCTCCTCTGGGAATTCCTGTTTACCTTTTCTCTCTGTTTAAGTAAGCAGTTTTCCTTCTCACCCCTGCCCCAATTGTTTGCAATCTGAGAATCTGTTTAAGATTGCAGCCAAGATCTTCAGATTCTGAATTGTTGCTATGAACAAAGCTCAGAGCCAAAGGATACACTGGAAAGGCTGTTTTTCACATGCTTTTAATTTTGGAAAAATAAGAGAGAAGGCAGCAAAAACCCAATGGAAATTGGGGCAAAACTAAATTTAAAGACAAGTCCCTCTGAGAATATGAAAAATAAACTTAAAAAAAATATGATATGCAGGTCAAGATCATGGCATACTTTTAACCACTTAGCAAACATTTTTAACAGTGTTTGAGTCCAGCACTTCCAGTGTCATTTGCACTCCTTCCCCCCGTGAATTAGAAATATTTCACAAAGTGTTATTGCTGTTTTCTACCTGAGTAAGCTCATGCAGAGAGGTGAAGGCTGAGAGTTTTCAAACTTGGCTGTCCAATGGGAAATCTCCTGTGGAAGCTGCAGATCTGTAACATTTCATATTGCTTGAGATGATATTCATGCCAAAACCTGCTGACCTGCTTGAGCATCAGAGCCAGTCTTTTACTTGGGTGCTTTATAAATATGTAGTGGAATATTCTGACTGAAATTTTGTTCATTCCTGTTCAACCACTTTCTCAAGTGAGCTTAATTCCTTTCCTAGAAATGTAAAAGTATTGTCATTATTGGACTACAAAAGGCTCTATTGCCATCAGACCTAAAAATCAGTAAAATGGAAGATGCTTTCATTAATGAAAATCACCTGCTAGCAATTAAAACAATACTTTCTAAGCAGAATAGCTGAATGTGCCATTGATTTAATGACCCTTGGCAGTGACTGTTTAGCTGGATTTACAGGAAGCCTCACATGACGTTTCATTAGTATCACAGTGAATTAACTTTATAGCAGTGTAGTTCTTAATCCAATTTAGACTTGGTATTATTAATGATACTACCAGGGAAATAGTTTTTAAGGCAATTAAACAGCAATATGTAATGTTGCCAAGCATTGCTACTGATATCCGAAGGCATCACAAAAAGCCACATTTTAAAAGGGAATTGAAAATGGGAAGATAGCACTTCCTGGTGATTTAATCCTTTGCACTTGGAAGACTACCAAGCCACATAAAAAACAGATTCTAGAAGACAACTTTTCAGGGAGTGTAAGTAAATACATTCATCCTCCTGCTGGCTTGAGCAGCTTGAGCCACATGCAGTGCATGTGTTACCCCAACAAATGGTGCTTGGGTTACAAAGGGGTGGGATGGTGCTCTCAACTCCAAAGCCAAACCTAAGGGCAGATTAGGACCAAGCAGAGTTTTCCACACTGAACAGCAAGTATTAGAGCACCTATGCTCAAACCCAAGCTGGTGCAGGCTACTCCAAGCTCACAGTATTTGTGTAATGACTTACTACCGGTAGATATCTTAGGTAAGTAGTGACCTCAGATTTCAGGAGAACATCCTTGAATAAAAGATTGGCTCCTTTACTTGTGCCTGGTAGCATTACCCAGTAGCAGGTGCATGTGTAAGGCTCAACCCAAAACTCACTGACAGTGACTGAAAACATTGCTGCTGATGTGAATTCTTTGGGACCAGGAATGGGAAAGGTGTTTAGTTTCTATGTTTATTTGTTGTTTGGACTGCTTTTTTCCTTTAAAATAACTCTAGCATCAATTTATATGAAGTAAAACAGAACAATAGAACAGGCTCATTTTGATCAAAATCTCTGCTCGCATCAATTGTAATTTTGCCTAATATAAGTCAGCACCCATAATTATCCATAACAGCAAGGAACAATGAATTGGACCAAGTGAAGTGACAAGTGCATTTTAAGAGATCGTAAAATTCCCATTTGCAGGCATCATTGTGTTAATACCCCATGACCAATAACCCATATCATCATATACAAAAGTATTATTAAGCTATAATTTATGAGGTGGGCTGCACTGCATGGTGGGCTAGCTAAGAGATCCTGCATTTACACGTTTTTCTGGTTATGTTCTAATTTTGTTCTCTGTCTCAGGTTTTTTTATTTAAGTTCCAGGAAAAACACTAAGATCTGATGGACAAATGTGTAGGACACCTTTATGTCTCTGTTCTAAGTAACAAACTGTGGGCTCTCTTGAGACAGTTTTTATATCATCTTGGTGATTTTAATTTTGATTCAAATTCTGTTCCCTCTTAATATCTGACATACAGAATACTACAGATGTGTTTAAGTGATACATTAGTTCTGAAGATGATTCTTATGCTAATTTTATTGTTTGTTTCTCTCCTTGGTATGTATAGCAATGACAAAGTACCTTTAATTTTATTTTATGGCATCAAAATGTAGTAGGGAAAGGAAATAACTTGTCTGCATCCTTCACTCTCTAGTGTTTTACTGCCTACACCCATGTGCCAAGGACATGTACTGTACTGTGTGATATCATTTGTTTCCATACAGTGATTTTCCATATTTCAAGTGCCTCCTGCCTGTTGGATTTTGTGTAGGCACCCAATTTGTATGCATGGTTTTGTTTTGGTTTCTCTCCTTTAACTAAGGAACAGAAGTCACTTTTCCATAACTTCAGTATGCCTGAATAGATCAGTTTCTGTGCTGTGACTTCAATTGAGTAGCTGATACTAACAGGAACTTATATAACTGAAGTGAGAAGTTCAAAGCAAACAGTGTGAGTTATTCCCATAATGTGATGTTAAACTGTGGCCTTCCCTACTGAAAGATGAAGTGACTATGAAAAAGCTTACACTGTTTAAAAAGGAAATTCATATCATTCATGAAAGAAAGCCTCTCAAGAAAAAGCAAATGCAAAGGAAGGGCCTCAGACTGGAGAGTCCATACTGCACAAATTTCTGTGATTATTAGAGGATATTTCAAGGCATGTTTTCCCCTTTTCTGTACTGTTCTGTGGGCATCTACTGTGCTTTGGACTGATTTAATCTGTCAGCCTCTATAGTTTTACATTTTTTATTATGTTGCTAGACTGAAGAGGCAATGTGTAACAGGTATTTAAGCCAAAAGGAACCCAACTTACTGCTGGTGATTAATGAAACTGATAGTTCTTCCACTTCTTAGTTCAAAGGCTCTCTAAAACCTGGTGCAGGCTTTGCTTGCCCTGGTTCCAGAGACCATTGTGCAAGCAGCTGTGGAGAAGCTACCTGAAGATTGTTGCAGTCGGTGCTCGCTTTCTCCAGTATAATTGATGACATATGCTCTAGGCCCTGAAGTAATGAAGCCCTGAGGAGATTGAGTAAAGTACTTGGGGGTGAAGTTTCTGCTCATGAAGTAATATTGACGTGAGTGGAGCTAGGCACAAAGCCCCAAGCAGGGAATTTGGGGAGAGCCTGCTGCAGCTGTGAACCCCACAGAAGTGTTCTTACAGCAGGTGTTAATGTGGGACCTGTTGTGAGGAGATCACTTGGGAGAAAGAATGGGACAAATAAAGAATTCAGCCATCTCCTATAACCAGTGCTGAACTACCCCCTCCTGGGCATTAGGGCTGGGGAAAACCTTCTACATAAAGGGGCTGAATTTGCCTTCCTAATGCTCCTTTTGTCAGATGAGCAGAAGTCTACACAGCAAAGGGTTAACCTTAAGGATGATCATAATTCTGTAATGACTTCTGTTGAATGTCTTAATTTCCTTTGTACTTCTGAAAGCAGAGCTTTTATTGGCATAAAAGTTGTCATAAAACAAATCATATCCTCCAGTTATGTTGGGTAAATATTTCATTAATAATGGTCAATTAATGTATCAGTGCAGCACAATAACTGTGTCTGAGTTTATATTACAGAAACACCACTTCCCTTCTTTGTAAAATTCTTTTGTTCTTGGAAAGTCAAGGCATCTGTGTTGAGGCACTGACTGACATGCTGAGCCCAGACTGTGCTGTCACACCCCACATTCCTGTGCTGACATCACTGGAGGGATAGGGGAGGTATCTGAAGACTTGGACTCTGCCCCTTATCCTTGTGTAGGTTCAGTTCTCAGGTACACTAATTCCCCTGTACTTTTCCCAGAGGGGTCTGTGGTCTGCAATTGATTTAAGGGTGGGAAATTGTTGCATCCTGTTGCCAAGGAATACTAATGCCAAAGAATTTATGAATCTAAAATCCCTAAACAGTTGCAAAATCCTAGAAATTACAGATGGAAAGGGACTACAAAGGATCATTTGAAAACGTGCCAAAGCAGGATTGTTTTGTGCAGTTAATTCTCCAGAGTTTTGTCCAGCCAGATTTTGAAAAGCTGTTATATGATAGTCACAGTCAGTGCTAGGGAATATTGTATTCCTTGACACTTTAGTGTATGCTGCTTCAAACCTGTGGAAAACATGTCTTCACATCACACATGTATGTATCATATAGATGTGTCATTTTCCATGGCTTTCCAGAAAAAATAACTGCTTTCCAAAACTAAAGAACTTCTCCCACAGCCACTACTAGTGCTTGGAATTGAAATTATATTTGGAAATGAGAGTTTTAGAATATAGGAACACTAAAATGATAATTTTCCTAGAGTATTTCAAAAACTGTATTTCAGAATTTGAGCATCTCACCTTTTTTTTCTTCACAATATAATGCAGACTTCAGAACTAGAAACTCACAGAAAATATGTGTGGATGGGGGAGAGAGATCTGGATATCTTCTGCAGCTTTTGGCTAGGTGGTAGAAGTGCCTGTGGTAGAGAAGTGACCTGTTTTGTAACAAAAAGTAAATGAAACTTCTTTGATTTGAGTAATTCAGCCATAGATGTAAACAGTGTGCAGCATGCCACCCTGTGAAATCGTGCTGATCCTTTTTCATTAGCTCCTGGACATGGTTGTAAAAAAAATCAAAAAATGATGACTTGTGTTGTGTGAGAGATTGATGGCTGGAAGAGTTAGGTTTGTGGAGTTGGCAGAAAAGCCTCATTTGAACTGGGTTTATCGTTTGTGTATTATCATTATTGCTTCACTCATTGTGCTGTGTTTGTTATCCTTTCTGCAAGGGGCCCTGCAGATGGATGGCAAACACTGCTTTTGTAGTTGAAAAACAAAAAAAGGGAACTATGATGGGTAACAGCTGGCCTGGAGGCCTCAGTCACATGTAATCCTGGCCATAACTCGACCAGCCTGTACTGCTAAAGGAAAAGAAGTGAACATCTCTGTAGTAGGCATTGAGATCTGAGAGATTCAAATGCAAACAAGGGATGCCAGCTGATCCCTGACGAGCCTGTGGGCAGGCACCTATTGGCCAGTGAGCTGCAGGGTAACAAACTTTGGGATTGAACATGAGGTTTTTTGAAAAGCCTATAAAAGAAAGCTGTAAATAATAACATTAGCTCTTGTCGTATGAACCTTGGAGCGTCGCGTTGTGTCCGTCTCAACTGCAACAGTGTACGTGGAATGAGAAAACAAATCTGAAATTGATTAAATTCCATTGTCTTCAACTAGATTTCAGTCAGATAACGGCTAATTGAATACACATAGCTGAACCCAATTTTTAATCTGGTAATATTAGACAGCTCACAGTCCAACAAAATAAGCATCCTCTGCACTGGTCCATGGAATACCTGAATTACTGCCTTCTGTGGTTTCAACTAGACTTGCAATGTATATAATTATAATATAATTATATATATGTATAATTATCATTTATATATATATAATTACAATATATAAGCCAGGCATATTTTTATTGAATCAGTAGATACTTCAGTGGAAGTGTGGTCCTTCTAAGGAAGCTTCAGCTTGTGAATATTTTGGAGCATGAATTTGGTAGAAGAAGTGTCAAATATAAAATAGGTAGGATAAAACATCTTTGTTCTATAGGATTGCATGAAAATAAATCCAAGATAGTGATACTTGATAGGCTGTTTCAGATGTTTCTTGCAGTGACGACATGATTTCCTCATGCTGCTTTTGACTCTTGCTATTGACTGCTGCTCAAAAGTAACCCCAAAATAGCTATGTGGGAACCTGTTGCTTTAAGATTTGCAAGGTTGGTTGGATTGTTCCATGTTTGAGATAGACAAATTCCTTCCAATTATTAAAAAAAAAAAATTTAGAACAAGGAATAACTCTAGGGAACAGTTAGTGATTAGGCAAGGAAAGTAATTTTTTTGAGGACTTTGACAAGAAATGTTGCAAAATAATTAAAAATAATTAAAAATTAAAATTTGGAAGCAAGAATAGATGGTCACTGTGGTTGAGGATGAGACAAAACTGGAAGCTCAGTGTTTGCCCTGGTTTTGGGGTGACTGAATCAAAGGATGACTGCTGATAAAAGTGTTTTTGGATGGTGGCACAGTAGTTACCAGAACTCAACACCAGTGATTGTAGGCTTTTTTTCCCTCTGCTACCTAAATACGTGAGATGTGACACAACTATCCTGATGCTTTGGATGCTTGGATAGAGCAAGTATTTTCCACTGAGAGTCACCTTATGGTGATTACCGATTGTAACAACATCAACTTTGTGCCTGGTTAGCTGTGCTGAACCAGCCACCTTCACAACTTTAATCCATTTCAGTCTCAAGCATTTCTATTTCCTGGCTTTGATCAGAAAAAAGGGTTTTTATTTCCATGGAAGTGGAGGCTGGTTCTGTGGGTTTTTGTGTGTGGGACCTCCCTCCCAAAGTCTCTGGTGTGGCTGCTCTGCGGCCTTGGAGCCTCTGACCCAGGTGCTCCCTTTTGAAAACCTTTGCTCCTGTGAAAGACAGCAGTGACCATGGGAAGGAATCTTTTGTTTTTCATGTGGTCTGGAAAAAAGGCTATTTTCAAGTTGATGTGGCTGTTGGAAGGACTCATTGGTTTGTTTAGCGCTGGTTAAAGGCATATCTTCTATTTCATCAGTTCATGAGAGCTTCCTGCAACCCTGTATCAGTTGGTAATGCAGTTTAAAGAGAGACACAAAGCAGAAACATTTGCAGTTTCAACACTGCTGGGAAGTCACAATGATTTACAGAAAGAGAGAAATGCAGATAATTGTTGTTTGAGGCAAGCTTGCACGTACCCCACAGAAACTTCCAAGAGACTGGAAAGAAAATGCTGGCCTTGCTGAAATAAATGGCAGTGCTCCCACTGAGTTCAGTGGGGCCAGTGTTTTACCCAAAGAAAACATAAACCAAGCAAGAATATTGCCTGTGACTGAAAGAGAAGTGAGAAAATCCAAGCTCAAACACTTCCCATTCAGGTTTCCAAACCCTAATTCTTAATTTATGAAAACAAAGCTACAGTACAAAATGCTGTTTCTAGTTATTCAATGAAGCTTTCTCTTCAGAGAATTTGCTGGTCTCACAATATTTACTCCTGAACACAGCACTCCCAGGCTTATAAGGACAAATGTCTGGCCAAAAAAGAAAGGCAATGGCAGTGGAGATCTAGTCTTGCCAAAGACTGAATATGCAGACGTGAAATCTGAGAATCATTCAACAAATTTCTGTTAAAATTCATGAGAGAGGAAATTTGCAGATTTCCTGGAGAGATGTTAATTAACTGCTTCCTAGGACCTTGGTATGTTCTCAAAAAATTCAGTGTCGAAACTCCCACTGACTTGAACAATAAGAGTTCTAAATCCTTTGAGGTTACTGTTATTTAAGAGAGAACTGAAAATTTCTTACCTTGCAAGACCTGAGTTCAGGGCCTCATGCTCCTCTGATTTCCTTTAAATAGCTGGTGACATAAATAACACCTGAAACAGCCCTGAGTTGCATTCCTTTGAGTGCTTTCTCTGCTAGGGAAGTCATCAAATACAACAGGAAACAAAAGCCCCAACAGTTCAGCTCTGGCAGGTGAGCAAAAGGAAGCAAAGGATTTTTCACAGTAGGTATGTCAGTCTTTGCTCCCACCCTTGTCCCCCAAACTCTCTTTTGCTTTAAGCAATACACATTTTCTGTGAAAGACGTGATTACTTGGCAGTCTATTTAGCATTAATTTCCCCTTATTACATTGCAGACAGTTATCAGAAGTGTGCATGGTAGTATAAAGACAAACAAAAATGAGAGAACCCCTCTCGGAGGGCTTTTAATTCCTGAAGTAGAATTGAATCTGTTCAATTTTTGAAACCCAAATTTGTGACAGGAAGAAGTGCAGAGTGTATGCTCTGAGGAGGGTTTTGGCAGAAGTACTTCTGGGAGCAAGCAGTATGTGGGTGGGAAGGGTGCAAGAATGGCAGAGGTTGGTATCACCAGAGTGAGCGTGGCAACCCTTTTGGTAACCTTTTCTTCTGGTGGGAGTGTGTGGGCTCCCTCCACCCCAGGTCTGCTGCCTGCCTGAGTGCTGCAGCTGCCACAGTCACCCCTGGCTGTGCTGAGTGTGCTCTGGGTGACTGAGCTGAACTGATTTGGCTTCAGAGGATTTCTGTTGCTGTTGTAACAGTGTCTGATTATGCCTGGTTTCCAGTAAGGATGCAAGTGAGCTCTTCCTTCTTAAACCTGTTCATGCCAGCACAAAGGCAAAGAGGATGGGGGGGAATAAAAAGAGGGGGAGTGGACTAGGAGAGAAAGGAAAAGAGGATTGGGGAAAAAAAGAGGCATTGACAGAACCATGGAACCTGCAGGTTCCTAGGAAATGTTTTTTTATTTTTCAAGAAAATTCATTTTGGTTCACAGCATGGACATGGACAAACACAGGGAATATGTACGACACACACACTAGTTCCTTCACATGAAAAGCTTAAATCAGAAAAGAATTGGAAAGAGAGGGTAGCTTACTATCTGTCACCTCCATCTGCAAATAAAATACCTAATATATACAAACTAAATCTTTCTTTAAGCATGGAATTTGTCAGGATAGCTTGTGCATTTCCCTGGTCTAGCCACTAAGACTGAGGAGAACACATCCAATCTCTGACTTCTACTCCACTGACAGCCTCCACTTTCAGTGCAGATGGGAATAAGAAATAGAAAACATTTTGTCTCTAGCACAGGCATTTTTTAATATGCAGCTGTTGACAAACTTAAGCTCTAGTAATAGTAATTTCCTTTTGGAAGAGAGATCTACAGTGGGTTCTGGTAGAAAAAAAAGTGTTTATTGTATTTTGCTAAGGTTTAGAAGAAATCCTATAGGAATACAAGCACCTGGATTATCTAATCTGTTGCTATGATTGGCTGAAGATTTTTAATTATCAAGAAATGTCTGATTTTGCAAAAAAAGCTTTTGGCCAAGAAGTGAAATCACAAAACCAGCTGTATCATGTGTTTCATTTGGATTGCCCTACTACTAAGCCCTAATTCTAAGTTTTTAGACAGATATGCAATAGTCTTGGAGAGAAATAAGATACCTCTTGTCTTCATTTCAAAAAACACTAGTACCTCATCCTGCTAATTTCTCCAGCTGATGTCCAATATGAATTCTGTTGTCTTCACTGAGAAAATATTGCTGGTTTCAAACATAGACTGCCTGACCAATGTGACCAAAAGGATTGGGAAGAGTGTACTGAGATTAAAATGGGTTATAGATGGATGGCAGCAGTCTCAATTATTGAGAGACTTTCAACCCAAGTTTGTTTTACCATCAAAGTTAAAAATATGTGTTTGTGAATGTTTGTACTTTCAACCTTACAAAGAAACTCAAATTCATTTTATGCCTCTATTCTTTCATTGTGCTGTGCTAAAGTGGTGAGGAAATCTGCTTGTCTGTTTTGCCTGAGGTGAGAGGGTGTCTTGATACCTTTTCTTCCACCTGTTGTAGACAATGACTTGTGGTCTAAGTTCTTCCTTCCTGGGTCCTGTTATATTTCATGAATTAAACTCATATGTTGAGCTGCAATTCTGTAATAAACTCTAAAAATTGCATGTTAGCAGCTTTTCTCAAATTACTGCCTATAAGATAATTAATAGTGATTAGTGATAACATTTTGTGTTTTATCTCTCTGCTATTGATATCAAAGCACCTCTTCAAAAGATAGACAAATATTGTAGCAGATGAGGCTTGGCAAGAGCTGCAGTGGGGATAGGCAGAGGTATTTAAGCCTTTGCTAATTGTAGTGAGTTGCTTTTCAGTATTCCAGTATCTCTTGTGAGGCTCCTTAAAGTGCTTGAAGGTGACAGGGTGCTTGGCACAGCCAGTTGCTTGGTTTGCTTTCTTGAGGAGTCCTGGAATAAGAGGTAGAAGGACAGGTGTTGTTTGCTCCTTGCACATGGAGTTGTGCTCTCAGAATGCTGGACAAAGGAAAGGAAGTCTCCAGAATCCCTGTCCCCTCAGAGATAATAATTCAGCTGCTCTGACTTGGTCTCCAGGAGCCACCTGCCTTTCCCAACTGAGTGCACAATAAGGCAGGGTGCCCAACCTGGATTCTTAAATCACACACCTGAAAGTGCCTAGGCAAATACCACTATCCCACATAGTGCTAGGATAGGGATAAAATTCAGCCTACATCCCATCTTCCTGGGTTTTTTTCCCCCTATTTTTATCAATAAAAAGATTTTTTTGGAAGTTACAGCTTAGTATTTTTCATTGTTTACAGAAAAAACCCATTCAGTCTCCTTCAGATTCAGTCCCTCAGTGTTGCCAGCTCTTCTGCTTTTTACTGCCTTCTTTTTAAAAGACAGTGACAGGCATCTGTGAACAACATCACTGCTGTGGTGAGGTATTATTTGGTGAAAGTTTCTAAAGGTATAGATCTCCTGGAGGGTAAAAAACCCAGTTAATGGAATTACATTAGTTTCTACCAGCCAAAGATGCAACTCTGCAGTGTGTTCTTGTTTTCTTTTTTAATAATACAAGTAATCTCTTCCACATGTGGGTTGTTCCAAGATTTCCTCCCCATCTAGTGATATGGGGAAGGCAGGACACTCTGAACAGACTTTCCATCATACTGCAGATCCTGATTGTAAAGTCTGCTCCTGAACTGTTCTTGGAGACCATGCTAAGCAGGTCAGTCTTGCATGTTGTGTCCAAGCAAGGGATTTCAGCCCTGCCAGCTGAAAGCTTAAAACATTTTCTGTAGAGAGGAGCAGTGCAGTCTGAGCACAGATTTCAATCAGCAATCATGCCACAAAGAAAGCTGCCTTGAGTCTCCTTTTCTGTGATTTGGGAGTTCCAAAGATTCAGCAAATGTATTTTCTGGTTCCTTGGACATCCTGTTTCCTATTATATCTAAGAATTGAATAGTCTGGACAGATTTGTGGCTATCTGAAATTTGTTTTACTTGCTGCAAATCCTGTAATTATTTTTTTGGGTTAATTTCTTATGCAGCATAATTGGTCACTGACCACAAGAATACACAGTGGAGAACACTCTATAGCCAAGAGTTGCTTAACAGTAAGGTGAAAAACATCTGTAATATTCACAAAGTTACTTTTTTTTAAAACGACAGATGTTTTGGCACATCTGCAACCATATCATGTCAGCTGATTGAGCCTCTGCATAGAGTAGCTTTGGGTTGACTGGCAGCAGAAAACATTAATAACATCTGGAATGGGGTACAATCAATGTTTCCACTGTGATGAGGTTTGGCGACTTTTGCTAATTGTAGTCTGATGCTTGCTGAAACTAAATATAGTGTCTGGAGAGCCATCTGATAAATTGTGCTAATTTAGTCAACCTCAGCACTCCCATTAGGAGAATCCTGATAATTCTGCAGAAAGATATGGATGCTTTGTACATAAATAATATATTGGTCTTTTTTCCTAATGGTTCTAGGTACACACAGAACCACACTTACTGTCACAAATCCTTTGAACAATTCAGTAGCTGGAGAGTATTCAGGTTTGCAG
The DNA here is from genome assembly GCF_001522545.3 of Parus major. NCBI lineage: Eukaryota > Metazoa > Chordata > Aves > Passeriformes > Paridae > Parus > Parus major. The sequence continues at coordinate 6,881,558 of NC_031778.1, forward strand.
ACATCAAGTCCATGCAAGAGTAATGGTTTTATGAGTCTTGTACTTGGGCTCTCTTAACACAGTATAGTTACTATAATCCAAGTGAAGGAATTAGAGGAATTAAACAAATGGAAAGTCAAGGAAGAGGAAAATGAACACCTGAAGTCTTCCCTAAAGAGAGAAAAGAAAAAAAGAATTAAGATGAGAAATGGGGTAATGCCTGACTTCCTTGGTTTGTGAAGCAGTTTACATGGGTTAAAGCAGTTGGTTCTGTCTGGGTGCAAAACCAGGCCATCAGTGGCACCATAACTTCCAACAAGTAGATGGGAAAATTGTGTTTTCCTTGACATGGACTTTTCACATTTTTCTTGTATGAAAACAAATCTCTTCAGGGAAAAAAAAAAATGATACCTTGTTTATATTTATTTCTTCAGATGACTCTAAATTAATTCACTGAGTGTTTTTGTTACTGTTCTCTGAACTAAGTGGGTCTGGCTTTGGAACTTTTTCTGTGATCCTCAAATACACGTCTTCTGGCAGCTTAAGGGGAATGATGACACTAGAAATGTGTCTTCACAGGGCTTTTCTACCATCATGGTTTTAGCCTTTCCTTTGCTTCTCATAGATGCTACAAGGGTTGGCTTTTAAAAGCTCAAGTGTTACAGACCTTCATCAGATCTTCTGCATATGGACAGAGTGTCCTTGACAGCTAATTCATTATCCCAGGTTGGGTGCCTTGCCCTCAACAAGCATTTAATGCACATAACAGTGTCTTTTGGCTGTGTGCAGTTCTGGCCCATCTGCTGGAGTTGCAAGGTGCCTGGTCCTTGGGGTACAGCTTTGAAAGGATGATGGGTTTCATTTGGTGTGGTCTGACACAGCAGAAATGCCATCAACTCTTCAAGAGGTACTTTCTGTGAGCTGTGCTATCTCATCATGGCTATTGATCCCCCATTCAGAGACTCTTGTAACAGGTCTGGGAAAAGAAAAGACAGAATTCAAAGCCAGGTACCCAGGTTGGTAGTGATATAGTTTATTTTTGTAGTTGTCAATTAAATTAAACCCTCACAGAATATGAAAACACCAGGCACTCAATGTAACAAGAATGTCCATATGTGACAATGACTTCAGGGGATGGAACTGCCCTGGAGAAATCCAACCATTTTCTCCATTACAAAATATTTTAGCTACTTGTCTGTTTTAGCCATTATTTAGTGACTACATTTGCTTCTTTTGAATGTCACATTATACCTGGCTGCATTTTGAAAGCACATAGAATATGTCTGATTTAACCAAGAATCATCTCTGAAGACTGGATTGAAGTACAGTAGTCAACTGCAAGTGTTTAATTAATTAAAAATTCTAATCAGCACTTTGCTGATGAAGGCACTATCTCAGTAGATATTTCATTTCTTGATAATTTCATTATAGAAATGAGGTTTTGAGATGTTGAGAAAAGTGTAAGTGCTGTTCCACATAGCTGACATCATTGTTTGGGAGATGTTAAATTCAGATATGGCTTGGAGCTCCTGATGCAAAGTTATCAGCAAGGATTCTGATTCAGGCTTGTACAGCTTTAAGAGTGACTGGTGAGCTTTAAGTACATGAAATGTATGGGCTTTTGGATTTAGGTACATTAAATGTGTGGGTTCTTAGATTTAGCTCTCATGCATTGGATTTTCCCCTATAATAAAGCTGCAATACCACTTCCTTCCTTTGTGGCAATAAGGCACTCTGTCCCATGCTCGTGACCCCCAGGTATCCCAAAGTCCATTGTCCTGTGTGAAACAGGAGGGGTGACACAGTTCCCTGTCCCTGAGGAAGCAGCAGAGCTGCTGTGAACCCACTGTTCAATTCCCATCAGCTTTGTGCTGTGACAAATACTAATAAAAGTGTTAGGAGTACATGGGGTCTGGGGCCTCACAGGTGGTTTTCTGTGGATATTCTGTGTCTGCTGCTCTGGAACAGGAGGAGGAGGGCTGCCTGTGGCTTTCCCTGGAGCTGTTGCTGGAGAGAGGAGGCAAAGCTGTGAGCAGCTGGGAATGGTGAGCAGAGGAACCTGCTGGAGCTCCATGAGTGGGAGTGGAGCAGGCAAGGGCAGGGGATAAATGCAGAGACTCAGAGGTGAGGGAGGGGATGGACTCTGTGCACCTTGGGAATCACTAGCCTGCTTTGAGAGGCAAGAAGATTTATTTACACACCCAGGAGCACCTTCTTGGTGCTCCTTAATTAGTCTTTGAAAATTGATAACATTTTAATATAATTTTGATTCTGAAGGTCAGTCTAATATTGTATTGCATGATGCTAAATTGCTCTTCTCACAGTTAGGGGATGTAATTAAAAGCACAGGCATGCTGATTTTGATTAAGAGTTTATTTTCTTACTAAATAAGAGAAATTGAGTTTCATGGAAATAATTTTGGGGGGGTTTAGTTATGCTGTTTCTTAACCTCTTCTTTGCCATTAAACTACTTGTGTGTGAGTGGATGGAACAGAGAGGTAGCAGCAGAGCAGATGCACACATTGTTTCCTCTGGGGATCTTTGTAACATCTTTCCCAGGAAACCTATTATGATAGAAGATAGAGTGAGTATTATAGGACTTAGCTGGTACCAGTCATCTGGGGACTCTACAAAACCTCTGCTGGTATCTCTGGTGTAGTTTTTTATTTCACAGTTCTGCCCATAATACTGCAATAATTTCACACAATTAAAACTTGTTCTTGAGCACAATGACCGGCGGAGGAACAAATAGCTTGGTTATTCTTGTAAGGATTTACTCCCTCAACAGTCAGGTCTTGTTTCATTCTTTATTTTGGGTTTTTGCCAACGGCATAGGTGAATCACGTGTTCCAAGCCTAAGCAGAGGTGTCTTCTCCTGAGCCTCCACTTCTCAAACACTTCTGTACCATGCTGCCAGCCCTTAGAGTGAGTGCAGAAACATCTCACTTTCAGTGTGAAAGTAAAATAAAGGAGAAGTCTTTTTTTAGTCAAGAGTGCCATAAGGGAAATGTAGCTTGAAATGTGATCCCGATGGCTTAAGTACACATAGGGAAATGACAGGAAATCCACGCTATTTTAATTTTGTAAAATTCATGGTTCTTAAGCCGTGTTTGGAGTTCCTAGGGATCTGGCTCGTGATTTGTGAATGCGTCAGAGTGGCAGTACTGTGCTGTTTTAAGTAACCCAGCTCTCACTTATTTACATCATGTAGTTGCATGTCACAGAGGGCTGTTTTCCTCTTCTGTTTTCTCCTCTTCTTTTGTGTTCTGTTCTACAGCTGGATTAACCTCATGTTTTTCAGAAAAATGAACATTCCACATCTTGGGGTGGAAACTTACTAGCAAGGCACATTTTAAATGTAAAAAATGAGCTGAACTTTCTCTCCATATATATTTATATGAGCACCATAGTAAAAATTATTGCAATGACACGACATAAAATATCCTATAAGTCACAAGTGGCTTTATAGTGAATTTTCTAGTTAGAATAAACTTTGCAATTACAGAAGATATTTGAGCTATTTCACATCAACTCCTTTGTAGCAGTGGAAAAGATTTCCTTTGATTCAGGAGCTGTTGGGTGACGTTAGAAAGCTCAGTATTTTTCCTCTCACTTGTAGCAGTTTCCCTCTGCAGCTGAGGTATTCCTGACTGTTAACCAGCAACCAGTGAGATCAGTGTGGATGTGGTCAGGATTCTCCCCTGCCCATACCAAGGGGTGCTGCTTCTGATAGCAGGGAGGGTGGATGCCACAGAAGCTCTGAGTGTTGGGCTCAGTGCATGGGGCATCTCAGACTTGCCAAGCTGTAGGAAATTAGTTAGGTCAGACACATCTCTGAACTGTGGTTTGAAGGTTAAAAGAAGACTTTAAAATGCTTTTCTGGGTGCAGAAGTATTACAGTCTGTTGTGCTGCTGAAGTAGGTTTGAAGGGGAGCCAAAAAAATAATCCTTGTGGCTATAGACTATATATGAATTGGGTTCAAAAGAGAGACCACTTGTTCTTGTGGACTGACAGGTATTTTCAATTTTCTTGCAGCATGATTTCATTACTCGTAGTTAGCTAAATTTATTTTGTCCTGCTGGAGGCACTTATTGGGAACAGGGGTAGATTTAATTTAAATAGAGGTTTGGACCTGGCTGTAGTTATACCCCTCTTAGGCTGGGGTGAAGAAGGGAAGTCAAACTCAGATTGTTGCTTTGCCTCTTGGCTTAGAGCTTATCAAGAGGGAAGTAAACTTGCTGTAAAAAAGCCTGTTCTTGACATTCCTTTATGCAGAGGAGCCAAAGGTGATAATTAAATAGAGGTTACACATTAAAACTTCATAGCCAGAGGAGAGAAGGAAGGACACAGCAGGATGATGCCTGTGTGTCCCATTGGATGCTGCTGGCTTCTGCTATTTGGCTTTATTATGGACTCTGAAGAGTACGAAGATCATTTCTCTACTTCTAACAGGTAGGATACATGGTGTGAACTTCATTTATTTGTGTAGGTACTGGCCGCCGGCCCCACCGCGTGCCTTTCCTTCATGTGGGGCACCTGCTGTCCTCAGCGTGGCTGGCCCAGAGCAGCTGAACAAGCAAAGTTCATGGTGAGCCGTGCCGAGACAGCCACGGCAACCTGGCCGCTCCCGCTGCTCCGGGCTGGCCGTGGCCACACCGCCGCTCTCGGCCTCAGGGCCTCGCCAGGCCAGGGCCCCGCAGCCTCCACAGGGAAGGGGATCAGCAGCACCCGTCCCCTGCTTCAAGAGCAGCAAGAAAGAGAGCATCACGTGATATTTTTTATTGTTAAATATGTTATCACAGAGGCGTTAGCTGCTTCTCTAATTGGGCCTGCCAATGTCAGTCATTCGGGCCTTGAGGGATTGGCTCTGCTGGACACTGTAAAAGTCTTGAGGAGCCTGTCTCTGAAGTGGCCTTTGTGGCTTTGTCTCCACCCCCACCAAAAATCAGATTGTGTTAACCAACTGGTCTGGAAGAGAAATGACTGCAATTCCTGTTTTAGTGATGGTGAGAAGGAGGGAACAACTCTGCAATCATACACTTTGAGTAATGTATCTGTGTAGCCAGAAATGCAGTCCTTGATCTTGCCCAGCACAGAGGGGTTCCGTATCTTTATAAGACTGCATTTCTCCGCTTTTGCATTTCCATCTTCATCATGCTGTGTAATCCATTAAATATAGATCCATTAGTGCTACTTCTTGCCAAATCTGACAAACTTGTATGAATTCTACAGGAATATTGATGAAAAATGGGAACTTAGGAAACAATGCAGTCCAAGGAGGCTCCTACTGAACTGGGCACTGCTTCAGTTGTTTGTCTAAGCTGTCTTTAAAGATTACCCGTGATGGAGACTACACAAACTTCTGAAGCAATGTGCTGTTCTGTCCTTGTGTTTAGAAATCTTTGCCTTATGTCTAATCCTTTTCCTTACTGTTTCATACACAAAACACATGGGAAGCAGCACATTCCCTTCTGTTCACCAGTCCTTTGCACACTTGGAGGTTATCGTGACACAGCCCCTTCACCCTCTCCTCTAGAATAAACAACTCTGGCATTTCAATCATCCTTTGCAAGTCCCATTTTCTAGAAGCTAAAAGATAATGCGCTATCTTGATGGGCCACATGAGAGAGGAGGCTGCCAAGTGAAATTCTGTGAGAAATTATTCATACTCCAGGATGTGCTAATGTGCTAATAAAATATTTCATAACTTCATTTATATGAACTGCAGCATGGTATTTTTTAGATTCATGAAAGTTTGCATTCCTTCAATGTGGTGTGAATGAAGTTGTGAAGTTTGTTTTTCTGAGAATAAGTGTTGTAGAATAAATTAAAATAAATAGGCTGAAAGTGTGTGTACTGGATGTAGCCATCAGTTCCAGCAAACATGTGGCAATGGCTCAGTGTTAAGCTCACCAGGGCACTGGGGGCTACAGGCTGGAAAACACCAAGGCTCTATTGATATCAGAAATGCCAGGCTCTCATTTTATCATAATCTCCATCCAAAACCTGTCTCTTTCACTGCAACCTCGTTGATTCCATTGGTGATGCTAGTGTTGAAGTGTCAGCTGCCCCTTTAGAAGGCAAATGAGACCTCTAGAACTGCTCTGTTAGAGGCAACTAGTCGTTTCTAATATTTTTTGAATTGACACAGCTTGACTGAGACATATTGGTGTGTAGTTCTCTCCCTTCTCACAAGCTTTTTTTCATTGTTACCAGTTATGTTAACGATGCAACCTAAGACTTTTTTGTTGTTGTTCTTCCTCAGGACCTCAGAGTAAGATTGAGATTTTCCAGCATAGCATGGAAATGAGTAAAATCATCTTTGTTTTAACTGCTCCTTTGTCTCCTTAGTGCTTCTTTTTCCTTGTCTTCTTTTTCCTCTTTCTTTCCCTGTTTCTCTTAAACCCTTGTAACTTCTGCTGCACAGCCCTCTGGGAATGCCCTAAATCTGAGAGGGATTTCATGGAGCCTTTTCACCATGAGTCTGGCCAGAGATATATCAAGACCTCTTTTTCACCCCTTGAGACTGACAAAAGGACCAACAGGAATAAAACTTCATCTCTTTAGAGAAATGGAAGTGCTGTTCCTCTATGAAGTTATTTCCTTTCTTTTTCTTTTCCCCATCCCACATGCTGTATGTGGCTGGTAGGTAGAGAAGGACCTTGGTATGTTCTCAACCAAGAAACAGCTGTCTCTGTAATTAATTTTGTAATTCCTTTGATGCTTGCAGAGAAGTGGAGGGTCAGGGAGAGGCATGGTGACAATCTCTTCTGATAAAAGAAAGAGGAAGTGCTTACTGTTGTGCTCTTCTTGTGGTCTGTTAGCAGATGCTTATCAGATACAGTAGGATCTCGTTTCTTTCAGTACAGATTTTGTATTAACATGTTCTGTCCCTGTGGCTGGTGAGTCTGACAGGAACTTGCAAAGCTGGCTTCAGAGGCAGAAATACTCTGATGTCTGAGGTGTCCCTTATGCCTCTTAATCATATGGCCTGCATCTATTCTGCTAAAGAAAAATGCTCTTACTTCTCTTGCTGACAGGGTTGAACAGTCTGCTTTCCTTTTGGAAAGGGCTTTGCTATTTTTTTTGAAGACTCTTGATCAAATAATGGCTGTCAAATGTGTTGGACATAAAGCTCTGGTGCCATGCTTGGTGCAGGTTTCTTCCAGAGGGTGATGATGTCTGTGGCCAATCCAGCTGTCCCACACAGAGAGCCTGGGGCTATGTTTAAAACTTGTTGCTGACTGCTGCTGTTTGCACAAAGTGATGGCTTTGACTTGTCCCTCATGTGTGTCTCACAAAGAGAAGTTAGAGCAAGAAAAATGATCCACATTATTTGAATGTTGTTCCTAGTGGGATATATTTTTCTACATTAATTCCAATTAAATATCCACAGGTAGCAGACAGAAGTATTAGAAACACATAAGGAGATTGATATAGAGCTATGTAGCTGTTCCTGTAATAATTGATTTAGAATAATTGAATCATTTTCCTGTAGAAATTTCTTCTTCCGCAGAACGCTATTATATTCTGCAATACCTTTTGTTCCTTTAGTTAATAGAGCTATATAACAAATGCATATCTGCACTGGCAAATGCAGACCATTTGAACTCTAAAATATTAATTTTAGATGTACCTATGGCTATTTTTAATAGTAATTTAAAATGATCCTAAGAAGCACATGTTGAGGTAATGAGATCCATAAATACTGCTTGGCATTATTGATTCACATCTATTGCTTCCGTAGATTACTTCCATTTTCCACATTTCTTTTCATGTCTATCCTAATCAGGGGGCTGGGTTTTAAAGGTATTTATTTATACTGAGTCTTGTGTAAATACAATGAAAATAAACTTCTCTAATGGGAGCAGAATAAAGCCAGAGCTTACCATTGTGGAAAAATTCAGTCCTTAGTTTTTGTTTAAGATTAAGGGAAAGTGTTTGACTTATTCTATAAGTAGGGATAAGTAACTTTCCCATTTCCAGAAAACTTAGGGGAGCATTCATTATTTCTTGCAGTCTGTGCAGAAGAGCCTACAAAGACAGAAAGGAGAGGCAGAAATGTGCTGTAGGAATGAAAAATCTCTTTTAGTAGACACAAAGCAAACTGGTACAGGCTTGTTCAAGATACAACACATTATCTCAGCTCCTCGGAGTGAAATCCTCCAGCAGCTGCAGGTACAGTCAGGACATCTGGGTTACTTTTTATTGTCTTTCAGTGTGATATTCTGTTTCTCCTCCCTCCCTCTGTCATTTATCCAAAGTAAACTCCAGTCTTATAAAAAAAATTCAAGAAATGCAGACCTCAAATGTATACCTTGTGTTCATGGAGTGCTTCCATTATACCCGCTCATGTTTCTGCAGGGATACTGATCTTCCTGCCTGGACTTCTTGTTTTTTTGGTTTTGATATATATATACCTTTTCCAAAGTGATTTTGTGATAATCAAAATAAGACATATGGAAGGATTGTTAAAACTGGGCAGCTTAAGACAGGCACCAAAACAAGTTAAACAGTTGCCCCTTGTCAGAGCAAAGTGCATCCTCATTAGAAGACGTGGATATATTTTTACTACACTGTGAAAAGCTATTCCCCTATTATTGGATAAATATTTGTAAAGAATAAACAAGTTGTACAGGGGTTCTGAAGCCTTCACTGGGTTTAAGTGTTGTCACCTAAAGTGTCATCAGACTTGCTTGTCACTCCCCCTCTTTGCAGAACAGCACTGAAAGCAGACCAGGAATGGTAGAAAATGACTTTTTGCCACACTATTCGTTGTTGCTTTTTAAAAGCAAACCTGTTTGTCAGATTCTTGCCTGGTTAGTTGAGTAGGTTAAATTCTGCAGGGAGCTTTATGTTCCATAAATATTTTCATGTCACACAGGCTTTTCATTCTCTCAACCAAATTCTGTTAAAATAGTCCAGAAATGTATGACTACATAGAAAATTTTCACTTTTTTACTAATTGCATCATCTGATGTTTTCCTAAAATTAATATTAAAAAGTTATCATTTTTCTATTTCTATGCTATGGTACAAACGCAAAAGTGAGACTAAATTCTAAGGCAATGTAGTGTATGTATTTTTTGTATTATTAATTTTTGTTTTGTTTTATTTCTCATACTTGTACACACAGACTATGGCCCATGATCAGCACTCAGTCAGAAGGTGAGACTGATGGGACAGGCAGTGGGGTATTGAGTTACACCCATGCCTGTTAGTGTTTGAAGTCCTTAATGTAAGTGGCATATATTTCATATGGAATGAGTGTCCTTTTTGTTCCTTATCTGCTTTGAGATTGACAAGTTGAATTACTTACAATGCATACTTTCCATTCATGAAACTTTTTCTTCAACAGGGTGAAAGGAAAACATAGAGACAAATTTCATGTGGAAGAGATGACACGTCAGCATTTTGGTTTATTGGCCATTGATGATACAGTAAATCACTAAAAGCAGGTTTAGAGCTTAGGAAGCAGCACTATTGATCTCCTGGAGTCCTGTTGCCAGAAATTGTATTAAAGAGCTTAACACAATGATGTGTAGCCTCATGGCAGCAACATAGCCAAGAACAACCTTTCCTAGAGATCAGCAAGCTGAGAGTCCTAGTGATATAGTGAATTTACTGGGGGAGGTGTGGTGCCTCTTCACTGTCCTCCTAGAGACCAAACTGCCTATCAGGAGAGGTATTTATACATTTAGGATTTCACTGTTTTAAAGTAATTATCCACAGGTAGAACAATTCACGTGTGTTCTTCTTTCCTTCCTTCCCTCCCGCATTTTGAATGTGAAACAAAAGTTAAATTTTTCTGTTTATCACCCATTTAAAACAACTAACTGTGGAAGGTGAATGTAAATGTATAGTAACTCATGTTTAGGATTGTCAGTATCAGAAAGGAATAGTTTATTGCAATTTATTATTACAATTTAGTCAGCAAAGTATGCTATAACACAGTTATTAGATATATTATTATTTTATTACTATATATATTATTATATAAATTATTTATACATATATATTTATATATATAATTACTATTATATATTATTATATTATACCTGTGAATTATTCCAGATTTATACTTGACCCTCTAGCAAAAGCAACTAAATAACACTTGCTGGAAGATGTTTAGGTGTTTTGAGTTTAAAAAGAAACACCACTTTGTGTTAAAATGCAGATTTTCAGTTATTTAGGCCTGTATGAAATTTTAAATGCTTAGATATGAAAGAATGCTTGCACTTCAAAGTGCTTGTACTGTTGGAGCAGACCCATGAAGAAATAGTGCATGAGTGCCCACAGGATTGGAAGAGCATGAATAATGGTTCAAGCCTTGGTTTAACAATTGAATGAAAAGCCTGCTTAGTTTCCTAAGAATCATGCTCCATTTGTTTCTAAATGGGCCTAAAGTGTCAGTAATTTAGGGACAGACTTTGAAAATATGTAATCACCTGAAAAAAAGCTGACAAACAGGCTTTTTAGAAGTTCAGTGTTTCACACTCCTGACTGTAGATAAGTTAGATACTCCTTCAAGACATCAATTGCTGTCATTAGGCATTAGGGCCTACCTATAATGTCTCTGAAACCCGATTCTTAGTTACTTAAAATAAATATTCTAGTTCTGCTTTAGAGATTCTGCCTGTTTAGAGATTCTACAAATGCAAGCCAAGGATTTATTTCTGAGCAACCCTTTTTACAATCTAAGCCATATAAAATAAAGTAAGAATGTGCATTTTAATAAAATGTAACTATTTAAAAAAATATATAGCTATTTTCTGGTTGTATAGTACTTAACTGAAAGGGAATTGCTGCTGTTTCTCATGCCCTTACCCATTGAGAAATGTGTTTTGGTAGCAATTAGAGATGGACAGTTCCCTGAGGCACTGAGCTCTTTGGTGTTTAGCATTAGTCACCCTTTCGGTTAACTTTGCAAATCACTTCATTTTCCAGAAGTAGATGGAACTGCTCTTAAATGGAGTGGGAATACTCTGCTATTTTAAGTCCTTTTTCCTATTTACAACTTAGAAAAGAAACACATACCAAAAGTAAAAAATGACTACAGCAAAAAAGTTTATTAAAATCTGCTCTAGCCCCTCAATTAAAGCCTTAGACCAATGCAAAAAGCTGTAGTGTTTTTTTCCTGTGATTTTGTCCTTTCCTCTGTGCTAGAGTTTCCTCTCTAATAAGAATGTGCCCTCGTTTTCACATGTGTCAATTTTATGTGCATTCATACAGCACTTCAAAAGTCATTCTGATTTATAAGGCAGCTGTCTCAAGAATTGGGACTCTTCTTTCCCATGTGCTCACACATCCCTTTGTACAAGGGTCAATGTAGCTACAGCGTGATTGGAAAACATTTGAATCCAAAAATATGGCTTTATTCCCAATAACTGCTGTGATTGCAAGTCACAAGTCAGTGGCTAAAGCTAGAATTACTGCTCTGTAGATTTAAACACTTCATCTCTTTAGTTTTCATTTCATTCTGCGTTGTTTAGAAGAAAACTCTCTATTTTTATTCAGAGAGCAAAACTCTCCACATCCACAGTCAAGATCTGCCTCTAGTTATTGGAGATATGGGAACTCTGATGGATGTTTGTGCCATTAATAATATTTGCACCTGGACCTTTTCAGCAATGATCTGTGTTTGCAGATGGCTGAGTATGGTGTTTTAACCAGATATCCAGCATGTTTTTATTAGATTATTACCTAGAAAACAGAATATGAAACAACCATAAGAATATTGCTTTCTGAAAAAAAAACCCCAAACTGAAAACAACCCATTCAACCAAACTCAACAACAACAACATAAATCCTGTCAGTAGGAGAAAATTCATGAAGCACTGCACTGTGGCTGGTGTTCCATCTTTTCCTACAGAAATCAGCAGAAGCTTCATGAATGTGCTCATTTCCACTGCTACATTTGCTCTCCTCCCCATCTCTTGGAGTGCAATATCAGCTTTGGAATGCACATTTTCAGGTTGCAGGATGATGTTATTTCTGCTACAGTGGCAGTACTATTTCTCCTCAGTTGAAATGCAATGGTAGATTGTGCCATAACTAGGTTAAATCCTTAGCTATGGAGACCTCTTAACCATACAGAACACAGACTTGTTTCTTAATTTCTGTGGGTATGAGTAAAGCTTTAGGATGGGACGAGGGCAGAGCTGTGGGATAGAGAGAGCCATACCTGTACTCTTTTTTCATGCTGGCTTCTGAGTCTTCTGTCTATCAAACAAACCAGAAACACGCAGTAATCACGTCTGTGGATTTTGTTGTTGCTGTATCCTCTAGTCCTGTTTTCTTTGTCATTTTAGATGAACTCAGAGCTCTAGCCCTGGATTTACAGCAGCATGTTGTGCTGCTGATTGCCCACAAAAGCCATCATAAAACAGCTCTGAGAAGCTTCTCCAGTGAAAGAAGTGATGTGTTTGCAATTCGAAAGTTAAGTGAGCTGCTAAGAACTATGAGGTAACATTTTAAATTAAAACACCCAATTTTTTTTTTTTCCTGAAAAATGATTGTACATTAGGCTGTCTCACTGAGGGAGCTTAGGAAAGGGTGTGTTTCTTCTGCAAGAAAAAGATGCTACATAGTCTGAGCACTTCTACCACATCAAGTCAAGAGTTCTCTTGCAAATCTGTTTATAACTTGTGGAACACAGCGTGTTTTTTCTACTCTGCTGAAGGGGTGGAAAAGCAGTGGGAAGAGTTCAAAGACTTGCTAAGTTCCTTGAAGTTTAGTGGAAACAAAAGTGTTCTGTAGGGATGGGACACAAGCAATGGGTAGGAGAGCTGTAGTTCTGCCTTCAGGCTTGAGAGGAATGATGGAGGATGAGTGTGAGGGACAAAGTACCACCTATGAAATGTCTCCTGTCTCTGTACTGGAAGTAGGACTGTGAACAACCCAGATTCACTGTTGGAAGGTGTTGTGCCAAGGTCCAAAGGTCATATGGGCTATCTATAGCTTTCCCTAGAGAATAGCAGCTTAGGACTTTTGTTAGAGAAGGTGAGAAGCAGTAGGATCTTGGGTATTATCCCTTCAGCCACAATTTTGTGTGTGCCTGAGTGCTCTTATGGAAGGCCTTCCTGTTAAAGGGATGAGATGTCTTTTACGCATTTTGTGTGGGAGAATTAGGAGGGAATTTCTCTGGCAGTGTGGCAGGAAGGTGAGCCAGCAGCCAGCTCTCCAGCCCAAGTTCTTCTGGTGATTGTGCAGTCTTAGCTGCACTTGAAAGAATCATCCATTAAGAAAGCCCATCTTATAGAATGTGGAAGTTTATGTGGAGACTGCTCACTTTTGATCCTTGACCTGGATCACCAGGTGTGTCCAGAATCACATTTCCTTTTGAGCTGATTTTGAAAGGTTTGGGGTGTCTTTTTGAGAAAGTTGGAGATGCAGCAGCCATGGATAGTCACTGCCTTTATAGAGATAAGGGATTCACATAATGGTAAAAGAATTAAAAGTAGTTGCTTGCTACAATTATAAGGGCATTTATTTGGCATTTTCCCCTAAAATTCTCCATGATAATCCTTTTTATAAATGCAATTTCTGATCCAACATTTCTGCTTTCATAATGGATTGACTGCAATTATTGAGGTAGCTAGAGAGTTATTCAGACAACGAAAATGAGACTGTTATCCTGTGAGCTGCTAAGATTAACCCTTGAAAAAATGGCATCAGTACAAAAATGCAGGTGGAAATATTTTGTTGCCTGACTCTCATCTCAGTGCTTGCTTCTTTTCTTGTTCTGCCTCCTCCTTCCAAGACAGAAACACACATGCAAGTCTTGGCTGAGGCACAGCTGAAGACTTTACTGTAAAATAAGTAAAAAATAAACTCCTTAATTCACCACTGCAGTCCTTGTGCGTAAGCAAGATGTTTCCTGTTAGTGTGGTATAAGCAAGCACTGATTCCTGAGGACATCACACCCTGTGTGTTCTTCCCTTTCAAAGTGTTAAGGTTTTACCAATCCCAAGGGAATACATAAACTTCTGGACCATTTTGAGTGTGGTGCCATTTTAACATGGTTTTGCTTTTTTTTTTGTATGTAAAAACTGTAGAAATTTCTTTGTGTTCTTTGTAAAGAACTAAGATCTAATCAAGGTTCTTACAGCAGAAGAAATCTTATGGAGATATTTCCATTTCAGCTTAGTTCCCTTTGACTTGTGTTTTGTAGGGAGAGACTGACTCACACTTTCCAACTCGTTGGTAGGGGACTGTCCTGGGGTGTGGGACAGCAGAGTAACGTCACCCAGCCCTGTGCACAGAGACCTTGCCAAGAACTGGGCAGAGCAGACTCGCAGCTTTCCGTGCTCATGAGGCCACACACATTCTTGTTTTGACAAAGTTCCACTGCATAATGGAAACCTTAAGATTTGACTCAGAGTGGAACAGTCATTTTATTGTCTCTGGGCAGTATCTCCATGCTCATTCTGTTAAGTTTTATGTGGCCTTGCTTTGTCTGGGCAACATTAGCTGCTGTTTTGCTAAATGCCTCAATTTTTCATTCTTTTTAATAACTGTTAATCTGCAAGGAGAAGATGGGGGGGGAATTTAGATGAAAATTCTCCAGGAACACCATCTCTTCCCTTAGCAGGAAAATACTTGTGAAAATGAATGAAAAACCTTTTGAATCTCATTTGGAATTGTTTTCCTGCTGAGATTATTACATTAAAATTCTCAGGTTCATCACTCTATATGCTTATGTGGTTTAAGAAGATCTAGAATTAGTGACTATGATTTTTTATACATTCAAAGAAAGCATAATTTAGAGAATAAGGAGGTTTTGTAGATATGAGATTGCTGAGGATCATCTATGAATAATTCAGCCACATTTTTTACTGCATGAAACAGAGGTGTGCTGGGAGGATACCAACATCTTCACTTTCCTGTGAACAATAGTTCAGGGAGAAAAATGAACGAGTTAATTGAAATGCATCAGCTGCTATAATAGTCACGTTCGGTTTGGGGATTAAATTACCCTGCATTTAGCACCGAACAATAGATTTGCTGTCTAAACAATCCAGCTATGCTAAATTCTCTGGTTATTCCATAAAGTATTGTTGAACAGAGTTGTTGGTTTTCTTCACTTCAGTTTTTAGATTTTTTCAGTCCTTCCTTATGTCTTATTTGCTGAAGTTGGGAATCATCAGTTTTGTTATCTTTATTTCATTTCAGACTTTCTCTGTATTTCCATGCTGGAATTGTGTTCACCTCATCATCTTTGACCTTGTAGAAATAAGCAAACTGTCTGGATTCTCATATTAGTAATTTCAAATCTGTATAGCACTTTTGACTTGGAAAAATTATAATTTTTTCTAGAATACTCTAAAGCAAACGTGATTGGGACTAGGCTCCCAAACCAGCTTGTGTTAAACCACAGCCACAGCAGAATGGTGAAGGAAAAGAACCTGACTGGTGGCATATACTTAAAATAGCTCCTTTTCTTGCAGAAATGTTCACACACGATCAAAATCTATAAAGAAAAACTTTCAAATAATTGTTTTGGAAACTTTGAGCACATTTGTAAACCAGGCCCCTCATCTTGGTTTAGGCCCCCAGATGCAGTGGCTGGTTTTGGCAGCTCTCTGGGAGAGGCAGAAGGTTTTGTAAATGGGTTCTTGTATGAGATGGTGCTAATAAGTGGTCCAAGAGGGTTAATCTTGCCATTAAAAAGTATTCACTGCTTAACTCATAAGAGTGATTGCTGGCTGCCTCTTTGGAGCCATTGGGAAGAGTTGCCAGCACTTGAGAGGGGTGTTGGTTTTGGGGTGTGTTCTGCTACTGTAGGGTTTCAGTTGAAGAGAGCTGTGAGCATGACTTCCAGCAATGAAAGCAAAAACTGTTTTCTGACCAACAGCATCTCTTTCTTAAAAGTAGTTCCTTCTTGTGCCAAGCCTCCTTAATGTAATTGTTACCTAGAAGTGACAGAAATTTAGGTCTTTATAAATTGGGCACTGCACAGGGCCTGTCATTTATTGTGGAAAATATCTTATTTTAAATCCTCTTATACCTACTCTTACTTAATAAACAAAATGAAACCCTGGTGGCATAGATTTGGCAGTAGACAGTAAGAATTTAAAATTCCTGTACAGGAACAAATATATCTTAATGGACCATATTTACTTTCAAATAATTGTAATAATAATAAACATTTTGCTTTTATATTGCTTTTTTTCATCAGTAGCTCTCAAATCACTTTTTGAAAAGAAGTTTGGCATTACTGTACTGTCTTTACTGTGGGAAAACATATGGATACCATACGATCTGGCACCAAGAGCACTTAATAGCTGGGTGGCAATTAGAGCTCAGCTCCCTCTTCAAGATAGAAATGCTGCTATTTCTCTTCTTTCTCTTGGTAACTTTGGATTGTCAATGTGTTTATTTAGGAGATGGCAACTTGACTTCACAGATTAGTGTCCAAATGCTTGGGGAAGGATGTTATTTTTGGACCAAAGTTCACTTGTATCTGGAGATGCCAAAACATTTACAGGCCCAGGAGTTCATCTGACCCTTTAAGCACAAACACAGAGAGGCTGGTGTGAGAATTAACTGTACTTTGATTCTCAGTTTGAGTTGCTTATTCCTGCCTTTTCTGTGAGCTTGAGTCTGAGCATCAGAGAGAGGCTGAAGGGAATTGTGCTGCTGAAAATGTGAGCTGGAATAATAAATATTTGAGTGTTAGAGGTGAGAATGAGAAAACTGATAGAAGTGGATCCATCATAATTGTGCTTTCATAAAAGATGGAAACAAGCAGTACTTTTAATCCATTATTTACTTACTAGATGGTATCTAATTATTTAGGCAATTTTCAAAGTCAGTAAAAGGCTTGACTAATTCCAAATTATATTTTAACTCATGCTGAACTCTCTGTTTTCCAGGTGAAATATGAGCAATTTTGATGCTTTTATGGGTAAAATACCTTCTTGTCTGTGAGAACTCTCATAATTTATCTGCTTAAGTACTGGAGAAAAATAAGAAGTTAAATATGGTACTCATTACAATGGTCTTTTCTCCAATTCATTCCATGCATTTTCTATAGATTCTGGAAGCTGTAAGAAGAAAGCAAAGATTCAGAATTCAATAGAGCAGCTTTGTGTCCCATCTAACATTCCTCCTTTCAGTTAAAAAGCTGTTTGGACAGGTCACAAATGATTGTGGTCTATTACTACTAATAAAATACAGCTATCAGTACAGTGACTTGGGCAAAATTAATTAACTCTTTTCTTCTTGGAGATTCTTGGTGTGTATAAAAGTTGTTTGTAGGCTAAAGTTTCAAATATGTCAAATAGACTTAATGTACTTTTGAGCAAGAACAGTCTTGTAGTCCTTGATGCTGCTGAGATTAGTCTCAGGACTGCCTTAAATTACTCCAGCTAGTAGCTTAATTGTTTCCATATAGAACAATTCCTCGTATCAAAGGAATTCTCAATTAGGGTAAATTTGTTATGTGATAGAATAACAGGTTTGATGATAAGGGTGCTCTGCTGCATATCTCTATAAAGACAAACATTTATTCTACCAATGAGCTTAGATTTATTTTTCCCACATCTTGGAATATTTGGGTTCTTATTTCCAGATTTGACCCGTTAGAGCTGTGGTGGTCTGGCAGGTCCTTGCTGTATGATTTGAGCCACAGTCCCACATACCTGCATGTCAGGAATATCAGAACTCAGAGTCTGCTTTTGGACCTGTTGCTGTTAAATGTTTGTTAGTTTTCAAGTGCAGAAGACATCTGTGATGAACTTTGAGAACTGCTAAAAACTGTAGTTTTGTCATGACTTATATATAGTGCAACTACCTGAAAAAGGTTTTCAGGGCTGTACAGCAAGGAAATATTTTGACCGGTTAATTCGATCCCCACCTTTTCTTTCCTACCCCTCCTTCTTCCCCCTTTCCTTCTCCCCTCCTCCCCATCTCTAACCACAGAACATGAATGTGGGCTGACAAGTTTTATTTCAACTGTAACCCTGTGTGACTGGAAAAGAGCTGAGATATAAACTCCAGTGATTGCTTCTACAGTGGAAATCTTGTCAGAGCCATAAGTCTGTTTTAGTGGAACTAGGAAAATGCTATTTTGGCTGATATTAGTATATGGTAAAGAATAGTCAAATTCTGGTTACAAGAAAAAGTTTTATAAAAGGGTCAGTTCTACCCCTGATGTGAAAAACCAGGAGCATAATCTTCATCTGGATTTTTGTGCATTCCAAAGTGATTTTATGTGGATCAGGAATAAAGGTGAAAATAACAGGAGCATCAGAAGAGCCTGACCTACTGTAGGGGAATAGTGATACATGTATGTGCACATATCTGTCATCCAGATGATTGGTTCATCACCCTAAAAGAAGGGGGAACTTGCCAAAAGTTTTTTCTGCCCTCTTTAATCATGCTATCCCATTGTTCATTTGGAATATTTTACATAAATTCTGCGAAAATTCAAAGGCAGTGGAGTAATAATAATTCTGATCTGGGCCCCAAATCAATTTGTAGTTATCCAGGAGAGGGGAAAAAAAAAAGTTTGTTCAGTGTTTTTTCTTCCTCTCCATAAATACAGAATTTTGGTTAAGAAGCTTGTAACAGAACCTACCTGCAACCTTATCCTGGCTGTCAAACAGCTTTAGTCTCAGTATTTTTGAGCCATCTGTAAATCTTGGGTCCATGTTCCACCATGAACATAATAGAGAGTAGCATTGTATAAAGTCATCACTAGACATCCATTTCATTTAAGGGATAAGCAGAAGTAGGTGATGGAGTGGTGGTGGCTGAGTGTTACGGACTGAACACTTTCCAGGCTTCTCCTTTCTCTTTGTACAGACTTCAGATAGTAAAGGTTCCCCATCGTCACTAGGAAATGGTTCCAATGCCTAGTTCTCCCAGCTGCTAATTTGGAAAGAAATGCTTTACTTCTAGGGAAATTTATCTCACTCCAGCTCTCATCTTTCATTTTTCCTAGTTTCTGTGCTTCAGGAACCATCTGGTATCAGCGATTTTTTTTTTTTTTTTCCCTGTTATTGAACGCTTTTTGGTATCTTCTGATTAATGAGATACGTGGAATTTGTCAGATTTCTCACAGTGAGGTAAAACCTTATTGTTTTAGTGTCATGTTTATTAAATCGGTGCAGGAGAGAACATAATGTTTTCTTGAAAGGACTGACCCTGTGGTGAGTTCACAGGACTGGTGGAGCTGTACTTGGCAAGCTGGAAATGTGTCCTGTGGGGGTTCATGCTAAGCAGCAGCCATATTGAGTTTAGACACTGAAGAAGGCTGATGCCTTCTTCCAAATTTCCTTGATTAATCTCTGAATGATGTGCTGAAAAAAGGAGAGGAAATTTAGAAAATAAAACTCTCAGTGGAAGAACCAAATAGTCAGAAGTCTCATAAGATCTTAAAAACAGCTTCAATTTTAATTTATAAGCACTATTGGCTGGCAAATTTTAGATATTCAGAGGTTAGCCTAATTTCTGATGACAGCAGATTCTTAAACATCTGAAAACCTGTAATATATTTTGCTCATTCTGGTAGAGTAGGCTAATTATAAAACCATATGGGAGACATTGGAATACTGTTACACACATATTTGATGTGGAGTGATGCCTTTTAAACAGAATAAAAAAAAAAGACTGAAATTTCACAAGACTTTCCTTTTCATCAGTCATAGATCAATCTCAGCGTGGTAAGATGTGAAAAGAAAGTTTCTAAAGTAAAAAATGAAAATGGACTCACAGATACTACTGAAAGACCTCCCAGTAATAAGACAAAGTTGACAAATTTTGAGTGGGAAAATAAAGAATTGAGTCAAGACTACCGAGTGTATGACAGTGGGAGAGTTCAGATGGATTAGTGAAGGACTCAGATTTAACTAACTGATGAAATGCTCTTATGGGATGGTGTACTAATTACTAATGAGTTGTTTTTTTCTTTGTTAGGTTAACCTCTCTGCAATCCCCAACATGCTCTCAGAAATAAGTGAATTTGATTTTATTGTAGGTTTAGTAGAAATTACCATTACATGTACCACTAATTTTATCTGAAAGTTGTGAAGCACTTTAGGGTAGCTACAGTATTTTAATATATAGTTAAATTATTGTCCATGTTGAGTTCTCATGAAGAAAAGGCAGGTCTGACCAAGAAAGGGGGCTATAAAGCTGTGTTGGCTGTCATTTTTATATGTATCTATTAGAAACTTTTTCCATTTTTTTGCTGAGGGGTCATGTTAACCTCCATCAAATTTTTATTTATTATTTCTCCATTTGTTTGCCTTCCAAAACTTTTTTGGTTGCTTTTTTTTTCTTTTTCCCTCTCTTTCTGTTTTCTTCATTGTTAGCTGGAGTTAGTCATGTTCCAAAAATTGCCAGACTTAGCAGTAATGATTTAGACTTCAATTGGCTATTTTATATTATTTTTCTGGGGAGGAATTGCCTGATTTGGTAGAGTTAAGAACACAGAGTTACTTTTTGCCAATTCAGATATGTACTTTTGAGGGCTCAGTGAAAATGAGGGATATCACCAATTCAGAAGCCAAGAGTATTTTTGCAAGCCATTCTGGTGTGTGTGTCTCTGTAAGTGACTGGTTTCCCAGCTTGCAGACCAGAGCCAACCCCACTGGCAATAATATTGTTCCAGGGTAAAACAGCAAAAGTGAACTCAAAACTGAATTCAGTTGACTATCACATGACAATGAGTGCTTTGAAGCATTTTGAGTTAATTTCTAATCACCATATGTTTATTTTTAATAGAGTTTAAAGCTATAAAGATTGAGAACTAAAGATTTGGATTTCACTGTTCCTACCAGCTGGCTAAAAAAAGTCTTTGCCTGACGCACAAAATCATCCTTCATAACATATAAGCTGAAGGATAATCAATGTGGTTTTCTTCTGTTACTTGTAACTCATTTAAAGCTCTTTATAAGTACAGGATACCTATCTTACCATCTTGAGTGATGGTTTTATAGGTGGAGCAGATTTTAGGAGCCTTTGGAAGTTTTTACATTATAAAGAGGTTTCTCAGGCTCCTTCAAAGGCCCTCTCATTCACATAATCCTTGTTGTCTTTAAATTATGATAACATTCCTTCTTGTCACATCACACAGACCATAATGAAAGGCAAAGATTAACCACCTGGGCCATTTACTGCTAAGTGCTAATAACTGCAAATCCAGCAGGAAGGCATTGCCACTTTAGCAGGGTACAGCAGAGACTGTGCTTCCCAGACAAGCCCATTAGAGCCTTAATCCTCAGGAGTGTGAGCATGAGAAAACTTGTTCCTTCCAGGGCTGGACAATAATTGTGGCTGCCATATTTTCTCCTTGCAGTAGATATGTTTTCATTAACATTCTGGACGGTTTTTTTCCCGTTCTGCGTTCTCTTGTTTGATTGACACCAGCTTTGTAGCTTCTCAGAGGATGGTTGTATCTCAGCATTCAATTTAGCCCTTCAGATAGTCCTTTCCTTCCTTTTTTTTTTATTGTTTTTATGAAATACAACTTTTTGAAAGTTGATGTTTCTTTTTACAGTATTTTCTAGAGGCTTAAAGCTTTAAGACCAACAACATTATTACATCAGTCAAGTGCCAGCAGGAAAGTCTCTTAAAATATATGGGAATGAAGTAATCTATAATCCACCTTGACTAATGTCTGTCAGACCTAAGAGAAGGAAAATTTAGCAAATAGAATTTTTAAGGACTGGGAAGGGGGGCATGGTGGGAGGAAGGGGAATATTTAATAATGATCAGGACATTCAGAAGAGCTTAGAAAAGAGTTTTTTTCCAGATGTTGTAATGTGAGGAGGCCACATGCTAAGTTTATTTGCAGAAATCCATCTTGCACTGATTTCTGTGTTATGGAAGGATCTCATTTTTGTATTTGTTTCCATAAACATCTTGATTTACATATTTCACATATATCAATTGCAAATGAGTTGAAACAAGAGTAATAAAGGGGCAGTTATGAAAAGTAAATTTGAATGTTTTTTATGCATGACATAATTCCTTCTCTCCCATCCCTTCAGAGAGGTGGGCAGATGCCCCAGAAAGCTCTGGTGTTTGTCAGGGTTATGTGGAAAAAACAAAAGGTGGGGCTGAGCTGGGGAAAGGGAACCATTATTATTGTGGTAGGAATTAGAGAGCAGTGGTTGTGGAGCGTTAGAAGAAAATAAGGGCAGGGAGGAAGGAAGAGAAGGACCATTGCTTGCCCAGGGGTGCTGAGGTGAAATGGTTGGTGCTGGTATTAGGGCTCTTGAATTTTTCAGTTGAGCGTTCCTGGAATGGGAAATGGAAAGAATCCCAGTTACCTTTTGATTCAGAGCTTTGTTTAATAACCAGGGCTGCAGTCAAAAGGTGCTGGGGGGCTGCTGCTGAACAGAATCATCATGGAATTATGGGCAGCCCTGCCAAGCATCCCTGCCTGGCACAGCCTCTCTGTTCTGTCTGAATTCTCCAAAGGATGTCCTTGGCACTGAAGTCCTGTGCCATTTCCTGCATCCCAGGAGCCTTCCAGTACACAGGTGTCAGGCCTTGCCTCAAACTGAAAAAAAGAAAATTCCACAGATTTCACTTGCTGTGAAAATGTTAAGTTGCATATTACACTATCAAACACTAAGACTAGGTAAAATTAAACAATAGAGGGTGTAACATGATATCCATTTTATAGAAATTAAGATGCCACATCTTGTAATTTTTTCCCAAATCCTGTATTTTTATATAATTTACATTATAATAATAGTTCAGAATATCTTTAATAAGTTAAATTCTTTGTATGATAAGATCTTTTTTTCTTTAAGGTATTTATTTAAATAATTTAATTAAAAGTCACAGACTGAGATTTTTTTTCAGGTAGAAGCAGAGCCACCTTCATTTAAAATGCAGTTAACTTGGCTTCAAAATTAGGTTAGTGACAAAAGGCAGCAAATTTTCACCCTTTTTGTTTTGTGTAAGCTGTAGGTAAAAACTTATCACTATGTTCTTTTTGTTTGAACAGCTTTAATGAATTCTGTTTGTCTCAAATAAGCAGCATAGTACTCAGTAGTAGACACTATGCTCTTATCTAAGGATATAGAAAGGCACAGATCATGTTGTGTTATTTGAAAAATGGTGTGTAATTATGGAAATAAAGAAAATGTTAGATGAGCCAGTGTCACATGTGCACATTCAGCTTTTGTTTTCTGGGAAATTGTTTGGGTTTCTCCAAGCATAAAGTCTTCACCTGCAAGTTATGAGTCTACAAAAGGATGAACTAACTTGCTATTTTTGATTACCAAGAAAAAAGGAGAAAATTTCCCTGTAAGGCAGGCTTTCCAGCATGTTCAATACTACATACCTTACAAATTTCCTAAAAGAATTTAAACTTTCAAACCCTAACCTAGACCCTAAGTAAGCAACACAACAGCTTTCTGTGCAGTTTTCTACTTCCAGGACATTGCTTTCCAAGGAGGAACCTTCACATGTCACATTTGTATGTCCTTTGCCAGGCTTGGCCTTGAAATCACATTGAGGCATAACATATATTTGATTACTATATTTTATGCTGCTTATTCACTGCTTACAATAACTGCACTTGATGTAGGGCAGCTAGTAATTGAAAATCTGGGCACTTAGGAGCCTGTATATTCCTCAGGAGGCACTGAGTTTTAAAGCCCATGTCCCTTCTACCACCTGTGACCAGCTTGTTTTATATCAGGGTTCTTCCTGAAGAAGTCTGGAGAGCTTTAGGAAGCATGATTTGGCCAGTCTCTGTGCATTTATGGGTAAGGACAGCATAATCCTAAGCATGAGATGTATGGGGATCAAGAGTACTTTAATCTGTATTTGACAAAGAATTAGACACAAACTCTTGAGCTGAATTTTGATTTCCTCACTGAGAGCTGTGATTCTCAGAGATGAAGTGATATTGTGGGAAATACTTTTGTAAAGGGGCCAGAAATTTAAAACCCAGTCCTGAAACCAGTTTTTGAATCCCAAAAGACTGTTGCTGTTGAATAAACAGTTGTAAAAGAACTCAGTGGGAGGCCTTATGTTTTTGAGAAGTCTCAGGCATTGAGATCGATGATTAAAAGTCATGCAGCAAAGCTTCTTGAATCATGTTTTGTACCATCTGATAATTAATGCAGACCAACATAGCTCTCATTAAACTGTATATAATTTGTACAAGAGCCAAAGGATTTGACTTGTTCAGTTGGAAAATCCTACATAGGCTCATCCTAATTACAGCTACTGTGTCTATATTTACAGAGTTCTTTAGAATTAAAATTTTATAATGCTACCAAGAAGTTGAGCATCTTTTTCTGTTTATACTCTTGTGGCATCTGAGGGCCCTTGGAGAGACACCAGGCGCAGTGACTGATTACAGAAGATTTCTCCTGGTGTTGTCTTGTTGCTTTGTTGGAACAAATCTGTGTCTCAGTATCAAGGTGGGATGCTGGTATTGGGAAAGGGAGAGCCAGAAGAACCCAGAATTTGGTAATTAAGATGTGACACAAGCTAAGCTCAAGTTTCAAGGCTCAAATCAGACATTACTTAATCTTCCATCTTCCACAGGCACCAGAGTGCCAAAGCCTCGGGCTGCTGAGGGGCACACGGGTGTGTCTTTCTGGCCTTTGCACGGTTTTACAATGAGCTCAGTTCTGTCTTGACAGAGCAAAAGAAGGGCTAAATTATCCCTATTCTACCTGCCTCCCCCACGAATGGAATTGTTTTCTAGCTAGCCAATTCCCCAATTACTCTCCTGCTGTGAGATTCAGTAACCTGTCAGAGGTCTGTTGTATTGCAGGAACTGAGCCAGGCTCTGTGTGCCAGTGCAGGGTATTAAGCCCACAGCAATTTCTTTGTCTTTTTCTCTAGGATGCGGTGTGTCTGATCAGCTGAGGAGTACGATATTATCCATATTTTCTGAATTAATAAAATTTAAAATCAACAACGATTTTAAATTTTTTAAACGGTACTTATAAAAGGTTCCCTCCCATCTTGTAATTATATCAGCCTGGAATTCAAGCATTCTTACAGAACTGTAATTCCATACACATCAGTGAAATGGATGTGTTCCTGAAAGCTCATATATTTGTACTGGCAGACATTTGCCTTACCTAGCTTGTAATACTGAACCTGTTCTCCAAGACACAACTAAACCCCAGAGTTTGGTCATGAAATGGTCATATTTAA
Source organism: Parus major (assembly GCF_001522545.3). NCBI lineage: Eukaryota > Metazoa > Chordata > Aves > Passeriformes > Paridae > Parus > Parus major. Next base: position 6,906,683 of record NC_031778.1, read on the forward strand.
ATGGGCTACAGAGCTTTAAATGCCCCCGTCTTATCAGTACTTCTTAGTACAATTTTGTACTTGCATTGTTTGCTCTCGTTAATAAGAACTTTCCTAAAGCTTAAGACTTGAATAAATGAATATTTAATTTAAGAAGAATGGTAAACTATCCAAGGGTTTGTGAATGCCTGGGGTTATCCCATGGTTACTGCATCTCTGAAAGTTCACTGTGAAGCACAGATTAAGCTGCCGAGCCTTTATTTAAATGTTGTGACCTGTCAAACAGACTCATCAGGCAGCTGGAGGGATAGATTTCGATTTCTCTAGGTCTGCTTAGAAAAACAGCACAAATATCCCCAGGAATCCTTTTCCATTGTGGTAGAGGTGGAACTTCAGAATCTGTGTCTTCAAATGGAAATGGGTCACTTGTCTCTGCCCAGCCTGACCCAGCTGCAGATGTCCCTGCTGATCGCAGGGGGGTTGTACTAAAGGCCCCTTCCAACCCAAGCCACTCTGTGTTTCCATGATTTCCAACTCTGTCAGCAGTGTCATACCTCAGCTTCCTCTGCTGCTGCAAAACCAGCACGGGACAATCCAGGAGGAATAGCATCTGGCTCGGCCAAAATGTTTGTTGGGATGGAAGGTTTCTTTGGGAGAGGTTTAGGATGAGAACCCATTGTGCTTTAGTTCATCCATGAAATTAATTGCAGGCCTCTGTTGCTCTGACACCACCCTTTCCAAAACGGTGCCAAAAATCCTTTACTAATTCCTTCACCAGGCCTGCTGGACAGAAGAGCTGGAAAGAGGAGAAGGACCCATGTGTAGGGCTGGAGAATATTGTCCTTCATAGAAAGGATCAGACTGACAGAATCAGAATATTTTCTGCAAACTAACTTTTGACCCCATTTGCCTAAAACAGTGTAATAGTGTGTTCCTCTAACAGTCACTGTCTCTGTAATGTCTTCTGGGGTTTTTTTCCCCTCTGTTTTTTTTTTTTTTTGTGTGTGTCTGTTTTGTTTTTTTTCTTTTTTTTTCCTTTTTTTTCTTAGTTATAAAGCCTGGTGCTAGACTTTTTAGCTGTTCATCTGGTCACATGAATTAGAAAATGAGGGTTTTTTCACAGTTAAAATAATCCTTTCCTTTGAAACAACATCCTTGGATGAATTTTCATAATGTTTCTTCAAAATGTTTATAAAACAGACAGAAGAATGATTTTTTATTAGATCTTTATAAAAATTTATTCTCAGCACACCAGTAGTGGTTTTTTGTTTTTTTTTAATTCTTAGAACTTGTATTAATTTACTCATTTTTAGTTGAGTAGTCTTAACATATTTTGTAGTGAACTTACTCTTAATAATAAATGAAAAGATGGTCTTTTCCCCCCATATGAATAGGCAGACAATCTGGATTGTCTGTACAAAGAATATAATTTAAAATGATACATTAGCACCTTAATTTTGACTTGTAAGGCCCTTCATCCTGAGAGGATGAACAGCCCCCAGTCACTGGTGCAGAGGGGGAAACTGGAGTAAAGCTTGGGACTTTTGCAGTAAGAAAACCTGATCCCTCAATCTCTGGCAATGAGCTGGTGTGATTTAAAGTTTCTACTCTGATTTTGTTTTCTTGTGTACGAAGCCAGGGTGGCCCAGAAGCCTCATAATCAGCAGAACCCGGCTGGGAGGTAAATCCCCTTCACAGACTGGCATCTCTGCACTGTCACAGCTTCTCAGGGAGATTACATGAGAATGATGTCTTGGGTGGTTAGCCAACCTTGACAGCTCTATGGTAGAGCCAGATACAGAATCTATTGCAGAAGCTGAGCATTTCTGTTTAATTCTAAGCACAGAGACAAACCAGAGATACTCCATCTGAAACTTGATTTTAGCTCGTTATGGTTTCATGCACATGTCAATATTTTCTGCTCTGTAATGGTAATCAATAGCTAAAGAAAAAGGTAAATTTATATGAAAAATTATTTATCAAAATGTTTGTTGTACAAATTGTTCTTTCCTAGGCTTGCACCAGCAAATGATATTTATTGACTTTAATTGGATATGATTGCATTCTGTATTCCAGGCAGAACAATTTTTTGCCACTCTCTGCCTCTGTATTTGCTTTTCAAATTCAATTTTCTATACCAAAGAGAGTGAGAAGGCCATTTAACACAATGGTACTTACTTAGAATACTGATTATATAGTGTTCTCTGTCCCCTTCCCATCTTTGAGACACTTTATTCCCTGATGAGCAATAGCAGTATTAAAAATCATAAACTGTAGCAGTAATAGACAGCTGATAGGCTTCATATATGGGAAAATAACTTCTTTCAAGTTTTTTCATCATGATAGACACATAAATTAGGACTGAAATTAAAAATTCCTTAAGGGATTTTTCTTTGTTACAAAAAAGCCTCCTTACATGACTTGGTTTAGTTATTTTAGCTCTATAAGTAAAGTGTATTGCTTGTGTAAATAGCATATTAATTGATGTTAATAAGAAGTAGCTGTATTGCAAATAGTTTGTGCTATGGTACTAAGTTATCATCTACCCTCTAGCTACAAAATTTGTTGGTGTGCTGTGCCAGCATTATACTCTGAAATGTTGTTACTTCTGTTACAGACACTGAAAATGGGGGTGAAGAAGCGTGCAGGTTTTTTCAGTCCCTGCTTCTCTAAGCAAATTCTTCTCTAACTCTATTTGCTGCTACTAGGAAATGCTGTTAAAATGTAGGATCATTGCAGAAAGTATAATTTCCCATTTATGCTGACATGGGGCTCTGCAATGGACAGTGCTGTAAGAAAGTAAGATTAGGTCAACAGTATATGATAGCTGGCTCCAGTGCAGGCTAAAACTCCTGCCAATAGGCTAGTGTCCTTTTCCTGCAGGGGAAAAACAAACCCTCTTTCAGTCCTCTTCTAAGGAATATTGTAAAAGTTTGGAAGTTTGGTGCCTTCTTACTTTTTGATGGGCATGGAAGGGGAGAAGTTATGTATTGAGCTCGTTATCTTGGAGCCAATTTACTGCTCTGGTGGTACATATGGATTCTTTCCTTCACGTTTCCTGGAAGGAATATATTGTCCACAGCAATGATTTGGAAGAAGGCAGGGCTGTAATTTCACCATAACTTCCTCCTGAGCAGGAATGACAAACCTACAACCAAATAAAATCTGAAGTTGACTTTTGGTCAGAAATGTTCTCTTGCCCACTGAAGAGTGATCCAAAATTCCCCTCGCTCCATACAACTTTCTGCTTCACAGTTTTCTGGGTTTCTCAGTCCAGATACAAGGAATTCATTGTTTGACAGGCAGCAGGTGCTCGCATGCTTCATGGGGAATCTGAAGCACAGGAGAGTTCCAGGATGTTCTCTCCAAGCCTGCTCAGGCAGGCGCTGACCCGTGGAAGGCAGAGCTAAGTGTTTTCTGAGATGAGTCCTCCTGCTGGAGGGAAGGCAGCTGCTTCCAGAGCTCACCACTGTGCCTTTCTTCATGCTAAGATGCCATTTCTTTAAGCAAATGTCTATATTTGAAAAACTTCCCCCCTTAGTTCTGCTGCACTGTAATAAGTGCAGCACAAATTCCAGTTATTTTAGAAGGTTGCTGCCAGGGTACAATTCTGTGCTACAGAGCAGTTTATAGCTGGACATTCAATACTTTAATTTTTACTTAGGTTAGATCCTTTATTTGGGAATAGGACACTATTTACACGGTTTCTATATAGTATTCTATATTCTATAGAATATATATATATATATTCTCTATATAATTAGTTATTCCAAAAATCTATAACTTAGTGTTCCTTTACATCATTTCCCAGTGCTGGTGTAATACATGAATGTAGCATAGTTATTATGATTTTAGCTCCTTTAGATTTAATATATATTTATTTTCTCTGGTTTTCAGGCTAGTGCAGCCCTGATTTTTATTCTGTACTTAAAGTATGATTAAAAACAAAGTAGCAGAATTGCAAATTCTGACCTTTTTGTCTTAATTATGGTGTGTATTATTTTATGCCTTGGAGCTCTTCTAGTTTAGGACGAAGTTAACTTTGGTGGGGAAAGCTTGTGCCAAATGCACTTCACAGCTTAAAAATTTTCAGTTGATGCCCTCAGATTCTGATGTGCATTTCTGTTCTGCTGTCTAATTATAGCACCAGAAGAAGGGTGTACAATATGTTGCTGCTTTCTTCCTGCAGTGCAGTAGAGTGCATTTTGCTTAATGATGGAGGAGTGAGATTCTATAGTGCACCCGAAGCTCTGTCTTGCTTTTTGAGCAAAGCAGAAAATAACTCCCTTGTATTTGTCATAGAAAAGAACCTGAGTCTTTATTTTAGTACTTGACAAGGAACCTCTCCAAAGTGAGGAAATAATTTAATATTGGTTATAGATTCTCAGCATAGAGTCACTGCTTAATTTTGTACAGTGCTTTTTCTTAGGTTTATGCAATTAATGCACACATCCTAATGCATTGCCATCTTAGCTTGCAGATGAATAATACTTTTCCTTCTGTTCGATTTTGGGTAACAAATCCATAAAACCACCAAAATGTCTGTACTGAAGACACTTTTTACAGCTTCTCTGTTTCTGTCTTTATGCTGATGAGGTACAACTCAAGGAGTAGATACAAACAAATGATTCCCTGTGCAGAAATTAAGAAAATAAGAAGGATGTTGGAAGGATGCACACCAAACACTCTTTTTAACTGTTTACTTTGCTCTTTGGCTGCTGGTGAGTTGAAGGGATGAAATTAGTTGGAACTAGAGGATGGTTTGAACAAAAGACTCACCTGCTCAGGGTCATGTAAGAAAAAGTATAGACAAAAGCATCTTGTTTAAAACAAAATGTGTCTATCCAAGCTGATCCATGTGGATAACACATTTAGGGTTCTCACTGACAGGAGGTCATAGCCATCTGTATTTGATTGAATAACATTGTATCAAAGTCAACATGCTGAGGGCTCACCAGAAGTTATCAGAATTATCATTTCAATTAAACAGATGGCTGAGGAATCAAATGAAGAGCCTTTGAGTGATGGCTACAGAATCAATAATGTCTTTCTGAGCTTTATTGATTTATCTTTGTCCAGGCAGTAGAATTGATTTATGTCTCTAGCTTTATTTTGATAAGTCCATGATAGCCCAACTATTCCTAAATTAATGTCTTCTTTTTGTGGGGCTTACACTATTTTTTTCTCCTGGTGAAGAGACAGAATTTCACATCAAGCCAAACTGATTTTACTAAGTAATTCTGTAGCTAACAGGGTATCATAAATCAAGCAGAAGGATGGTCTCTGCAGTTTCCCATGGAATGGATGACTTAGAATTGTGGCAAAGGCATTTATTCATTTAACCAGTCTGATGGTATTGCATTTTTCCTCTTTGTGTAAGAGCCCTGTTGACGTTTGCAAGCAGACAGGATTCTTGCTGTGAAGAATGCAGTAGTGTGAGGATTGTAATGTCTTTCCACAAATAACAGGGAAAAAGAGGAGAAAAATGTGTCTGTGGGTGAGAGAAGAAAAGGGCAGTCCAGCTCCACAACTAAGCTGCTTTTGCCATATGTTGCATTCCAAATGTATGTGAAAAGACACAACACGTGGAGCTTGTGGTGAGGGGAGCAGAGCCTGGTGTGGAACCAGATTGATTCTTATAAACCCAGATAGGAGTGTTGGTTTTGCTGCTGTTAAAAATGTCCATATCAGTAAAAGCTTTGTTTTGCAGGTCATCAAAATATTGGAAATAATTTTACAAGCTTGTGAAGCAAGCACTTCATAGCTGCTTGCTTGCCTTTTTTTTCTTTTACAGTATGTACCCTTTAAAGTTCCTGGGAACAGTTCTTGGGTTTTTTTCCTAAAAAGTTTGAATGAGGAATAGGACCATGGTCTCTTTTCGGCAATTTTTTTTAGTACCAAACCCAGGAAAATTGCTCAGTAAATACTGAGTATGTGGAACCTGTGGCCAGATCTGATGGTAAATGAACCTGGGAGCTCTGAGGCAACCAAAAGTTGTGTTTGAGGCCTAGATTAGATTTTTATTGGCCTAATAGTTAGGTAAAAGTAGCTCTAACAGGACCTAGCTAAGCTGTGCCTCCCTGCTAGCTCAAGCTTTAAAAATCTTGCTACAGCCTTATACAATGTCATATATTATGTATATCATGATTTATCCTTCTGGGGATCTTCCTGTACCAAACAGAACATGGCTACAAGTTTCATCAACTATTTTAATCTATATATATTTTTTTAGAAATGAGAGGAAAGAGTAGTATTGAAATGCAGCGTCTTTGGAAGGAATACCAGGAGACCTGGGTTGTAATTCTAGCACTGGCTGATGTCAATAATCAGGTAAATGACTTCATTTCTTTTATCTTCATCAGTGATTAAAAGGATCAGTGGGCCCAGAATTGCTAAATCCTACCTATTTTTAAAATTCCTTTAGTTTTGGTGGTAGCTTAGGATCTCAATTCCTTTGAGCATATAGGTTCCTTTCTTTAATTACCTTTATCAGGGAAAGCTGTGTGGTTTAATTTGTGCCAGGTTTTTTGAAGGTCATAAATTCAAAGCCCTGTTTTTACTGGGTAGGCAGAATAGAACTCCTGTGTTAAAAATAAAAAAAAAATCAAATTTCAAGGCTGGAGAAAAAGCTAATTATTTGACCTTAAAATAAGGAAAAAGCAATATATAAGCAATCTAAAAAAACCCAAATTCTTGAATTTGAGAAATTAGAAGAAAAGGACTTTTTCCACCAAAATACAGGGTTCTTCAGGAAAGTCAAACCACTGTATCATTGGCTGATTTTTCATCATAATTATAATTAAGTGGCATTTGAGACTTGTGTAACTCAATATTCCAGATTAGCTTTTCTATGAAAACATAAACAGATAACTCTAATCAGATCTAAATCCAACAAGAACATTGTAGATAAACCTATATATTTAATTATTTTCTTTTAGTATTTAGTGCTCTCTTGCAGTTGAATGCTGATTATTTACATAGTGGATGCATAGTTTCTTTGCTACTTGGGACAATAAATACATGTACACATACAGACAGATGTCTTTGATGTTTTATTCTTAAGAGACTCAATTAATGATAGTACAGAGATTTTGAGGGGGGTCTTACAGGTCCAGAGGTGTAACAGGTCTTGCAAGGTTTTCTTTTCTCTAAATGCACATATTTTCTGCCCAGTCTAGTCCATGATCTGAAAGTACTGCTGCTTTCTGGGGTCTCAGAAAACTAAGTAATAAAAGGCATTTAAACATCAGTTTAAATAAAGAGTCCCACTTGGGGGGTTTGTGTTTGTAAAATCTACATTGAAGAGATTTACAATGGAAGGAAAGCCATTGTGCAAACCCCCATTTTTTACTACAACACTATAGGATGGTCAGTCAGTTTCAGCTTAGGTAATGCAGTAAAGTTATGTAGAAACACAGGAAGAAAAGGAGATAAAAGCATTCCAACTGTCATTCCAATATTCCAATCTTACCACTTCAATCAGATTTTGAGCACAATGTAACTGTGCTGTAGTTCATTGGTGTCAAGCCATTGTCTGGCATCAGCATCTGCATAGCTGCTATTGTTTTACTGGAGCAGCTGCCACTCAAACCTGCGATGGAGTAGGTGGAAGGCATTCCAGAGTTACACTTGCTTTGTGCTACACAAAAGAGACCTATTGGGATAACTCCCCCCCACCTTCTTCTTTTTTTCTAAACTTTTCATGACTTTAATACAAGCAGTCTTTTATTTGAAATATTGGGCAGGCTGATAAGCAGGATTCTGGAGATGAAAATTACAATACAGAAATGTCTAAAGATGAAATGATCTGTGTGACAGAGTATAGATGTACAGGTTGTACTTCTCATCACTTCTGGTAGTGGGTGGACATAAGCAGTCTAAAGTGAAATCTCTGGTTCTTTATAGAGATATTTCATTCATATGTGAGTGCTGAGTTATGCATGAAGGAAATTAAATTTGTTCACATTGAGAGAAAATGAATACAGGTTTGTGATCTTCTGTATTCTGATTATTAGAGAAAGACAATAGAGGCAGTTCAGAGGATGGCAGATGTGGGGATGAACAGAAGTAAGGTCAGCACGAGGTAGCTGCTAGGCTAAGGGAAAATAAATTGCAGGAGGAAATTCTTTATTGTGAGAGTGGTGAGACACTGGAACAGGTTAGCCAGGGAAGTTGTGGGTGCCCCAAAACTGGAAGTGTTCATGGCTGGGTTGGATAAAGCCTTGAGCAACCTGGGATGGTGGGAGTTGTCCTTTCACATGGCAGGGGGTTGGGGCTGGGTGAACTTTAAGGCCCCTATCAAGCCCTTAACATTCCATGATCTGAGCACAGGTGTTGATTAAGCTGAATGCTCTCCAGAGATCCTTTCAGCTTCTATGATTCTTTGAAAAGGAGAATCAGGAAGGCTTTTCACTCTCCCTAACATGCCATGCATTTCATGTTGACATTATTTTTCCATTTACTTTAGTGCCTTTAGGAAGATAAGTTTCTATTTTCCCTTAATGCCTTACTGACCATAGTGGTCAGCTGGGGAAGGTGTGTTTCCCCTAATGTCCTTCAGAAGTGGAAGGGACAGCTAACCCATAATTAGTCTCTGATAACATATAGTGATTAAACAACTTTATTTTTTCTCTGAAAATAAAAACAAATTTTCAAGGTGTGCCAGTGGAAGGAACAATGCTCTTCTGTGTCTCCTGAATAGGACTTTTGTAGGAATTGAGCTGGAAGAAATGGTCCATTAGCAAAGACTGTGAGACAGTGAAACACACACTGAAAAGTTTCTCTACACCAACTTTGCAAAACATCAAGGATTTTCTCTTAAGAAACTAAAGGATGCAATGCATTATAAGTTGTGGTCAAGGCTCTGCAAGCCCATTGTTAGAACAGTTCCTGATAAAATGCTAACAATTTGAACAGAAGGGCAATCAATCTCTCTCAAAAAATAATAAAATTGCTTGTCATTACAGGATTTCTTTCTGGATTGGTATCTTCAGATTGTTCAAATATCGAACAATTTCTTATTTAAACATTTAGTTGCAACAATGTGCTCAGTTAGTAGGTAACAAGGGGCATATTGAATTAGCAAGGGATTTTTTAGTGAGTTCTGTTTGATTTGTATCATATGAAGCCAATCAAAGGTAGACAGGAGAGATTATATTATGCCTAAACCTTGTTATTAAGGCTAAAATGAGATAAGTGGAATTTTGAGATTTTAATTTCCAACCTTCTCATTCCTGCTTTGTGAAATAAAAAATGCATGTGGCTTAAATTTGAAATTTTTAATGGGCAGAACAATGATTTGTGCAGAAATTTTAGCATCAAGGGTTTGATGACCTTTGCCATAAACCAAAGGAAGACAAAAAACATTCAAGAAGTTGCCAGACCATCTTGATTCTGTAGGAATGGAAGCACATTTTCCAATTTAAGCCGTTGATTGGTTCCTGCAGTGTTAAAAGATGGTAAATGATGGGAGCAACAATTAACAACCTGTTGTTTGGGGCTGTAGTAATGATGTATCGTGTTGCTATTGGACCACTTGCATAATTTTACAGTTTTTATATATCACTCTGTTATAGTTAATTTTCATGTTTTTATTGGACCAAACTGAAATAGTGGGGTTTAGTTTGTTTCCTTCCTTCTAGTGATAGTTTTGTCATTTGATTTCTATTCTTTTGGGCACTCTGAGCATTTTGGCACTTATAACATTATCTCACCTGGTTTTTGGGAGAGATCATGGCAATGCAGAGACTTGTATAAAATTCTGTGGGTTGGAATGTTTCAGATTTTAGATTAATACCATTTTGATAATAAAAGAATATTAGAATGGTCAATTATGTCAATTGTAATTGCAAATATCATTCTAGTCTGAAGAGAGTGCATGGAGATATGAGGCCTTGAAAACCATGTTAGTGTGAGTGCCTTATACAATATCAATTCTAAGGTGTTACCTCTACCTCAGTTTCACTGGGAATGTTAAACTGCAATGGAATCTTGTTGGTGAGATATAATGTGAACTAATGAAAAAGAATGCACACCAGAAAGTACCATTTGTACAAAGGCAGTATTGAATCAATTTTAACTTCAGGTGGGAAAGACATGAATGTTTCTATAGGCTGTATACCTCATTGTGACATAGGGACCATGAAACCCACAGAATCTAGGTTGATATAAAATCATAAAATTGAGATAAGAGCATAAAACACGACAGGACTATTTATATGGCAGTGTATTCACTCTCTCTTTGAATAATGTGCTCAGTGAGGCAGCCTTTGCCAAGACCCTGAAGTGGAAGACGGAAAACAGAATGGATTGAAAGAGAAATGAGGATGTGTCTGTGGCTGCTGCTTTCAGTTACCTGTTCCTGTACAGAGCAGGGCCAGGCTGAGCTGCTGGTGCTGTCCAGCACTGCTCAGGCACAGAGCCATGGCATGGCTCTATTACCCTGGTGGAGCTGTGGCTGTTTCTGGCCTCTTCCTCCCACTGCTACAGTCTTGAAATAGTTAATAGAACTGGTTAGGGGTCAGAGAGCAGCTGAGGCTCTCCAAAAGTGGTGGTGGTACAGCAGACAGGGGAGGAGAGTGAGGGAAAGATGATAGAGAATTAAATGAGCAGTGAAGGCTGCCTGACTGTTCTTTTTACTGGGCTCTGCAGCAGAGTAGTGAATGAAAACCAGGTTGCAGTAAAAGGGAGGAAGGAACCAGAAGTTCTTGCTTACTCTTTGGAACATATTTGGTGTGCTTTTGAGATAGGTCATGGAGGGGTTTTGGTGTGTTCATATAAATTATCAGGGTTTTTTGGTTTAGCTGACATTAGGAAGTTCAATTTCTCTTGCATTGCTATGGTGTTCTTGCTGCTTTTAGAGGTATTTGCACAAAACCCCAGGTCTGCAGTGGCTGAGTGATTCATCTTCTAGTCAGTCCCACAGCTCAATTATAATTGATGTGCTTTTCTGTGCCTGTCTCTGGAGGTAGAACCCAGCGATAGTGCTGATAATCTTCCTCATCAGGTAGGAAAGCCCCATCCCCCCAAAAATAATGCAGAGGTATTCTCTGTTAAAAGGACATTATCAGAGCAAGGCAGGAAGAACTTGTGTAAGCTGAGAGCTCTGTTGCTGCTGCCTGCTCACTGTTAGGACTCTGTAGGGTGAACCCACGTGCAGGGTTTGTATCTAGGGGATGTTCAGCTGGCAGGTGGTTTAATCCACTGCTGGCATTTCAGCACAGGGCTGGTTTAATCCACTGCTGGCATTTCAGCCATGGCTGCTGCATTTTGGCAAGCCCAGGCTCAGCCCTTCATGTCAGTGCCAGAATCAGATGTGGAATCATATCTGATTTTTTTAAAGAATTCTCTGCCTTTACAGAATGCAGTCTTGGCAGGTGTTTATTGTGGTGGTTTGAGGCTGGCTTCTGTTTTTGATCTCTGGTCCTTGTTTTTACAGTCATTCAGATAGACTGGAATGCATCAGTTTCTGCTTTGAACAGTGTATCCCTTATTTTGAAAGGGTTCATACAAGCTGCTCTACCAAGGCCTTCCATAGCAAGGCAGATTCATTGCTGCAAGTGTATTTTTGGTGACTTGAAGGCAACTAACTGGTCAGGGATTATATTTCTGATTATCCCTTTGATTTAGTTAGAATAAAAGCACCAGTGACATTGCCAATGACCTAGATGTTTGAAAAAGCTGTAGATTAAGATATTGAGGTCTGTACCTCCAAATCCCACAAGATTACTTTAACACACGTTCAGAAGCTGCAGAATTGGATTTAAATCCAGCTCTTGAACCCCCTTCATAATCTCATTTTGTGCTTGGAGTGGTGAAAATAATGGTAATGCAGCTGCTGCAAGAGCAGCTATGTGAGCTGCTATGTGTACTGTGTGAGCTTTTTTCACATTAGAAAGCCTTTTAATAAACTAAAAGTGCCTTAAGTGCCAAAGAATCTTTCCTTATTTTTTGCAGCTTTGATAGCAATGAAAAAAATTCAGAGTATTGTAACTCACTGTGGGCTGAGACTGGTGGAAAAGGGTTATGGTCTCTGACTCACAGACAAGTACAAGCTTCACATATTAAGACCTCATTAAAGATTGATGATGTTTACATTGTTCATGGTTACTTTCAATTTTTGTTGCACACATGACTGTCAGATGGCATTACAGATGAAGATCAAGCATGAAAGCAGCAATTGCATCAATCTCAATTTTGATTCTGGAAGTTTCCTTGAAAGAACAAGGGAATAAATTTGACAAGAAAAGTAACTAGAGGTATTTATAAGGAAATCCTGAAGTGGGTTAGTGTGTGGGGTACTGAAGCTCCCCAGCAAGGGTCATTAAGCTGTGTAAATGCAGTTGCTTACAGCCAAGCTCGTTTTGCCATGCTGCAGGCTTGGCACACTTTTGGAAATTTGATAAATGGGCATGAGTGTAAGAGAATGGACGAGTAGCAGTGTGCACTGCAGGCCTGCTCCTGGGGTAAAAGTACTAAATCAGACAGGCTTTGTTGTGACATACACTACTGATTTACCTCTTGTGGTAGAATTAGAGAATGGGGTTTCCAGCACAGGTGACCCTTTTCAATGCTAATTTACCATCTGCTAGGAACAGGTGGTGTTTCCTTTTGAACATGTTTTTATTGTACATAAGTGAAGTAACGAATTTCCATTGCAGGACATTTTGCTCAAAGAAAAGAAAATAATCTGCATATTTTTCAATGGGTAGAGGAACCTGACAGAGAATTACAGTCAGGAGTGGAGGGATGGCTCATTTACAGTAGCTGATTCAGTGGGAACATAGGAGTTTTATTCCAAGAGATCTGGGAAGGGAATTTCCCAGTATTACCATAGGTTTCCTCCCCTGCTCATGCTCCAGATGTGGTAGTCATAAAAGCTTTTCTTTTATTTTTAAGTTCTGTATCCTGAAATAAAATGCTGCGAACAAGACCATGATTTAGGCTGTTTTTCATCTGCAGAAAGAGGCAGATCTTTTACAGGCAGTTATTTTGCTGGTAGAGGATAGATGAAGATATATGGAAGATACAGAGGGTATAGAGGATATATGGAAGGCAGAAATGAGGATTATAGATCTGCTGTGTAGTTTTGTGTTACAAAGCCTGTGAGCACAGAAAGAATTACCTGTGAACTGTGGAGAGCCAAGGCCAGCTGCCCCTAACCAGGTCTTGCTAAATCTGGTGGTTTTTTGAGGTGATTACCTTTTTAGCAGTTCATGGTTGTTATGGATCCTTTCCAAGAGTTACTGACAGCTGATCTGAAGAGCCACACACACCTCAGCAGCACATCTCTCTTTCTGGCTGTGCCCTCTGCTCTTCCTGAGAGAGCAAGGGGCTGCTGCTTTTGGATTCTGTTTGTGCCTTGCTTGTAGTTCAGCTCCTTCATTCTTTTTGTGCATCACTTTGGACTAAGTCTAATGTTTTGCTCATGACCACAGGGGAGAGTATTTGTGCTAAACAAAAGGTGTTTAGTACAAAAACCACTAGAAGTTGTCTTATTGAATCCCTCTATGATATGGGTAGCTAAAGAACAACTTAGAAGAAATCTCTCAATAGTTACAGGTGACATAATTTGTTCCCTTCATGGTAGTGGTCTGATCTATTTTGCTCAGAGAGCAGTTTAAGCCATGAAAAAAAGATGGGTTATCTTCTGAGACTTTCTCTTAGTGTTGGCTCTCATAACTCTTTATATTCCTGTTGAGGAGTAAATGATCAATTAAGTGATAAGAAGACCAGGTAATTATTTTAACAAGCGTAGAGAGATATGCATTAAACTTGAAAATGGTCTCCCATTAGCTTGAGAAATGTGGTTGTCTTAGTACATGTCCTCCCTCCTCAAGAATGTTAACATATGAAGATTTTAAACCACTGGTGGAGAAATGCAAAAAGAAAAAAATTCAGAAGAAAAAATAAAAATAATTTGAAGGACTTCTTACTTTTATTTTTATTTACATCACCCTTGACCTTATGGTAGCAGCATTTGTGTCTAATCAAGTTTTTGATCAGTGCCAACAGATTGTGGGTATTGAGGAACAGAGTTTATACAAGCACCAAAACCCCTGGCATTTTAAAGATCCTTCCTTGCATTATAGAAGCTTTCTGAGTGATCTAGGAGGCTGCTTCTGTCCTGCAATCTCACCTTTTTGAGCTGATGTGGAGGGACACTGGGTTGGGACATACATTACAACTCTGGCATGCTCATTTTTGAAGAAATGGAGGCAGGAGCCACCATCTCCTGCTGGAGCATTTAATGAGCTCAACTTGTGCCAGCTCCTCGAGGCCAAGAGCTCCATTTGAAAACAGCTGTCTCCAAAATGAGACCTTTCCCTAGGCATTTGAAGTCCAATTCTTATCTGAATTAGATATGCAGCACTCAAGGCTTGCATTACTTTCTTTTTTTGTTTTTATTTTGTCATATAGGGAGTGAGACAAGACTCTCAACACTTGTATCAGGACCACTGGTGCAGATGGAAATACTGTGTTGTGTGGTTTAGTTGTAAGTGTTTAATTCTGTTTATATGGGAAGAATTTGTTTTTAATGGAAATGTTACTGACTTTTACATTTTCCTTTTCCTTAATTTTTTTCAGAATTACATATGGTTTTAGTATTGTATACTTTTTGACTATTAATTAATTAAACCTTTAATAGCCCACCAAAAACTATTGCTTGCTTTTAATTTTTCAGTGTAAATATTTGCCCTGCATGACTTATCCAGCTTTTCTTCATCAAAGCATTTTCATTTGTTTCAATTTAATTCATTGGCAGAGAATTTAATTTGGTATTTATATCAATTTATTAAATGAAATACTGCATGATGATTAAAAATAATTTCACTATTTTTTATTTGGGTTTGAAGGAAGTATTAAAACCCTGTTATGTGTGGAAAGTTCCAGACCACTTCAGATATTTCTCCCAGAGTTGTTGCTAAATCCTCAAAGTACATCAGTGTGTGTGTGTGTGTCTGTATTGGATCTGCTGAGCACATTGTGCAGTCCCAGACAGAGCTTTCAGGGCGAGGATGAGTCTCCCATTGTGATGGAGACACTGTAACTGGAATAGCATCCAGACTTTAAAATGCTGTAAACACCTAAGAGCTTACTGTACCTTTCTTAAAAAGTGTGGCAGAATCTATTTTTAAGTTCATTACCTTCCTCCAAGGTGAAATCTTTTCTGTGTGGGGAAAGCTTATCTCAAGTTAAAGAATATGTTTTCGAGCTGCTGTTACCAGGATACTGAGGGAAGTGCATTCACTCATTCAAATAGCATCAATAAGTCTGATGAGACCTTATAATGAAGTGCAGTTACACTTCTATTTATGTCTTCTGTTTGACAGCTTCAGTATCTGAATGCCCACTATTGATTGATTAAATAAATGTATAACAAACCCCTTGGCTGTCAGATTTTTTTAAATAGAAATCAGCAGTGTGACTGCAATGCTCACCAGCTGCTGTTGCCTGAGGTGCTGTATGCAAATGTCTGTGCATGGGCACTTTGAACCACTTTCTGCAAAATGTAGTGGCATCAGCTGAAAAACATGGTTGGAAGGAGTTTGAAATTCTGTGAGGGCTTTTTCAGACTTTTCTAGATGTGGCTTATGTTATGTGAGAAGTCACACAAAGAGATGACTGTGAAACCCAGAGCACAAATTTCTGCTGTCTTACAACTGTACTTTTTATTTAACTTGAGTAGCTTGTGGGTCTTGGACAGGTGTTCTCAAAATTAGTGCTCAGGAATGACACAAACTTTGGGGAGCAGAAAACGCAGTACAAGTCTAAATCAGAAACTCTTGAAGCCAAAGGGAGATTCTCCATTGACTCCAGTGGGATTTGAATCAAGCTGTTGGTGTTTCTGGGATTCTTTGCAGGGCTGGCTAAGGTCATATGCTCAGAAACTCAGATTATTTGTTTTTCTTTATCTTTGTGTGTTTCTATTTCTTCTCTGATTTATTCCTTATGTCTGGAGATCTAAACTTGTAGTGGAGTATGGTTTCAGCAGTTGTGCTGTTGATCTCTCCTTTGGGGTGGTGCAAAGCACCAGATCACTTCATTTGTTGTGCTTGACAGTTACAGCAGTTTAGTTTTAACGGGGATCTAGATGTGGTCTTATTCATTGCAGAGACTTATCCTGCTAAAGATGTTAATTTAAACACTGTTACTTTTGAAATTTGAAATGGATCAGTACCAACTGAAGTAATAAAATATTTCAGTTTAAAGACTGGGATTTTTTTTTTCTGTGTAGACACATTACTGGCGAAGGACTGGATTTCCTGGCTTGTTACTGGCAATATTTTTTTATGTTCTGGAAAATGTGCTACTATTGGTCTGAAAGCTCTAGATCTAAGTGTTATGTTATACACAGTATATTGAATTGTTAACAAGGACTGTAGTTAAACAAGGAATGTGTCACTTTTCTGTCTCATGGGAGAATTTGATTCACTCTGAAATCTATGATACTGTGCAGTAAAATACATGGCTAATTTTTAACATTTAGCTAAATCGTTTATGTAATTATGCTCATTAGCATAGCTAAGAAACCTGCTAATGAAGGAGACAGGATTTTTCTTTTACACATTTTAAGCAGGAAAAATTGAATTTAAATGGATTTCTCACATGCATGTAATTTGGCTGGACTAGAGTCTTTAATCTGTGGTTGCAATATCAATGGAAGGAGTTTGTATTTTGTATTTTCAATTGGTGTGTTTCTGCTCGCTTCAGTTTTGATGAATTGCCACATACTGAGGGGAAACACCAGGTTAGCAGCAGACATCTCATTGCAAAATTTCCAACTTGATTTACATAGCAAAGACAGAAAATCACCCCAAACCTCATAGGACTGTCCTGTAAAAGAAAAAAAACCAAACAATTAGACTTATCAAAAAAAATCTGAAATGTATTGCTTTTGAGTGTAACTTGTCTCCAAAGGTTGTTATCTGAGCTGTAATACCTGGCTGTGTGCTCTGTGCATTTTCAGAAGAGTTTGAGCCTGGCTCATTGGGAGAGCTTGTGGGTAGTGTGTCACTGTCCTGCAGCTGCCACACTGTGGCAACTTTATGGTGTCTCTTTTTTCATCAGGTAGATTGCTTCATTCTTTCAGCTTCTTGGAATTTTTTTCCCCTCTTGGTTACTCGTTGTCCCATTGGTTTAATTAACAGCAAAAGACATTTCTTTTTCTAAATCTGTGCTTTTATGGAGTGCATGTGTTTGTATGCAGTGGGTGGAGAGAAAGGAGGGGGTAGGAATCTTCCAAATGTGCAGCATTAATGGCTGTCCTGATGCACTATTGTTATTTTCAGAGTGTTCACTAGAATATGTGACTCAGGTTATCCAAGACAACGGGATTAGCTCAGAGAATTTAAATGAAACATAAAAAAAAGTCAGTCCATCTTAACTAAATATCCAGGTTAAAGGAAAAGCAGTGATTCCAGTCAGTTTGGAGCTGCAATTGAAAATAGTGCAATTGGTTATTGCTCAGCTAGTGGCAGTGGTTCAGTGCTGTGGTGTGTTAATGAGCTGGTGCTTCCACACTAAGACTTGACACTTGTGAGTCCCAGAACTGTTTTTTGAGGTGTAATTTCCCATTACAGTACTGCAGAGGCTGCAGAAAATTGTAGGGTGCTTATGAGGTTTGTGGTTAAAAGAATGAGAGGGAAAAACTCCTCCTGAACAGAAATAGTCTTGGAGTGAGTGGTCTGTCCTGGGCCTGAATGCTGCAGAACAGACTGAAAAGGGGGGGTCTTCCACAGTGTTGGTGTGCTGTGTGTTTGGTGTCTTTCTGGAGAAAGTGTCTTCCAGGTAAGTTATGAAAGGGGTGGTGAGAAATCAAAGAATAGGCAGGTGCAGTTAATCCCTCTTTTCTGTTAACAGCTCAGGGCTTGAGTCCAAAGGACACGTGGTATCCTGGTCAATTCTCCCACCATATCTGGTGCTGTCATCCACATCCCTTTTTGGGTCTCACTACCCCAGTTTCCAAGCAGCTCATGCAGTTCTCTGTAGCAAAGCAGAAGTTAGAGCAGCCCAAAATCTGGACTTTCAGATTTTCAGAAAGAGGAGATATTTGCAGGAAATGTTAAGGCCTGAAAATTGGGCTTGGTCCAAATTGCTTTGGCAGCACTTTGTACCAGCTCTTAATAACTCTTCACATTGAGCAGCACAGAACGGGTGGAGCAGGTGGTGATGCTGGTTTGGGATGTAGCAAAGCTGCCACATCTTATGTGGTAGGAGTCAGTGATTCTCCTCCATAAAGCACATTCCTCAGAGGAAAGTGAAATTAGCAGACTGGCTAATTGCTTCGAGGGTACAACACCGGGGGGCACCAATCAAGGGGCAGCAATGCTGAACAGGCAGGGGCTGGAGGACAATTAACAGAGCTCTTGTTACTGCAGAGCACAGAAACTGGCTGCTGACAGAGAGAAATGGTGACAATATCCATGAAAGGGAAATATGGAGTCAGGACTAAGGAAAACTTTGGGTTTCTGAGTTCCCTGACCTCTACTGGTGGTTTTAAGCTTTGTAACTTTGTTATTGTCAAGTCACTTTTTCAAGGAGTGAGCAACTGTTCTTCTGTTAAGGTTGTGTACAGAGCCCTTTTCTTGTCTCTCTCCACCCTACCACAGATGTATATATTCTTTAATAACATAAATTAATGTTTCCCATTCCAACTCCATTTTTCTAGATTTGAGTATCTAAGTCTGTTTTTGCTTGCAAATCTGATAAATGCAGCTTAATGGTTGTACAGTGTCTTTAAGTCAAATTAAAAAATGTTTACAGTGAATGAAAATCGAAACAAATGTTGAAATGGATGAAATGGAGAGAATTAAGCTTATCTCTGTCAGTAGAGTGTAGGTTACAAGCTAAAATGGTCATTTCTAAATAGGCAAATGTGAATGCCATCTCAGACTAGGAAAATTAAAAAAATGCAACACTGCTACTGCTCTTCAGCTAGGCTAAGTTTGGTCTTGCTTCTCTGCACACTTTTGTAGGCCAATAGTTTCCACTAAATTAGTTATCCTATCAATTAATATCCATTACCAGGATAAAGGCTTATTTTTTTTCTTCATTATAATTTGGCTGTGAAAGTCAGCTGCAAGATTTTCAGTAGCATTGTTTGACAGTAAGAGAGGAATATACTGAATGCATTTTCCTCTTTCACGTTGTCCAATTTGCTCACTCTACTGTGTTTGTTTGCTTGTTTGTTTCTTTTTTCTCTCATTAATCTTATAAGCCTCTGGAAACGGAAAAGGAAAAAGCAGTGTAGCAGCCCTGCTGTTATACACTGAATATACAGTGCTTTTCTCATGACAGGAAATAAGGAGTCTGGGAAAAGGGTATTACCTGATCCAATAAGATCACTGCCTACAAAACTCATCAATTTGTTTGCTTTAAATTTCTTAAAGCTTGTTTGGTTGATTTATAGGTACTTCCTTGTTATTGCCTATAACCTTGGAGAAAGAACTGACTTGTCTGGATAATGTCCAGTAAAGCTGCACAGAGGCACAAATGCACTGCTTGTAAAGCTGGCTGAAAAACATTCAATCATGAAGTGTTGTCCTTGCTTCTTGGCTTTGAGACTGTGACCTTCAGGACATGTAGTCAGCAACATTTAGGATAAAACAACATTTTTTGAGAGACAGAGGGTTCAGAACTCATACAAGATTTTGAGCCTACATGTCCATTTATCTAACAAAAGCAGGTGGCTTGATAATGCCTTGGTTTCTCTTTGCATAAGCAAACATCTGTTCTGAAGATCCACTGGTCTTCATTTCAATAAAGAAACCATAATTTTGAAGAAAAAGGGTGCAGAGGCTTTGATGCACTGAGGCTGTTTCTGAAAGCCCCAAGTGCATGACAATGCCAGCTTCCTCTACAAAATGCTCCAGATGCAGAGTGCATTAATCTTATTCCATTAGGCATTGGTAGCCAGAACTTACTCATAAATGAGCTAAAATGTAAATCTGTGAATACAGTGATAACACAGAAAAATCCACCATACATGTATGTGTTTATACATACATATTTAGTGTACATATGTACTTTACTATATGTTCAATTTATCCTCTTGCACCAGCATCAAAATTTGAAAGATGGAAGTGTTTCCATGTCACTCATTCAATCTTTGTTGAACTTTGCCTTTAAAAAAAAAAAAAAATTAAAAATTTTGTTTCAAAACTGCTGAACTGCTGGCAGCACTTCAAATGCATTTAGTTCATGTCTTTATTTTCTACCCAGAAGTTTGGATTCCCTGTGCTTAAGTTTGAGGAAGCAGGAGAAAAGCTATGAATAATCAAAAGTGCACATTTGTGGGAATTCTGTAAATCTGTGTCTTGCACTGCTGCAAATGCACAGATGTAGTTGTGATGAATGGAGATTTGGAAAATGTGTCATTCAGCCTTAAATTCAAAGGGGCAGAAACCTTAACTCCCAAGGACTGCTGTCATGGCTCAGAAGCTGTGCCTTCTAGAGCAGGGGTTGGATTTTGGTTTTCTTTGGATGACACATGAATTCAGCCCATCTACTCGTGCCCATAACTCAGCCAGGAGGTTTTAGCTTCAGCACCAGGAGCTCAGGGAGGTGGAAAGCCCTTGCAGCTGATTATTGCTCATGCTGAGGTCCCAGAGCCAGTTCTCTTTCCATTTGTCACACTTTTGATGTACGGGTAGTGAATCTGTGTGTGTGCATAGAAAAAAATTATAATTTTAATTTTTTTCCACATTTACAATTTAGTAAGTTTAATACCTTTTTTAAAAAAATAATTGTAAGAAGGTAATACAGAGCTGTCAGAAAAATGGAATGATATTGGAAAAAGAAGGGAGGAAGAAAGAAACAGCTGAAAGTGCTCTGAGGCTCTCCTTTTCCTGCATCCTGATACAAAATAGTTAAATTCAGTTTATATAACAAGAATCTCTTAAGAAGACTCTAACCAAATAGCTAGAGTGAAACATTAGGCTACTTAAAAAATGAACACCAATTAAGTAGTATTTAGCATGTCAGACATTTGCAATGTACTCTACATGTATGCACTGTATATAGGAGAAGATTTTACCTGGAGTGTTCCTTATGGATGCTGAGAAGCTGAACCAGGTGATGCTCACCATGTGAGGGCAGAGAACTGGAGTGTGGCTGAGTCACTTCTGTGTGTGAGCTGCTGCACTGGGTCTGCTTGGGAGAAGACTGAGCAAAAGTAAAGATGTTTCAGTGGAGCACAGATGTCACTTTACAGAGATGAGGCTCAGAGATGCAGCTCTTGAATAGCAGCACTCTGTTAGCCCCCACTGCTCTAGAGACAGGAATAAGAATGTTGGTAGAAGTAGGCAAAGAAATTTTCTCTCTATGATATCCCCTGCCTGTTTTCTTTGGCTATTTTTTCATGAAAGGCTAAACTATCATCCCCTATGATCAGAAAAAGAACATTTTCTGGGAAACCAGGACCTGGGGGGATTTGTTAGCTGGTGGAAGTCGTATTTCTTATGTCATTCTGGTGTCTTCAAGTAGAATCACAGTCAGTCACTTGGCATGTCTGAAAATAGCACATCTTCCCCTAAATGCATATGACTTGTCTTTATAATGTGGGAGAGAATTCGTGCATATCAGTTAGTGTTCCAGTGAAACTTCCATGCAGCTTCATTGGGAAAGGCTGGAGAAACACTCATTAAATTCCAGTGGAAAGCCAAGGAATTTTGTTACCTTTGACTGGGGTGATAAATTGTAGTGGCAAGGAGCGAATGGAGATAAGGCATTAAGCAGTGTGTGCCAGAAAGAGTAAAGTGATACCAGTAAAGCTTTGGTTTAAGCCTTGTCCCTGGATGTAATTTCACTGACTTCCAGTGTGCATTGCACCATTTCCTAGATAATTCCCTTTATCAGTTGCAGGGTGAAAACCCCTTTCACACTGTACCAGTCAGATAGTGTTTGACCCCATCATCAGGCTCCCAACTCTATTTATATAGTGCTGTTTCCTTTTGCATGTGTTTTGCAGCTGATCTGTAAAAGTGGCTGAAAGCAGCGTTTTGTGACTGCTGGAGAGTCACTGGTGGCACTGGGGTGTTTCTGGGTTCAGATGTCAAAGTGAGGCCATTGACATAAAGGAAATTAATGTAAATGAAAGCAATTAAGATGTTTAATTATGGGAATAACATTTTCTCCCCTTACTGTAGTGATGACAGAACTGTATTTATTTATAGCTCTTGTAACTCATAGTATGCTTGTCCTTTAGTCTCAGCACTAAAAGCAACTGTAATCCAAGTAAGTTGCTCTTAATATTTTTTTACTTGAGCCTTTGCTTGTGATGAACTTGTATGCCCCTCATATATTCCTTGACCTGGTTAAGTTAAATCACAAGGTTTACAATGGTGTAGTCTCAAATAAATGTTCAACCAATAATGCTGAAGATAGACTAAAAGAAAACTATGAGGTCAACTGTATATGACACAAATTCATTCAAAGCAGAAATATCCAATAAAAGTCACATAAGAAGCATAAATGAGTTGCTAGAAAATATTTTTTCTTTTCCTTATATTATTCTTCTTTATATTTTTTCTTTTAAGTCTTGTTCACACTGGTGATAGATTTTCTAAAGTCATCCACCAAGGATGAGAAAGGGAAAAAAAAATAAAATCTCTAAGTTGGTTCTTGTCCTCAGTTAAAATGAGCTGACACTGTTTCTTATCAGTATTCTGCTGAGGCACCCAAGCCTGTTCATTTCTTTCTTTAACAAATGATTGATCTGGACCTGAGAATTGAGGGAACCTTGTAAAGTGCTAAAGTAAACAAATGGAGATAGAGGGATTGATTGTTCTCTGCTGCAGTGATTTTATGCAAGTGTTTTTTATCCTTAAGAGACTTCTAGCTTTTGAATTGGAAAAGGTTTATACAGGCTTGAATCATTAAAACCTTTATTTACTTTCAATTAGTGATGTGCTGAACTGTTCAAGGAAAAGTTCTTGGGTGGAAAACTTGGTGTGTCTGCATATTGGGATGGTGGTAACGGGCAGGTTTTGTCCAGGGGTTTTCCAGGTTTTCCATAGCTCTTGATGAGGAGTATAACTGCAGGAGCTATGACTTGTAGGTAGAGAGTTTGGGTAGCAAGGGTAAAACTGTCCTGTTAACTCCTCAGTAATTGTTTCTGAGTTCAGTTGTGGATTTGGGCTTTATAAGAGTAAAGCAATAGAGAAAGAGGAGCATTGGAGAAATCAGGGGTCAGGTTTGAGCACAAATGATTCCTTCTTTCCACAAGTGAGTTGTACAGCTGGAACTGAGAGAGGTGAGATATTTCCCCATTGCTTTAAAGGAAAGGGAGGTGGTATCTTGATGTATTGTAATTAAACATTTAAATGATTCATACTCATGTATTTCATCCTGACGTGTGAAGCTTCCAAGTAAATCTGATTCCTTCTGCCTCCAGAGGGGTTATGAGCAGGTATTTCTCATGTGATTTCATGATGTTTTAATTGCTATTCATTAAAAATAAAGGGATTAAAGCAGTGGCCTCATAAGGATTTTAATACCTGCTATTAATACTATGCTGCAGTATCTTGCCTGTCTGAGGCGAATTCCAAGACTTAAAAACTAGAAGGTGAAAATATTTTATCTTAAACCATTTTTTTTTTAGTTCTTATAACATAAAAAAGCAGCATAAGAGGTTGAACTTGAATTAAACTTGAATTTAAAGATCATTGCTCTTCACTGCTGAGCATCAGTCCAGTGTTTGTTGGACCACTTGAATGAGAGTGGTATTTTAAATCAAAGTTTATTTAACTGCTCTTAACAAAATAATCAGCAGGCAGTCAAGTCAGTGAATTCAGGGGATGACTCCCACAGTCTGAAGAGAACCACAGATGTTTTTCCAATTATTGTAGTCATGTTTTATAAAGCAGAGGATATTCTGGCAGAAAGAATCTGGGATTTAAAATATTGGCAGTGTTTTCCAGTGAGGACAAGCAGAATTTGTCATGTGTCCACTGAGCTAAGTGGCCAAATAAACATACTTGATTTTGTTATTCAGGGTGTCATTCATCATCTTTTTGATGGGGGAGCCGAATTCTATAATAGTACACATTTTTCTAGAAGAATTTTAGTTCAAGGAGTATTTTCATTCCACTGGTGTTCTTTCATTGAGAATTATATCTAGCAGTTGTACCAAACGTAACAAGAATTTAAACTGACAGCAGTTATTTTTTTTCTGCCTCTTTTATATATTTAAAAAAATATCATTAAAGCCATATGAATAATAACTTTGCTTTATAAAGTCAGTTGCTGTTTTCCTGACTTTTAATTATAGCAGTAAATGCAAACTCTCAAAATTTTTTTGCTAGAAAAAGCAGAGATAGCCTCAAGAACTCTTTCCCAAGGCAGTGTGCTACAAATCTGTGTCAATATAAGTTGGTGGCAAGAAGTAACAATACGCATATACAAGATTTTTTTTTTTTTGTTAAATTGTTTATCAGATTTGCTAGATCTTTCCCCTCCTTTAGTCTCACAATATCTGTCTTGGCTTTTTTTTTTTTTTTTCCATTTAAATTATTTTTTATTCCTCTCCTGAGAAGCTGGAAGGCTTTCTCCAGCAGAAATACCAGAAACCACATCACAGTGCTGCCACTGCAAAACTGTTCACAGGGACAGTTAAAGTACAGGATAAGTGAAGGTCAGAGCCAGGATGAGAACCTAAATTACTTTACTCTTCCTATAAAGCTGTAATCTCTTGACATTCTTGAGTTTACAATATTTGAGTTACAGTTTTGCTAATTACTTCCCAAGTACTGAAAAAGAAAAAAAATGGTTGACACTGTCAGAACTTTCTTTTCCTTTCTCCATTCCATTACTTTCACTTCTATTAAGGCTATAACTGTCCTTTTCCTTACATGTGCCAAGCCTTGACAGTGTGTTACCCAATTTTCTTCTTCCAAAAGCTAGCCTAACAACTAGACTGATGAAAACTCTGAAAAAAAAAATTTGTTTTTTTTCTTTCCCTCTATAGCACATTGGAAAATGACCACTCCATTCTAATTTTCTTTATAGAAGAAGTGTTTTTCTTTGTAGTTTTCTGTCTGCTTTTGTAGCCCAAAATGTACTTTCAAATTTCACTGCTCAAACCTTCCAAAGCCCTCCAAAATTCCAGGATGAGAATGCCATGAAAATAAATACAATCTGCACAGTGGTCTTTGTAATAACGTCTTTTGAGCCATTCTTTATATAACTCCAAATCTAAAGCTTACCTCAGAAATTATATGTGTTATAAGTAGGTGGTCTGCTTGTAAAACTTTCAGTGAAATAAACCCTAGAATGAGTTAACTTCATGTGTGATAATATGGTTCTGGATATAATGATGAATGAAACCATGAGTAAATTAACACTGACCTGCTGCTGGAAATGAAAGTGGAACTCAGATTCATCACACAATGATGAATTTTTGAGGACTGTGTCTGTTGAAGAACCAGTAAAAGTATTCTGATATCAAGTAATAAGTGAGTTTTATGTATTGTTATGTGCTTACATGTGTTGCATATGTTCAATAGCCATCCCAAATTTTAGGTTGCTCGCATGGCTTTGCACTAAGTAAAAATATTACTGCTAGAAGTACATTTTTTAATTTTTCCTAAGGAGAGCTATGTTAAATTGTTAACAAATTATTAGTGCCAAACATCCTAGAGGTGTTTCACTGTTCCTTATATGGCAGACCTAAGAAAATGAGTCTAATGATCACAGAGTCATAAATACACATTCTCAAGCTACTTGAAAGCCAATTCTAATCAGTTATTGGAATGGTTCCTGGGAAGAAGCATCTTAGATATGGCCAATTAAGGAACATAGACAAACTTCTAAACTGAAAGGAGAGCAATATTTAACAGGAAAAGCTCAAATTTATCTGGAGATCACATCACAAAGGATTGATAAAAGCAAAGGATGACAAATTTCAACAAATCTGGCTAATGCAGGATGATATTTTTTACTGTTGCACAGGTGAAGTTGTATTTGTAAAGCAGTGGGGGTCCTGTATGCTGTCACCAAGTAAGAGTTTAAATAAATGTCCTGGGAGTGGCTGCTCCCTGCCTTCCCTACTCTGTGTCATAGGGAGAATGCACTTAGATAAATAGAAAAAAACCTTATGTAACATTAAATATTGTATTTTACATAAAACCACATCATGAATTTGATATTTTTCATACATTTATGTCATGTTACATTTGTGTTGTGTTAGTAATTTTACAGTTTTGCATCAAGCTCAACAACAGAGGTGGATCATGGAACCACAGATTGTGTGAGGTTGGAAAGGACCACTGTGGCTGTCCAGGTCCAACCTCCACTATCCAACTCCTGATTTATCTAGTTATGTAGTTAGGTTATTAATATTTTATGTAGTATGCAGTAGCTGGCTGAAACTCACGATGAAATGGGGAGATGCCTTGAAGCCGCAGAGAGGAGGACAGAATTGTTATTTCCAGTCTGTGGTTTTGTGATGTGCAGCAGCTGTTGCACCTCAGGCTCGGGATGGTGTGTGCTCTGTGCTGCCTCCTGGACAGGAGCAAAGGACTATTTTAGCTGGCCTGCTTTGGTCTGTCCAGCACTTCCTTGCCTTCCCTCAGGCTCTCACACTTGTACCTGGTGCTGTTTGCTCAGCTCTCCTGTGCTTTGCCACACGGGCACTTTCTTAAATGCTTTACAAGTTTTCTTGATCTGTAAATTGCACATTGCTGCAGGAGTAGAGGTGTACCATAGGCTACCAGCAGAGATTGATTCTGCAGCGCTTTCACGGTCTCTATAGTCTTGAGCTATGTATTTATAAGTCAGAATAAAAATGAGCAAACAAAAACTTCTTCTCCCCACATCCCCCACCTGCTTGTCTCCCAGTTTGGGACAAGAAATGTTACCCATAATATTTAAAGCCTCTTGAGTGTGACAAAGACAATTATTTATGGATGTTCCAGTGTCATTTCATCTGGAGTCATCTTTCCTGTGCTGTTTTTAAAACTTACTACTATTTACAAGTTTTGGTGCAGTGTCTAAGTCTCTCTGAGGTTAAAGTGCATTTCAGGAAGTTCTTACTGACATTACAGTGCTGTTGAAGCAGCCACTGTGCCAAACTGCAGGACTACCATAGGAAATTTATGCTAGAGAGAGCTAGAATATGCCAGAAATTTAGTTTGATCACTCTGTATTTTAATGAAAAATAATAGCACTGTTTTGTAATTGGTTTCAGGTTGCTTTAGAACTGATTTCAAGGAAGAACACTAAGGAAGAGAGGTTTTACAAATTACCATGGATGTCCAGCACATGCAGCTCAGTTTCACACTCTTTGTTAGACTAGCTCAATAAAAGGAGCAGAGTATCTTCCCCACACCAAGACTCCAGATCCTTACCATGGTAATACAGGGGATCTCCTGATAAAAAGAGACAGGTGCTCTTCTGAAGTTGTCTTGGACAGATGCTGCTCTCCAGTCATGCTCTTGCTCCACTCTATGATTCCGTATCAGTTTTTCATTAGAGTCGTTCCTTGGGGTGAGCAGGTCAGGAATTTCAATTCTTTGGTTTGGATCAGGTTCAGGTCAGCAAAAACTTTTAGTGACCTGACCCAGTCATGAACCAGAGATAGTCCCTGAAGTTTCCCTTGAGATGGAAACTGGACTCCTGATGATGTTTATCAGCTGGTGACACACTATGGCTTTCTAGATAACATATGACATTGTGGGGTGCTCATGATTGCAGACCCTTGTTTGGATAAAGAAAGAAATGGACTTTTTACTGAATTTGATAAAGTTGCTAGCCAGTCACATTGTCATTTGTTTTTAGTTCAGTTTAATGGGTCTGGGGATCTGTAATTTTTACAATGTGTTCCAAGGCTCTTATCTCTGCTTTATCTATTTTTAATTGTGGTGCTTTTTTTTTCTTTCTATATTTTATTTTCACAGCTAATTTGCAGATTCTCAGAGTATAAACTTACCATCCAGGACCACAATACCATATGGCTTTATGGTTCCATTGATTAGTTTCACCTGATTACCTTTAATTTATTAGGGAAAAAAGAAAGTTCCTATATGCCATAGGTCATGTAATTGGGATCAAACCAACGAGGATAAGAGCTGGTGCCGCCTCTTGAGTTAAACAGAGCTAAAGATTGCGTGCCTATTATGTGTTCACTGCTGTATGATCCAGCTTAATCTTCCTTTCTCCTTGCTTTCTCTTGGATTTTTTTTTTCTACCTACCCCATTCCACACCTGGGTACTTATTATTTTCAAGAATCTCCTCAAATGTTTCACATATTCTGTGATGTAGAAGGATGAGTGAGGAGTTATTAAAAATACAGGTAACGTTATTCAAGGCTTAGACATCAAGAGATTCTCTGCCTTTAAAGCTTCTCCTTGCCAGGCAGATCTTTGTACCTGAGCAGCTGAATAATCTTCATCTTCATAACTTTTACTATTGCTACCAAAATTATTATTATAAAGTGAAAATGCACAAAGAGGCTTAACAATTTTTCTCAGCTAATGCTCAGTTCCTAATTCTTAATTTCCCGTTAATAACAGCAAGAAGGTGACTGGCACCATCTGTTGGCATGGACTTTTCCTTTGGGTCCAATGTTCATTTGTTGATTTTAGGCTTTTTTAGGACAATGGTTTGTTTGCAGCTGTCCAGTGCAGGCAGTTATATTGGTCTGCTAACAGGATTTTCCTTCTTGTGCAGTGGTGCTGACCTGCAGGTCTGTGCACTCTATAGAGTGCTGAGTGTCACCAGCAGACTTCACCGGAAGGGAAATTGTGTTTTGCTCTCTAGGCTTGAGGATATGCCAGGAGATGAGCCTTCATCCCTTCTAAATGAATTCCCTCTTATTTTCCTTCCTCACCCATCTGTGTATGCTGTTTTTAGTGGGGGGACTTGTGACAGAGACTCCACTGATGTGGGAGATGCCTCCCTCTTTCAACTCAAACCAGTGAAGAAGTAGTGCTATTAAACTTCATTTACACAGTGGGACATCCAGCCTTCATACCCCCAACTCTCCCCTCACCCTGAGCCCACTGCAGAGAATCCCCACAGTGAGAGCTCTAACAGCCTGTGGGGCAGGAAAATCAAGATAAAACATGGCACCAAGGCTCCCACATTTAAAGAAAAAAAGGGAGGCACAAGAGCATAAAGAGGGATGTTTTATTTCTTAAGGAGATTGCGTTACCACAACGTCAAAAGATTGATTTGCCTTATCACAGCTAACCTCATTTGTAACCTCTTTCCCTTTAAATTAATCCAGATCAGACAATAATTATGAAACCTCTAAGATAAATAGGGATGGATGTTTTATTAAGATAAATGAGATGAGTGTTTGAGGGCAGAACAAGTTTCATTTTGGAATGCAGCATAGTTTGAATCTGTTCTTTCAAATAGATGCTCTCTTCCGGCTATTGTCAGAGTTGAGTAAGGATTAAATTAAGGAATGAAGGCACTTTGGGTGATAAATATGTTGAGCTGATGGCTCTGACGGAAGACATGTGAGATTGTACCTTCTTGTAATGTTTATTATTTAATAGGCCAAAGACAGCCAGGTAAAACTAGCCTGCAGTGGTACAGGGTGAGCAGTGCTCCTTCCTGTCCAGCAGTAGTCCTGCTGCTTCTCTTGGTGCTTCTAATTAATAAACTAAGCTCAGCATTATTGATTTCTAACCTGATTCCAGGTCATTCATTTTGTGAAAAGTACTTCTGGGGAATGTGTAAGTCATGAACTGTCTGTATAAATATTTGTTGGGATTTCCTGGCTTTCCTTTATGGCATTTCTGGCTTCTGAGCAGCTGAAAGTCTGAGACACATCTCTGTCCATAGGTCAGTCCTTCCAGCTTCAGTACAAAATCTGCTTCACCCCATCATGCAAAAATTGTTTGTGTGTACCCTAAGGCCTTTCTGTCTGCTTGGCCAGCACAGTTAATTTAAACCCCAGGTTTTTAGGATTTATCCTAAGGCTGTACAAGAACATTGTGCTGCACACTATCCATTTGTGACCTACAATATAAATTTTGTCTGAAATATACCTCTCAAAAAGACATCCAGTCATAGTAGAAAACATCAATTGGTGCACGATTTCTTGATAGTTTCTTCTAATTTCCCACTGAAATTGTTAATTTGTGTCAATCTTAAAAATTAAATTTGTCTGACTTCTTCTCACAGCCATTTTTTTCCCCATTATGACTTTTTATTGGATTAAAGAACTCTTAGGGTCAGGATTTTTTTGCCCTGTGATTGTCATCTCAGTCTCTGAGATTAACTAAAAATGTGGTTGAGTTCTATCTTTTACTGTGAGATGCCCTGTTTCTTTTGCTAGCCTCTTATTGATACCTTTTTTGTAATTTCTTTCTTTTTATCGAGGTCACTGCACAGAGCAGCTTGATATGTTTTTACTTTTCAAAAATCTACTGATCTGCATATTACATAATTAGATGAATACATCATTCCACCCTACATGAGAACATCCCAGGTGCATGCAGTTACCAGAAGTGTGTGGTCAGTTAATGTTTGAGGCTGGAGGCTGCTGTTCTTGGACATGGGACGGCCTTTCTGTGCTCCAGAGCAAGAACAATGAATCTCATTCTCAGAAAAGATTCTCTGTTTCAGACATCACTTTGTGAGCCAGATTTTCAGCTGGGATAAGCCAGTGTTGGTCTGAGGTCAGTAACTGATTTCAGCACTCAGCTGAAGACATGAGTGTAGGAGCTAAGACCTAATAAAATATATAGGAAACACGTATTTTTTGCATTATCTTTTTTAAAGACAATTGTAGCAAACTTTTTAATTTGTAAAATGAAATACTGGGAATGGCTCTTGTTCTAGAAACAGACTTATATTGGATCAGTAAAATACTGGGCTTGGTCAGATGTACCAAATTGTTCCTCAGTATATCTTTAGCTGCTGTAACCTGTGGTTTTGTATTAGATTGATGCCCTGGTGACAGGTTCTGTGTTTGTCTGAGGGGGCACCAAGCCACCCAGAGCAAACTGCTGCTCACCTGACCTGTGAGGTGCTTGAATGATCAAGATTCAAGATGACCAAATATATATATATATGTATATTTGTATGTCAACTTAACCTGTTTAGATTAGTCTCACACCAAAACAAAAGCTTTTGTGGTCTTCCAGCACTTGTCCTTCATTATAATTTCATGTATTATTTGCTGAAAAGCAGCAATATCTGAAGGGAAATACTCTCTATGCTCCTGTTGTATCTGTTACCTGGTATTATTTCCACATGTGCTGAATTCATTGAATGATGCAGCTGCTGGGGAACTTCCCTTACATATAGCTGGCTACAAAGTTTATTGTAATAGGAAATTACAAAGGGAGTTTTGGTGTTATTTTTATATTTTTTTAAAGTCAGAGGAAGGCATTTTTGTGTGTCCTGTATGTATCTTTTGTGTGATTGGGAGTTCTGAGTGCTTTTGGATTTTTGCTATTAAAAGCCTCTTCAGCTAATTGCACTGACCTAAAACCTCTGTGTACAGTGACTGAATTTGGCAGATGCCTTTTCCCCTGAAATTTGCTTAGCCTGACTTGGACCCACACAATTTAGGAGTCTCATGTTTAAGTTTTTAAGAGGTAAAATTGAAAATGACTGGTTTTGGTTATTCTCCATGATCAATAAATAACAGACTTCATGAACCACCGGGGTGTGCTCTGGGCTGGGTGAGAGTTAAATAAAATGACTCTTTGTTTGTGTAGCTTGCTTGATTTAGCTTCATCAGCATCCTGAATGTTTAAATTGAATCTTTCTACGCTAAATTCATTATCATTAGGTAATCCAACAAAACAGAAAATGTCAGTCAAGTTTGATGTCTCCTCCCAGAGGAACTACAACCAAAATCTTAGGGCAGTAGACTATATTACATCATAGCTTTTGCTGAAAGTGAACTTCTATTGGGAGCAACAGTCCCAATTCCAAATTCAAGCCCCAGCACTGGTATTTCAGGGTTGTATTGGATTGGGGTCTTTTGTTATGTTTTGTTGGTTGTTTGGGGTTTTTTTTGTTTCTTTTTTTTTGGTTTTATTATTGTTTTTTTAGGAGGTTTGGTTTGCATAGGGTTTTTTGGACATTATCTTATGAGTTCAATTTCCTGGAGGGCAGGGGTCATGTGTGTGGTTTGAATTAATAGATTAGGGCTTGAGTTAAAGGCCTCTGGAGTTAATGAAAAAAATCACCTCAGTTGGGATGGTTTTGCAATTAGGTCTTGATGTCCACACAACTGGAGCAGAAGAGACTCAGGAATATCATGTTTTACTGTAAGCATGTGCAATGTTGTTGCTTGGCTGCCACAGTAGCAGTTCTTCTGGCATAGCTCCATCCAGGTATGGGGCCAGTCAGAAGGATCAATTAAACTAAGTGCAATTTGAAATCTAAAACTTTCAAAGGTTAAAAAAAGATCTGACTGTTCTTTCTGACTGATTTTTGTGGGTCTGACACCCCCAATCCTGCACACAGCTCTGTCTGCATTGCCTGTTGATGGTTGCTGTCTTAAGTCCAAAGAGGGTTACACTGAAAATTTCTGGAGTCAAAACATAAATGAAAATTCTCTGAGTAAGTAGAAGTGCTGAATTCTCTGGGTAGATGTGATAGTTTATACCATAAAAGAATGCACAGATTTGTTGTTTTGAATACCACGTTAAATGTATGTAAAGGACCTTCAAAACTTCTGCCTTATCTTCTACATGAGAAAGTGTAAAGATAAATTTCTTCTTTAATTTAGTCCATATTAGAGTTGGATAGCATTTTCAATAATAAAACTAAATTTTGTAGTTCTATATTATAAATTTGGCAGCTCTAGCTACTTGTAAAAAAATTTAAATTATTTATCCACTTTTAATGCGGGGTAGTTAGTCTGCTAAATGTTTTAACTACTTCCTTTGAAAAAAAGGTTTTCTAGACCTTAGTAATACAATTTGAGATGAGATATTAAGTTTTTCAAAAGAAGAATTTCAGTTTTTTTAAACAAACCCTGTGTGGCATGTATAAAGATGTTAAAATACGTCAAACCTGTTTTTTCCAGTATTTGTGATGTGCTTGGCCCACTGAATCATGATTCTGCTCCCCTGCTGAGCCATTTAAAACAGAAATATAAAGGAGTACATGAGAAATGCTTTGAAGTGATATGAAAAAGATTAATATAGTTTCAAAAATTTATTTCCTCCACTTGGCATGCAAACTGTCGAATTTTTAGGCAATGCATTCATTTAAGTATTTGTTAAGAGGGAATTCGTATAGGGAAAAAATAGGCAGGAGGGAAAGGTAAGAAAGGCTCTTTGAACCTGATTAAGAGAAAAAATTGTTTGCAAAATGCTTTTTGTCCTGTAGTGGAAGAGCCCCCTCATCCTGAGGGGAGGAGGTAACCTGTAACCCAGCAGCTCAGCCCAGCTGCGATGCTGCTGCTCTCTGCTTTGTCTGACATCTCTCTTTCTCCATTACACCTTTTAATTAGGAGAGCTTTACTATGAATTATCACCACAACACGCTGGCTGCTCCCAAATCAAGGAAACAGACCCCTGACCCTGTGGATAAGACGAGCAATGCTGCAGTTAATGCCCTGAACACACAGTTTCTGGAGATGCGTTTTTGGACCTCTGGCTGCAGGTCAGAGCCAGTGTGAGGAGGGATTGGAAGAGAACTGCTGGCTGAAGTTATCTAAACAGTGCAGTCTCTGTCCAGAAGGCTGCAAACCCAAACCAGACTGGGACCTGTATCAGTGAAACACCACCTTCTCATCCAGCTCTTTTACATTTCATAGATTATTTTCCTGGAAGACTGATGCCCCCCTTCATTTTACTGTAGAATCTTTTCCTTGTAGCCTTCACCAATTGCAGAATCTCAGAGAAGTAATGATGAGTAGCACATATCATGTATTTGATTAGCTTTTTATAAATTTACTTTTTCACTGCTGCATATGAAATAATAATAAAAAAACAAATGCATGTTTCCAGTAGCTGGAATGCCACATATGTAATGTGAGTGAAAAAAAATTAGAAGTCATTGTTTTAAGAGTATTTTAGAAAAAAATATTTTATTGGCAATACTCTTGGTAATATTTATAGGGAACATGGGTATAGAGAAACAATGTTGAAATTCTGTGAGAATTCACTTGTTCTTGGAATCTCCACTAAAACATCCCAGCAAGAGCAACAAAGTCACCACTCTGTGAGAGTTGGGCAACATTTGATTGTGAACAATACCACCAGCAGAGAAAAATGTTGCATTTTTCAGCCTGAAGTCAACAGGGCAGTACTAGAATGAGTCAACAATTGCATTCTGTTACTCTGCCAGAATCACTGTAGTGACAACTGTAATTGAAGGACAGAAGATTTTATTGCCACATTGTGTAACTGATGCCAGCATAAAATGCTGTAGGCTGAAAATTGGACTTCTTAGCCACATTCATTCCTTCTTTGCTAAATTAGGAAAAATTGGTCAGTGATAACCTGGAGCAGCTGCTTACCTTGCTATTGCACAAAGAGTCTAAAATAGTGCTATACACATAATTGGATACTTGCCTAAGCATAGATTATGATTTGTGTGGAAAAATATTTGTGTATATTAGGAAAAAGGAGCTGTTTTTCATGTTTTAATTATGTATAACATCATTTTTTTCACAAATCAGTTACTAAAAACTACTATAATTTTGGAAATATTTAATTTAGCACTGCATTTAAGGCTGAAGTGCCGATAAGAAAGGCTTCTGGTTTTCTAGATGGAGAAAGGTAGGCTGGGCTCATGTATAAGGCTAGAACAGGACTAGAACTCAGATCTTTAGCATTCAAAGCCCTGAGTGTGACACAAAACCATGTTTAATTTCACTTCTTTTGGCTCTTAAGATCCTGAACTTCCTGAGGAAATGGCTCCTTCTACTCCACCAGGTACAGCAAGGCCCATGGTAATTTTCTAGGTGTTTCTGGTAGAGCCAAAGTCAAAGAGAAATGTTAAAATAAGCCAAAAAGCAGCAATTGGCACAGCGAGAGTTGATGTCAGGTCGTTGCCAGGACTTTGGGTTTTCACCTGTTTCAGCTGTTTTTCCTCAACACTTGCTGTTCACAGTCTGAGCAGAGCTTTGGGAGGCACAGCAATGAGGAGAACCTCAGTGACTTTTGAGTACAGCCTGTTTGTGTGTCCAGAATATTGGAAAAGTATTCCAGTGTTTGTCAGAGCAGCTTCTGTGGAGGTTATAAAAGCAGGCTGACTGCTTCACAAGTGTGTAGGTGAATTTTATGGTGCTGTTTATTTATTTATTAATTTAAATTAGAGAACTTTCATGCTTTTTTCCTCTGCCTGTGCCATTGATGCAAACTTGCTTCTGACACCGAGAAGTATTGGAATATCTGACAGCAGCACAAGAAAGACAGAGGGAGATCATGTGTTAGGAGAAGAGGCTTTCATCTCTGAGGCAAAGGGATGCATTTAGATAACTGAATTCCTTCAGGTCCAACTCACAGTCTAAATGTCCTGTCCATCAACGTGAACTAGTGGTGTGAAGGCTGGAAAGTGCTCCTTTTACATGCAGATCAAAGGTGCCCTTGTTCAGAGCAATCTGGACTTTTCTGCCTCTTCATTTCCCCCCAGACATAGATAGAACATATTTGTTATTAACAGTTTTACATTTTTTCCTAAGGATATTACTGGATCAACATATATATTTTTGCTTACTACAAAGAATATGTAAATTTCCCTTCAAAGAAATGCTTTTTGGTTTATAATTTTGTGAGCTAACCAAGAAATGTGTATGCTTGTGGGTACATACCATAAATGCACCTAGAAAATGTGGGTATTTTCTGCTCATGTAGAAATGTTTCATGTGCCTCTTAGTAAAACAAAGGCATTTTTCAATTTGCTCCACAACATGATGCAGATGTAGGAGTTCACAATAATGCAGAATCAAAAAAGGAACCACCTGATATAGTGAAGAACATGCTAGAATACAAACACTGAGGCAGAAACAACTTGGAGGACGTAAAGGATTTGAAGCTTGACCATAAATATTACACCCATGTCGTGCATCACCATCTTATTGCGGTGTTACATGTGTCTGTTAATAATATATGACTGTGTGGAATTTACATTTTGGGGCTTCCTCCTGGAATATCTGGAGTTCCTGAGTTCTGCTCACAGTGAAGGGAGTGCAGGGCTCACGTTCAGCACTTGCAAAGTTGCTCTGCCTGCAGGGTTTGCTGCGAGCTGTGGTCACTCTCACCTGGGACTCCCCAGGGCTTTTCCCTGGCTCCTTCAGTGCCACTGTTGTTGATGTGGTGTGCAGAGGCCCCTCCAGGAGTAATGGAAATTTAATCTATTGGCAGTATGTTATAGAGGCATTATTTCTTTAATTATTCACCTTAAATGGTGTTAATTTAATTTGTAATTGGTAATGTCTTTGCTGTTTTGATTTTAGCCATTGAGGAGGTCTGACAATTAAGTATTTGAGTAAATTCTCTGTGAAATACGTGCTTTCCTTTCAATGGATGTTAACAGTGCAGGAGGCTGAGAAACTGCTCCCTTTAAAAGGATAATGTTTTCCATTTACTGAGAATAGTTTTCCCAATATTGTTTTTAGGAAAGAAATTTTGTATTATTGCTGAGGTTTATGCATGGTTTGGGCACAAACTTCCTTGTCTTTAGAAAGAAATCTAAATGGGGCCGGAATCCGGGGTGCAATAATATTTCTGAGATTGCAAACCATAGCCCTGTAACAAAAGTGAGGTTACTACCAGGCAATGAAAGCTCAGAGAAACCTCAGAGCTGAGTCAGGTAAGCCAATAGAATAAAGCCTTGGACCTGCTGAGCAGATTTGGGAGGTGCTGTATTGAGGAACCCTGTCTGAAGAGTGCTGAAGTGCACTTAGGAAAAATGTTGTCAGAGACACACATGGCAGACGTGCCTACATGATCTCATAAATGCTCTGAAAACCCTGAAGTGATACATTTCATTTACATTTTCTTTCACTGTCCTGTATTGAAAATTCCTGTGTTAAAAATTCTTTAGCTTGTATTAGTGGAAAGAGCTGCTTTATTATGAAGAAGAGGTAATTCACTTTGTTTTTAACATCTCTTGCTATGAAATATTAATTCTAGTAGTGAAGTCCCTGTGCTGTAACAAAAGATTACCATCAATGTAAAAAAAAAAAAGAAAGTTTAATTGGAAAAGACAAAATGCAATTGGTTAAATTTCAGTCAATTACATTAAATTTTATGGTATGAACTAGGTAGACTGGCTTAGATCTTGTAAAGATTCATGGATAGTAGACAGTAGAATGAAGGTTTAGCTGAACAAATGAAACCACTTTTAAATGAAGGGTGAGGAAAACAACTGACTTTTGGTTAACACCAACAGGTCACATAATGAACAAAAAAGTAAACCAACATTTTCAGAGGAAAAATTTGCAAATTGCTCATTTGGAAGTATCAAAGGGAAGCTACACTGAGCTGAGTGCAGTCCTTGCTACAGAACTTGACCCCTCATCTTCTCAGAGCCTTGTGGCTCTGCTGTGGGTGGGAGCTCTCCATCAGAGCCAGGCAGAAATTGTTTGTGCACCTGTACAACCCTCACCACTCTTCTTTGTAATATTTTGTGTTGGAAAGAGCAGTTATGAAAAGAATCTGTCCCTTACTTTGCATTCTTCAGACAGCTGAGATCAAAGAAGTGAAGCTACATGGTAAAACCCAATTCTCCCAGGAGTCTGGTGACAGGGCTCGTGGGAATGGTTCAAAGCTGCACCAGGAGAGGTTTACACTCGGCATTAGGAAGTGTTTCTTTACTGCCAGGGAGGTCAAACTCTGGAAAAGGCTTCCTGGAGAGGTGGTGAGTGCCCCAAGCCTGGCAGTGTTTAGGAGATATTTGGACAATGCTGTCACTAAAAAAGCTTTGTCTTGGTCAGGCAACTGGACCAAATGATCATCGTAGATACTTCCAACAGTCTGTTCTGGTCTTTTCAAAACAATGTGGCTAAACCAGAAGGTGTAGCCTTCTCTGTGTGCAATTTACTCAGCTTATTCCTGGAGCTTTGCTGTGGGCTTCATGCAGCAGTCTGTCATCATTGTGGGCATCCCTGCTGGAAAGAGGAATTTCCCAGCATTAGTTCTACCTGGGAGTGTGCTCTTGGTGAGCTGTTACCCCATCGCCCCTGCAATAATTTTCTGCTCCAGGAGGTGTTTCTGAATTGCATCACAGCAGGTGTTTATTTCCTGCCCTTGTGTTGGAATGTCTCAGGGTGCTGTTCCTGAGATGT
The DNA here is from genome assembly GCF_001522545.3 of Parus major. Lineage (NCBI taxonomy): Eukaryota > Metazoa > Chordata > Aves > Passeriformes > Paridae > Parus > Parus major. Next base: position 6,944,878 of record NC_031778.1, read on the forward strand.
GTGGGCAGCTGTTATTGCTGAGAGCTCCTCAGAGCTGCTCCTCTCATTTTGGTGACAATTGCTGGGTTAGGAAGCACTTCCTCTGTCCAAGCATTCAGAAATCCAGAACAGAGGGGTGTGGAACAGTTCAAAATCTTACTAAATCTACTTGATGGGTATTACTGCTTTTATAGATAGATGAACTTATGCCTTTATAATTTCTTGTCTGTATACTGGTTTTGCCAGTGGCCAGGTTGCTGGTCCTGATTAAGAAGCATCTCTTTGTGCTAAAGTTGTTAAATTTGCAAATGATTAGAGGGAATGTCTTTGGGAATTTGTGTTTCACAAATTATAGACTACATATGGCAGCAACTGGCAATAGATTCAGAACTTTAATAAAGCCAAGCCACACAAAACTTGCAATTAATAAGAACTGCTCTCATGAGATACCATTACACTGCTTCTTTCAAAATGCAGTGCTTCTCCCAACATGATAAGTCATGCATTTACTGCACTTTCATTGAAACTGTTCCCAAGTGGGTTTAGAACAATCTTCCAGCTAATTGTAAAGGCGTTAAGCCTCATTCTGCTCTGACTATGTCAGAATAAAAACCCAGGAGTAACTCCACCTCAAACAAAGGGATTACACACATAAAATTTTTTCTGAAGAGGAAATGCAAGTAAAATATTGATGTAAATATACCTTGGCTGGGACAGTGCTCAGACTGTAACTAAATAAGGAACCACTGCCTTGGATACACAACCAAATCAGGAGATGTGGCTGACTGGCTTTGGCTGGATCATACACAGCTGAGAACAGAGAAATGCTAAAAGCTTTTACACTGAAAAATTAAAAGCAAACAAAAATGTTTAGGCATATGTGTTATATCAAAATGTAGTTAAATAAATGGATTTTCTCCATTAAGCCAAAGCTAAGCAGTTTGTGTGACACTATTTCCAGATAGGAAAAATACCATTTCTACTGGGCACAATAAAATTTGGATGAATTAAAGGGTTGATTTAAGTGATCCCTTGTTTTACATATGTGCATAAACTAAGGCATGATGAAATCTTTTGGTAATTCCTTCTAGTCATGAAAATGTTTCTGTGTTTCTTTCTGGATAGAGATCAGAAAACAGTTATTTCCCAGGAACAAGGATTTCATATTGGACCACACAGTAAACCGGGAGTTAAACAAAATTTACAACATGGAGCTTTTTTTTTGTATTTCTGTATAAAAACATCATTTTTGTTTGTCCCTCAAATGGGGGAGGTGTTTATTGGACATTTTTCTGCTGTTGAAGTGAATAGACTCTTGTCCACTGGACGCTGAATGAGCACTTGCACAAACCTTTCCAGTGATCTGGTCACATTTTAGATGTAAAAAGAATGATGAGCAGAAATATTTTTGGCTCACATTTCTGAGGTTTTGTGTAGATGGTGTCTTGCTGTGGTTGCTATCTTTTGGGTTCTTGGGGGCTTTGAAAATCTCTTATTATAGCCAAAGAAGTCTAGATAATGATTCATTTGCTGCTGCTGAAAAAGAGTTGTATCTGTGCAGAGGCTAAAGTGACTTCATTCCCCTAGTGGATTACTGTCCCCCCCTTATTTTTTTAAAATTCCTGTTGGTTTGGATATACAAGCCAAACTAAAAAATACATCAGTGATTTTAAACCCCAGTCTGGAGGAGAAGAGCAAAGAACATGTTATAAATGGGAAAGAATAAATAGTGTTGGTAAAAACACTTTCATGCTTGCTTCCTCATCTCCCTAAATATGCTTTTGTACAACAGTTGAAATATGGGATTGGATAGTGATGTTTTCCAGGCTCTATAGTCTCACATTGCCAGTAAAAAAAAAAAATCAAAAAAAATCAAAACCCAACAAAACAAACCAACCAAGAAAACGCCCAAAAACCAACCAACCAAAAAAACCAAAAAAATCCAAAAAAGCCCCAAAACTCACCACCACCAAAAAACAATAAAACAAAACAAAAACCCACCCCCCCAAAAAAAAATCAACCAACCCCCCATATACTGTAAATATTAGTCTTTTTGCAATTATCATTTGTGATATGGAAATTCAGGCTTCTACCATAATTTCTTCATTCTATGAGTGAAAATTAAAGGCTCAGGTATTCTCCAGTCTCATGATTTGCAAAGATTACTGAAATAAAGGTGACACTCCACGTTGACAATATCTTTGACACAACTTCCTGCTCCATGAATCACTTCCAGTTTTGTCATTATTCACTGAACAGCTCTCCCTCAGAATCAGTAACTCAGCTGTGAGCTGAGCTGGTTTTGGGTTTGCCTTTCCTGAGGTTCACGCTCTTTTGATTGCACACACCACACACACACTGCAAATCTCCTTTTGGGCAGGATTGTGGTAATGTTTCAAAAACCACATCTGGGGCAAAATTTGGTTATTCAAAAATCCCCCTAACATTTAAAGCAGCTGGAGCTCTTAATCACTTTCTTAAGTGATTTTACCTAGAAAATCAAACAGAAAACCAAGAACAGAACTCCTGGTTTTGGGGCAGTGTTTCACAGGGGACTATAAGACGCCATACCTCAGTCAAGGAGTGGTGTAGGGTGCCCTACTATTTCATTACCTGAATCTCTGCAGAATTTACCTTTGTCTAAGTCCAAGTTCAGCTTCATCCTCCCTTTATGGCCGAAAGACAAAGACTTCAGCCTGTTTCACCTTGTTAGTGGGTTCATAGTACTGTTAATATTTTCTAAGTTCTGTCCTGTGGTTTTGCTAGGTTAATTTCCTAAAAAATATCTCAGAAGTGGTACTTCTAAAATTCTGAATGATTTCTGCTTTTATTATTTTTTTCCCTAGTTGAAGACATTTTACATTTTATTTTCAACAAGCACAAAATAAAATGAAATATATCTCTCTGCACTGAGTTCTGATGCTGTATTTGCTCCTATTCTACTCCCTCTGACTTGAGCTGACTAACCAGTTGTTGGCTTTGAGCCAGAGCTGTTCTGATAGATAACCAGCATCCACTCTCCCTGTCCCTGTCTCTAGCTGGTCTGCAGCGTGAGCATGTGTCTGAATTGCCAAACACACATAAATCACGTCTTAGGGCCATCTTTATTACTCGCTCCTGCTTCCTTAGGAAGTGTCTCATCAATCAGTGTTTGTGAGCCCGTGTCCCTGGCATCCCCGGACTGCTGTCAGTGCTGGAGGCAGACAGCGAGGAAAGGCAAGGGGAAAAGCCAGGAAGGAGAGCTGGTACGGATTCTGCTGATGGAGTGGAAAGAAACTGAAACAAGAAGCAGGAGTGTTGTCAGATCAGCGATGTCCTTGCAGTTTTTCCACTCTCCAAAGATGTTGTACTTGAGATCAGCCCGAGGCAGAGCGACAGCGGTGCTGAGGAAGCAGCTGTGCTAATGGGCACTGTCCATTTCTGTGCTCTGTCCTGGGGAGCTCACTGACTAATTCCTGAATTCCCACAGCTCCTGAGAGAGCACTGCTTGACTCCTGGAGAGGCTCTTTTAACCTTGGCCAGGTGAAAACCAGAGAGTGAATGTCAGGTGCACAGCTACTTCTTAAATTCCCCAAGGGCCCACAAGAAATTCCTTTTCCCTATTGATCTGGGCAATGTGGGGAAGCATTCTTTTTGCAGACAAATCTTGGTCTTGGAGTGCAGAATGTGGGTGGGAGTGGTGACTGGCTGTGTCTCATTCTCAGAGTTCACTCTCCATCTCCCCAAAATGAACAGGTTCATTGGAACAAGGGAAATGCTGTTTGCCTTTTGGAAATGTTCTGGTGTGGATAGAGCCACAGAGAATTCCTCTCAGTCTGCTCTTGTATCACCTCAGGCTATGTTCTGTCAGATATTAATAAGTCTACAGAAATTTGGGATGAGTCAGTGCTATGATGAGAGACAGTAAAAGAAAATCCTTATGGGAAGAAATATAGGAGATTTTGAGGCATTTTCACTGAATCAGTTTCCAGTCACCCCTCCTGACACTGAAGCTAACTAGTACTTTTGCTGTTAGTTATTAAGAAGGCATAAAATCAATCTGGAATATTGGAACAGCTTTCAATTATTATTTTATTTAATTTCCAATTAATTTATTGTTCCTCTTTTCTGTTCTGTTACTATGAACTGTCTGTTAACCCCTGATTACCACTGTTTTTGCAAAACATGAAGTATTACTATCACATTTCTATTGCATGAATACTTGGGGAAATTCAGAACAATTAACTTTGGCTAGGAGAAGCACCAAAAGTCTTGGAAAATCTTGGCTGTCAATTGTGTCCAATTGAATTCATACCACATGGAAAAATCTTTCTCTGAAATTACAGAGCTAGGTAGAGAAATCTGAGATTTTCCTTTAGGTTCTGTTCCCAATCAAGAAGTACATACAGTATTTTCAAGGTATTTTGATACTTGTCTTGATGATCTTTGCCAGAGCCCAGGAGTGCAAGAAAATGAATTTTAAAAAAATAAACGCTGTTAATTGGACAAATGACAGTTTTCAATGCTGATTTAAGGCTTGGGAAAAGAGTTAATTTTTACTTCTGGGGTTTCCCTTCTCTCTTTTGTGGCCTTGCTTCTTTTTCTAAAATTTATATTACTGAGGTGGTTTTAGCTCTTTTTATCACAGATAACAAGGTGGTGTTGATTCAGTTGTCATGCATTTTGATAGATGAATTCCTTAGTGTTCACCCAAGTGTTTAGGGCCATCTCTAGTGTCAAAAAAAAGTACTTATGGAGGCAGAACTTAGAGATGTACTGCGAGTGATGAGTAATGGGCCGAGGACTGTTTGAATAATGACTTCTTGCTTCCTGACTCTTCTAGCACCCACATTTTAGGCGTGAGAAGAGGTGCCTGAAGTCTCAGTATACGAGAGTCTTTTGGCTGGCATTTCCCTCAAAGCTTAATCTACTTTGAGTGCATTTTTCTGACTGCATTCAACATGGAAAGAGAAGCTGTGTAAGGTTTGATGTCTTGTCTTATTTAATATGGGTTCAGAAACTCAGAGAAGGAATTCTGCGCATGCAGAGGTTTTAATGTATAATTCTTACCAATAATAAAACAACCAAGGTAAAAGAAAATTGATATTGAGCATGAATGTCAAACTGAAACAAAAGGTGAAAATCCACATTTTTGCATAAACTGTGCTGGGAGTTAGTAGCATCTTACTTGTTTTTGAAATTGCCATCAAGTATTTGCTGCTAAATAGGTTGGGTTCATTTTGGGGTCCATTAATTTTAGCCAATAAAAAATTTGGCTCAGGAGAAGGTGGAGGAAATAGCTTGGAAAAAATAGAAACTATGAGCAATCTGTCACTTGTTCTTACATATTAGCTGTACATAGTCTGCATAGGAAAGTTGAAGCTAAGGAACATTTTGCTTTAATTGGGTGAAAATCTTGAGCATTTAGATGAATCGGTCTTTGTAAAATGATACAATATGTGTTTTAACATGTTTAAGGGAAATAGTTTAAAGCTATTAACTTGATTCAGTAATCCAGAATTAAGTATTATTGAAACTATGTTAGGGATTCTGGATCTTTTATTTTTCATTGCATGCAGAGAGGCTTATGGCAGCAGAAATGGACTTTATTTTCCTACCAGATTATCACACTGGCAATTGAAACTCAGAGACAGCACCTGAAAACACTACTAAAGGCTCAGCTTTAGCATCAGAATTAAAGAATATTTATGTGGACAGATATGCTGGAATATCTCTTCATTCTGGCTGTGCCATGTAAAATGGAGAGCGCAGTTCATCCTAAAATAGTTTTAAAATTTTCCAACCAGCCTTATGGCATAATTCTTCAAAGAAATATAATTAAAGCATGTGCACAATCTTTGTGAAGGAAAACTAAAATATAGTTTGAATGAGCCCATTTCTTAACAGACTCCTGCAAAAAAAGTATATGCTTTCCATATAGAAATGAAAACTTATTCATTAAATAGTCTTAATCTTGGCTGGTTTTTTTTCAATATAAATGATGTCTTCACCTTAAGTCTTAGGGATGCATATTGAGTTGGTTTCAGTGAGACAGACTTAAGTATAGCAACCTCTGGAAGGAGAAGGTGTCCTTTGGATTTTGTTGCTCTTCCTATTTTTGAGGGTGTTGTAATTTTTATCCCTTGTTTCAGATACCACTGAGATAAAAGAAACTGATTGTTTTCCTGTATGACAGAAGTAGTTCTGCAGCTGCTTTTGCCCATAACATTTTCAGATTTAAAACTTGTGTTTCATGTTCTCTTTTAGATGTGTATGTGATTTTTATAAAAGTCAATTTATTGTCTGTATTGCACCCTCTTTTTTGCAATCAATTCTAAAGCATGCAACAGTACAAGGACATATTTTAAATCAATGATTGATTTAAAAAATATTTGTCTCTTTAGATTTTGAAATGTAACTGATTGCTGAATTCCACATAAAGCATGTATCATACCTGTGAGTAAAGGCAATTTTTATTTGTAAGACCTCCCACTTACTTCATGCATAATGCTCACTAAATTGTAGTTATTGCTTTTTTGCTTTTTATTTTCTTCTGGAGGGGAAAACTAAGATTTGCAATATGAAAACATAGATTATTTTTTTCCCTATTGCAAGGAGGGCTTCCCTCTGTGCACAGCAGTGGTGTTGCTGTCTCACTGATTGCTGAAGTTCACCAGAGTGCAGCAGGCTGTGGGCAGCAGGGATGAGGAGTGGAAGGTGCTGTGCTCAGGGGGGAATGAGGAGTGGAAGGTGCTGTGCTCAGGATGAGATGAGCAGTGGAAGGTGCTGTG
>NC_031778.1:6951966-7128789 GCF_001522545.3 Parus major
TGAGGAGTGGAAGGTGCTGTGTTCAGGGGGGAATGAGGAGTGGAAGGTGCTGTGCTCAGGTGGGATGAGCAGTGGAATGTGCTGTGTTCAGGATGGGATGAGGAGTGGAAGGTGCTGTGCTCAGGGCTCTGGCAGTTTAATCCAGGATGTTCTTACATCATCAGCCAAAGACTTTGTGCACCTCTCACCCGTGTCCAGAGCAGCTGAAACCCTCTGGAGTGGGAGCTGGGCAGCTCCATTAGCACAGGCCTGGGAGAGCAGCATCGTGCTGGGCCTGGACTAACAAACCCCACACAAAGTCTGACAGCATCACCTCAGGCCTAGAGCCATTCCAGCATTTCACTCCTCTGGAGCAGGGACAGCTTTTGCCACCTGTGGCAGAGCTGATCACACGTGCCCAGAGGTCAGGGGAACAAAAATGCTCATTTCTATTTGTGACTGCCCTGGCAAACCAGCCCATCTTGCATCTTATGTGGGAAGTCAGCAAGGGTTCAATTTAGTTTCCTGCCTTAGGCAATGAGAATTGTACGTGTTTGTGCGTGAATGGGAAATGAAAGGGAGTAAAAAATCGGTATTTTCAAACTCTGCTTTTGCTAATAAATAGGAAAATTTGTTTGTGATCTGAAGTTTCAGGGAAAGATTGACTTAAACTTTGTAGATAGTGTTTACATTTTCTTTAAAGTGAGATTCCCATTCCCCATGTCAAGGTTATCTTTGTGATAGCCTTTGAAAGAGTCAGAGCACTTACCAATGGATGGATGTTCACAAGTTTGACAATCCCTGCATTGATCCTACTCTTGCATGAAAATGGCTTTATCAAGCCTATAATTAGAAATGAAATAGTCTTAAATGGTTTCCACACAGCTTGACTTTCAAAGAGGTTCCAGTTTCACATAACTTCATATAAACAGAGAATCAGAAGATAGAACCAGATACCACAGTTCCTGCTTACTAATTGCCATAAAGCAGAGCCATCTGCTTTATACAAAGTCTAGGTCAAATAATCCTTCTAAACTGTGACCTTTGGGGCTCCATGGAACTCGTTCTTGATTAAATAAAACCTTCTTAGGAAGTTATTGAGAAACGTGGCGTAGATTCAGTCAGAGCAGAGAATGTGACTGATTGGATTTCTATATAATCTTAAGCAGATAGTTCTGAGTCAGTCTATCTTTTGAACTTTTTTTTTCTTAACCACATTAATCTTTCATAAAAATTCAAGTTACAAGTGAATTATTTCAATTTTTAAAGTGATTCCTCATAAAAGTTAAATTAGATGACAAATGAATGATTTAGATGTAAATTCATGACAATTAAAGTGAAGTTTCATCTGTCTAAACCAAGCTGAGAACCTGGGCTGGGGAAGTGAGGAGCATCCTCCACTATGTGCAGTTTCCTGACCTTGTTTGGAGGGCATGTGCACAGCACAACACGAACAGAGCAAAATAAAGATGATTGCAGCTCAATAAATACAGCAGAATACTTGTAATTCCTCACATCTATTTCATTATGACCAAAGCTCATATCATGGATGCCTTCAAATGTGTATCTTTTTCATCATATATTTTATTTAAATATTTTATTATATGAAAATAGTTTCTGTGATTAAATAATCTGATCTTTTGCTCTGGTTTTCTTTTGGCATTTGTGATTATTATTTTTGGCTGTCTATCTTTGGCCAAGGAATTGCCAATTATTCACTGCCAGATTCAAAATAGGAGTGCTATTGCCAAAACAAAGAATACATTATTTTGCAGTTATACAGAGCTTTCCAGCTGAGGATCACAACATATTTTGTAACCACTAATGAATTTAGCCACTTACCACCCACCAAACATTCACATTCATGCCTTAGGGGTGAGAAGATAAGGTAGGGAGTGCAGCAGGGTGAGATCTGCCCTTTCCTTCCAGGGGCTGGAGTAAGTTAACACTGGGGGGAGGCACCAGAATGCAGCACACAGCAGAAATGGGTTTTTCCATCTCAATTGAGAGACTATGGTCTGGCCATCCAGACAATTCCATAAAGGCTGGAGTTTATCTGCCCAGTCCATAATATCCTGCTGCTACAGCAAACAAAGAAAAACTTTGCTGATTTTAACTTTTTTCTCACAGAAAATGTATCCATACACAGGGTGTTGCACAAACGAAATAGATTAATGCTTTGAGGGTAAGTGGATTCTGCATCTCTGTAGCTCCCTTCTGCTTTTGGGGAAGATCCAGGGAGGAAGTCAGTCAGGGAGAAGACCCAATTATCTTCATCATCATCATCCTCTCCTCTCAGCAGCTGGAGTGGGAAGAAGTTCTCATGCTGGCTGTGGTCTGAAGAACCGCTTTGCATTCTTAGCAAAATGCTGTGAAGTACTGCAGAGAGAGTTTCTTACTGAATTAGGTGATTCCTCATGTCTGAGGAGTGCTGACTTCTAAATGCAACCCATCTCTGTAAATGTCCCTCCAGCATCAGCATCTTAACCCTGAACATTCTCCCCAGACTGTGGCATTTTCTCACCTTTGAACATCCTTGTTAGGATTGCCACAGCAGCCAAGCCCTGCACTCCACATTTCTGGTGATGTTCATTCAAGTAATGGTCATTTCTTTCCCATCTGCAGAGGATGATGGGTGCCCTCCAAATCCTGAAGGGATATTGTTTTTAGGAAAGTGTTCCTCAGGTTCTAGGCTGTGTTAATTGTTTGTAGCCCAGCATAAAGGTGTGATGAGAGTCTACTTTTCTCTGCTCAGTTGCTGCAGAGACTGGTATGGCTGGTGATAAAATGTCCTTTCTTGGCTGCTAAATTCAAAGTTCCTCATTGCTGTACATTTTTTGAATTGCCAGAGGTACAGTGGGAATCACCTCACATACACCTGATCGATTTATGTAAAACACTGCATATATTAAGAAGCCATTAAGTGCAGAATTTTACTGGATTGGACTGTGTGTGTCATTTTATTAAAGAAAGGCATCTTAAACTTGATATCTAATATATGCTGTGAGCAGAGCAGCAGTTGGGGGGCAAACAGAGGCTGTTTTCCTTGAAATTCAAAGTGCAGTAGCTCAAAGAACCATCTGTATGCATTTAGGGAACTTGAAATTACCTGGATGCCTGGAAATTTTCTTGTAATTATCTCAAAAAAGAATTATGATATATCACAGATAATTCTCTAGCTCTTTCATTCCTACTTTGATAAAATGTACTAAAAATCTCTTGCTTATTTTATTCCTCGCTGGGATTAAAATATCCCATGAAGAAACAAATAAAATACCATTCTTTGAAAGATCTGATTGGAAAGTGTGTATATGTTTTAAAGATTGAACGTTTTTAAGACAAACAAGGGAGGGCTGAAATTTACTACAACAGCTTCACTGAAAATTATTCCATCACTCTGATCAAAGGCAGGAAAAAATCACAGAAACATTTGGAAGAGGGAGGCAGCAGTGCCAGAGCATGATTTTAGCTATTTTGGGAAAGCAGCTGCTTCTCTCTGACATGGACTTAAAATGTAGGATATTCTGTAAGGTGGATTGGCTCAGTCAGATCATTCCCTACAGCGACTTTTTCATGGGAACATTGACTAGCATTGTTTTTTGGGAGAAGCATTTATTTTGAGCTAAAGATAAACATTTCTGCTATGCAGTTACACAATTGCTAAATAGCATTTGACTTTAATCCCTATTATCCAAATACTCAGGGTAGAATGGCAAGAGTAACATAGGAACAAGAACTTATTTTATACTGATACTTTGATTTTGTGTAACTAAAGAGATGCAGAAGTCTAAATTGGCAGTGCAAACCAATGCTGAGCAGTCCCTGCTACTTTAAAAAGCTCCCTTTAGTTACAGAGAAGAAACAAAGCTGAACAGAATGTCCCCAGATTACTATCTGTAAATTCCAGAAATAGGAAAATTGGATAGGCCCTGGTTATTGGACATTCTTCATTTCTCTTGGCTTAACATTTGTTCTGGCAACTCCAAATGATGGGGATGATCTTCTCCCATCCTTCCTGGATCTCAGAGTCATAGGAATCACAGCTGGTTTCAGCACAGACCCCTGCATTAGAACTTTCTGTGCTTGACAGGCTGCATTTGGCAGCACGAGAGTAATATGCTTGCTTTATTTGATTTTGCATTTGATTGATTGCTTTTAATAGAATTTATTTTCTTTCTTGTGGTTTATTTGTAGTTCTTGCTGATGGCAGCAATATCAATCTGTACCTCTTGTCTTCTATGGCCGGTTTCTATAATTTTCAAAATAATTTTTGAATGAAGGCAGATTGCTGCATCTTGTTTAGGTTGGATGCTATATCAATTTTTGATTTCTAGCACTACTGGAGAATATGATAAAATATTGTAGCTGGTTCAGGATACAGTTGCAGAAGGCTTCAGAGTCTTTATGATTTACTCTGTGTTTTGTGATGTGACAGGATAATGCTGTAAAGATTCTGGAATTTTGTTTCATAACATTCTTCCAGTGGCAAGTGTTAAGTATTTTTCTCTAATGGAAAGTTTTCATCTTCATACCCCTTTTCCTTGTTTCCTCTTGGCCCCTCTTCCCCATTTCTGTTAAGAATCAGGGTCCCTGGTCCCAGATATAATTCTGACTGCAAGATTCCTGTCCACAGTAGCAGGACTCTGAGTGCAACCTTTAGTGTTTCAAACAGTCTGATTTCTTCCTTCTTTTGGCAATATTCTTTGACTTCCTGTCTAGCCAGAAGGAGGTTTTTTCCTACTGGTGTTCTTGAAGAGTCCAAAGATATTGTCCTGAGTGACTTTGTGATTTCATTGGTTGGACTCGAGGCAGGAGCTGAATTTCTGCACCTCAGAAATTCTGCACATCAGTGCAAGGAGGGTGCTGCAGGGTGCTCACCAACATGAAACAGAGAAAACAGAGCTCTGGACCTGCTGACCCAGCTGAACAGGGTAAGAGAAATTCCCCCTGAATACTGAGGGATCACTGTAGAAATGTTCAAAACTGGGTGAAATAGGTATGAAAGGTATTTCCTTTAGAACAAGACAGGATTGCTAAGAGGCTAATTGGAACTGTGGAGGTTGAAAAGTAGCCATGGCTTTTTCAAAAGTTGTGTTGCCTTAATAATATATGTGCATGTGTCTTTGCCTGGCATTGGGAGAAGGAAGAAAAAGGTGTTTCTTGAACTGAATTAAAAATCTACCTGTGAGCACTGGTGTTTGTGATGGAAAGGATTCAAATCCAAGCTGCACATCTTCTTCCATTATTGAGTTCTCACTGTTATGTTCTGGTCTAGATCTCATAGCCTGGTATTCAATAGAGGATTCTGTGGCTGAACCTCAGGTATTTTATTTCTTAAATAGCTCCAGGATCTTTGACATCATAATGTCTTTCACATATCTTCTTACTTGATTTTGACTAGATCCAGAAATATCTTGGATATTTTGTTTGATCTAAATTCCCAGATGTTCCCATTGCAGGTTAAAAGCAGAGCTGCATGACAGCAATGCTTATTTCTTTAACCTGGCCTTTCTGTGCTCTTCCAAACAAATACTGGTTGTGTGCCAGGAACACAAGTGGGGCAATCAGTTAATTAAAAGCAATGCTGGTCAGGTGGTGAGGCAAATGAGCAAACAATTTCTGCTTCACTTGAAAGGGAGGCTGTGTTGAACATTTCTGTAGAGAGGAAAGAAGGGGAGTCCTCTAGGCAACCTGTGAGCCTTGGAGTAGTGACCCCACAGCAATGCAGGAAACACAGAGCAAGGCTGATAGAAGCAGTGAGTTCAGTATCCTGTATTGCAGACATGTATTCTATACCTTTAACAGACTCCAAAAATTATTCAGGTAATCTTTATTTTACTTAGCAGAGATGCCACATATGTCACTTTATGGGAGATGATAAGAGGAATAAAAAAATCTTATTCATATAGCCCTGTGAATCCCAGTGAAATTAAGGCACTTATCAAAGATCCCATAATGGATACCATTAACAAAGCACAGAGAACTATTGCTTGTCTGTAATCTCTCAAGAACTTTTGTTTGACTTCAAAATCTGTCTTTTACCTCTCTGCCAACTCTCCTACCCATGAAGTGCTGCTGCTGGTTCTGTGTGAATGTCTCCTATGGGGAATTTTTGCAAATAGGTATTGGAGGTTTTTTGGATGTTCATGCTACAGCTTTATTTGTTCTAATTATATCTGACATTTCACAAGCTGCACATTCGTTATTTGATGGGCAAAACATCAAAAATAATTAGGCCAAATGATCACACAAAGCCCAGCAGAAAGCTTTTTTCAGGGCATGTTAGCTGGTTTTTATTAATAATTATCCTCATTAAACTTTACCACTGTCACCTGTCTCATTGCCTGCTCATTGTTATGGAGCTCCTAAGCTCAGGTGAGGATTTGAATTTTCCTGTGAGATGAGCAATGTTTACATTTAAAAAAAAAATTTATTTGTTCAAATCTAACTCACTTCTTCCTTCCAGCCCCGCTTGTTTCTGATAGGAAACAGCTTTAGGTATTCCACGGTGCCAGGAGAGGTCACTCTTTCTCTTTTGTCCTGCCTGGATCAGGCTCTTGTTTCATCAGGGATCCTCTTTCTTTCTCGAGTGAATTGGCACTTTCCTTAAGCTACTGTTTGGATGCTGTCTGACACACTCAAAGAGCCCTGGAAGGATTAGTACCATTTGCCTGATATCTATATGGAAAACTCTTCAAGAATTTTTTGGCAAATGGAATTGTATCTCCAGGTTTACATCAACCAGCTGGTACAATTATAACAAAAGCCCAGAATTCTCTTTAGTTCTGTTGCAGAACTATAAATGGAGATTTTAAAAAGCAGAAACCAGTGAATATACCACTTAATTGAATGGAATGTGTTTAAAATTCATGTATGAGTGATAGAATCTTCTGTGGTGTCCAACACAGGAATAATAATCTTAGTAGAAATTGGCAAGAATTACCCAACTAACTTCAATTTGAACAAACCCAAGCCAAACCCAAGTCCTCTATAAAATCTCATTTCCAAATTTGTTAAGGAAAAGTACTCATGATTGAGTCTTCACTAAAAAGCTAAAACCAAAACCAAAACAAAACCAAAAATCCTCATGATATAGTCCCTGATTAACAATCTGAGCAGGTATAAAATTTCCCCGCCCTTTATTTTTTGTTCCCATTTTTACACTTCTAGATCTCTGGTGATACAGAAGCAGGGGAAAAGCATCAACAACCCTGAAGCAGACCACTGTAAAACTGGCTAGTGACACAGGATTGCCTGATTTCTGCAATGCCCCTAAACCAGACTGTCTCCTGAGGTTACTTAGCTTTGCAGATTTAGGAAATTTAGAATTGCATCCAAATGGCAGAGCTCATATTGACACTCAGCAGCATTTATGAGATGTGACTCTTCCTGATTGTATGTATATATTTTTTTATATATGCAAGAGAAAAGGGCAACAGAACCCAGTGGAAAACGTCTCTGTATTGGTGCTCAAAAGCTTCTCTGGCACCTTCTTACCTAAATAGGTAGGATTCAAAAAGAAAGGAAGATTAGATTATTTTTTTTAAAAGAATTTTCTACATTTTTACTCTACTACATTTCCACTAGTTTTCTAGTAGGTTTTTTTTAGGCTTTTTTTCATAGTTGCTCCTCAAGAGTGCCAGCTTTTGTGCCATGAGGTCTTCTGGTACCAGCTGGTTATGATGGTGCTGAGAGCTGCTGGGAGTGCACGATGTCAACCACAGGACACTGGTGTGGTGAGCGTGTCTAAGCACCTGCCTCTTAGGTCCTGCCTGATGGAAGACATTAAAATGATGGAAAAGGGATTTTAGAGCACACAGAAATGTGCATGAATTGTTCTTGAATTTGGGTCCTTTGGGGAAAGGATGGCAGAAATAATAAATAAGGCCATTCTCCTCTCTCCATGCCCCCATTCTGTTGTCAAGGGGGCAGATTATCAAAAGAAAATTGAAAGTACTCCATCAAGCCAAGTTCCTGGCAAACTGGATCTGTGGTGAAGCTGTCTCCACCAGACATGTGAACAAGGGGAGGTGTCCCTTGAGCTCACAAATATCTGCTCCCTACTCAACAGGCAGGCTCCTCATCACAGCAAGCACAGTGCCTCTATTGTTATATCCCTCACTCTCTATGGAAATATATGTTCAGCTTGAGAGTGACAATAACTCTGCACAGAGAGTGCATGTTTGAGCAGTGACCTGGCTTCTCTGCTACCCCTTTGGTGACTTGTAACTCCTGCTTTACTGCTACGGGAAACAGAATCATAGACTGTGCTCAGTTGGAAGGGACCCCAAGAATCATCAAAATCTACTCCTGGTCCTGCACAAGACCATCCCCAAGAGTCACACCATGTGCCTGAGAGCATTGTCCAAATGTTTCTTGCATGGGCTTGGTGCTGTGACCACTTCCCTGGGGAGCCTGTTCCAGTGCCTGTCCACTCTCTGGGTGAGAAACATCTCCCTGAAACATCTCCAGCCAAAATCTGTCCTGACTCAGCCGTGTGCTGTTTGCTCAGGTCCTGTCTCTGGTAACCAGAGAGAACAGATTGAATAACTACTTTGTGGCCAGATCTTTCCAAATCATGTTCCTCTATTCCCTGAGACATGGAGGAACATATTCAGGTTTAAGTTAGAGTAGAAGCTGTGCATTAAAGAAAATTACCAGAGAAGAATCTATTTTTCAATAAATTTCATTGTATTGTTGAAAAACCTGCCCTGTAGTTTCTAGGTAGAATTGATGAAAATAAACCACCTATCCTAATGGAAAAACTGTCAGAATATCATAACTTTCCTAATGCAGAAAGTGATTTGTAGCCTATCTTTAGTAAATTTGTTTCTGAAGTTTAATGAGGTTCCTCTTTACTGTATTTCTTTCTGCATTACTTCAGAAAATCTTGCTAAGAGGGTACTTCAGTATTGTTTAAACTGATTCTGTTTTTCCTGCAGTACTGAGGACAGGTTTGAGGGATTAGGGCAGTTAAAAGAGAAGGAAAGAGAGGTTTTAATTGAGCCATTTTCTGCTTGTTTCAATGTATTTGCTCATGCAATTTGATTTCTTTGTTCACATAATTTACTTTTCAATATTAGAACATGTTAGTCATCTTTATGTGTGTGTGGCATCTTTCAGTTTGCAGGGGGGATTGGGAAGTATATGTATCTTTATTTTTGTCATGTTTCAAAATATCTGCGCTGTTGTAAGTCATCCAGGCAGTGAATTCTCTCCAAGGAGAAATCTTACACTTCCTTAGCATTGGGTACTGTGGATTCTCTTTGTCTTTTAAAGAACATCTTAACCTTCCATGGGTGCAGTTCAGGGAAAGGTTCAGGCCTGGAGCCAGAATGTTTCTTCCCATTGCCTCCTCTCCTTCCTTGGCCCTACCCCAGCCCCTGCTGCCAGCAGGCAGCTCCTGTCTAGGTCCAGGTGCTCAGAGCTCTTGTGCAAAGGCCTAACCTTGTACATTTGCTTGTTAGAAGGGAGGATTTGTGCTGCAGGAGAAGTCAGACTGGCATGTACAGCAAACCCAGTATTGCTTCAGCCCTTGTCTGTGGCGTTGCCTCTGGCTGCTTCCCTCCTCTGGCAGTCTGGAATATAGGGAAAATATTTAAATAAACTGGCTAGCCATTCAGCTAATCCATCAGTGGCTCCAAGTTTGCAAAGGTGCTAACATGAACACTGCCTTTAGATGCAAGAGACACATTTAAATTACATTTAAATTGAAGTATTAACTTCTTCTTTTGAGACTAGATCAAACATAGAGAGTCCTACAGAGTGTGTAGGGATGTAACTGCAGCAGGGTCACACAGCTGGGACCTTGTTCCAGCTCCTGGGATATCCACAAACTGGTCTGGATTCTCAGATGGGAACATGATGTAATAGACAGGATTCACAGTAATTTGCAATGTAAAGAACCCTGATGTAAAACTCATCAGAAATAAGAGGTTTTTTTCGGGAATCAGTTAATTTTTCCCCCCTAGATGATGCTTTTTGTTATTCATACCCTACCCTGCACCCCACAAATGACAACAATAAAAAAATATAAACCAGTCCTACCATATTTATTGCTAATTGGAATAAAACCTGAAATATTTTGGGAAGCAGAATCTCCAAAAAAAATACCTCCACAAAGCATGCTAGCATAAGGTGACTAAACTCAACTTCCAAATTTAAATGTTCCATTTTATTTCCCTTTAGCTGGTTTTACTTTATAATATAACACAATACAAAATTTTGGTAATGTCGGAAAATTTGATAATAACATGATCAAAATGATGGCCCATCCAGGTACCATTCCTAAAGCAATAATAATGTTTCAGCTTCTGAAAGAACCAGCCTTCATTTGGGTTTTGCATCAATACAAAGTACTGCTACATTTAAATATGAATACGAAATTCACAAAATTATGGTTCCTCATGTATTTTTGTCTGTTAAGTTTTGAGTTACAAATTAACAAAGAAACTACACCTACCTAGTGTGATACAGATTTTATCATAACTTGTGAAAACATTTAAACATCAGCATCTTTAACAACAGAACTAATATTGTACTGCTTTGAAGTTCTCTGAAGAGAGAAACTATTTACATGGCAATAGAACAAATATGTCTTTAAAAGCTTGAAGTACTTTGTGACTATAGTCCAGAACACTCAGATTCTTAAATAAAACCCCCAGGGATTTAAATAACACTACAACAGGGTGGTCTTTCACAATTTGGTTTCCCTCTTCTTTTGCTTCTCAGAGAATTCCATTTAAAGAGTATTTAATTGAGGACATTTTCTTTACTGCATTTTTCCTTTTCTTTTTTTAAAGGTTTAGAGCTTTCTTCTAAGTGTTTTAACTTGTAATCAAGAAATGTGTCAGGTCTGTTGCCAATTAGTGTAGCTCATGTGAAAATGGATTGAGTCTTGGGAAAGATGGCTAAGTCTTGTAAAACAACAAAACAGTCTGTAAAAGAGGGCTTGGGAACAGAGGTAAGGAGAGGCAACAACACGAGAAATTATTAGTGAGAAAAAACCAGAGAAGAGGAGCAGGAGTTTCAGAGATAGTAGGTACATTTGTAGCATTTACTAGAGGTTTACTTAGCTACATCAGTTTATTATAATGAAATAACACTATTCAGAGCTAGGTAAAGGAAGTTTTCTTCGCCACAAACAAGATCCCAGCTTTGCAGGCTGGTTTATGTTGTAGAATATCTCTGTGTGTTGGTTGAGGAGAGAAAGTGTTCACACCCCTCAGAACAGTGTTGCAAACTCTCTTGTGGGGCTACAGCTGTGCCAGAGGAGGGAGATCTCCCTCTTGATTTAATTGTCTTATTTTTTTATTTGTTCAGGAGAGGGATGCAGCTATGCTGGCACACAGTATGTGAGGGCAGTCTCCTGAGGCAGCAACACAGGCTGTTTTGTAGAGACTTTAAGGTAGGAGGAAGGTTCCCTGGAATAAACTAATAATAATAATAGCAACAATAATAATATCTAGGGAAAAATCAGGCAGGAAAGGAAGTATGTTTTTAGACACGTATGCTGTAGGTCTACAATACCTTGTGTGAGGGTTAGTTATTCTTCCATGCAGAACAAAACACTGTGTCTGCAGTAAACTGGGGAGGAAGGTGGGTTTGATCATGGTGCAGAACATCTGCAAAAGACTTTGAGCTGTCAGATGTGAGTTAAATAAATACATGAGAGCAGCTGACTATGAGGGATGCAGAAAACCTTGCTGAAACCTGTCAGTGAGCAGCATGACCAAAGCCAGTGTGTTCAGGACTATGTCCCTATCTTTGTGCCTTCAGTAAATCTAATTTACTGCAGCTCTCTGTGCTTTTGCTCACAGGTTTCCCCAGCTGGCACATTGGTCATCCTGGAGCGGTCAGCAGCTCCTCCTGTCAGGAGCCCGTGGCCAGCACAGCCCTCCTGGCTGTTTCTCTGCAGAACTGGGATTCCAATGCACTGCCAGGTTCTGGCACTGCCATTCAGGGCTTTCCACACATCGAGTTGTTGTGACATCCTTATGCCTCCACGGACTCCTTTGTGCAGCTGTCCAGCTCCTTTGGCACTGTTTCACACGCTGACCTGCTGGGAAGGGGCACTTTGTGAATATTGTCAGCGGTGGGAAAGGGTTGTGTCTGTGACTAGATGAGATCAGACACACCACATGTACAGTCCTACCTCACACAGTGATCTTTCTGCTTGTGAAAAGCTTTCCTGAAGCTGAACAAAGGGGATGGAGTTTCTGCCTAAAGGTGAATTTCACCTGAGAGGAAGCCAGAAGAGCAGGAGACGCTCGGGGAATGAAAGCCCAGAAGAGGGAGGACAGCTCAAGGCTGTTTGGGTTGAGGGGAGCTCCCCATGTGCCTTGTGAAGGACCCTCAGTATTTCAGTGATGGGGCCAGAGCCCTCAGTGATGGGGTCAGAGCTGTGGAGAGAGGGATGGGCAGAGTGGGTCCCCCATGGGAACCCACGTGTGTGCTGCGGTACCCGGGAACGTGGGACCCAAAGGGCTCCTTCACCTCCCTTCACCCAATTTCTGCACTTGTTCAAAACTGAAATTAACTGTCTCTGGGAAAATATTTTCTTCCTAACATTAGTGAATGATAATTTATAGGAAAATACTGAAAAGCAGGACTCTCAGCTGCCTGCAATCAAATTTCAGGAGAAAAACTAATAAAATACATGTTTATAAACATATTTTAAAGCACTGTAAGACAGAGTGTAATTCTGATTACTCCCATTTCACATCCGTGAACTTTGTCATTGTCAGCCAGAAAAGACAAATTTTAGACTTATGTGCACCATAAATATATATATATATTAAAAAAGACAGCTTTTCTTTGTTAGAAGGTATGTAGCTTTGCAAATATATTTGAATTGTATTTAAATTTTATATGAATTGAATTACTTTGTCACTGGAAGACTGTGAGGAAAATTTAGAAAAGCACAAAATCCCTGAGTAGTTCTAATTTAGGCAAAAGTTATTCAAACATTAGAAGTTATGTAGTGTCTTCAAAACTAGGATGCAACTTTAATATTCCTTTAAATAATTATTCTGATTTTCTGTCAGTAATATTATTTCTGTGATCTTAAAAACCCAACAAAACTGTGGAGATGGGGCTATCTCAAATTACGATTAAATAATAATAAATACATTAAAATACATGTGCTGTATTAAACTGAATAATTATAGCACAGCTTCATTGACACTAGTACAACTGCAATGACCTATATAAACTGACAGGTGGATTACAGAGTCTGATTAACAGGTAGATTACAGAATCTGATTAACTGTGCCTGATGTTGAAAATGTTTTGGGTTTTATCTTCAAGTATAGAGCACTTTTTTTCCAGTCACCAAGAGCTATGGGATATGTGTGAGCCTCTCAAGCCAGAAAATTGCATGTTGAAAATTTACCTTACACTCTATTACAGTTGTGAGTGGGTATTATCTGATAAACCAAACTTGCCCTGAATTAAGGTAAATATTCAGTAGTGTTTATGTGATAGAGTCATAAAATAATATCCAGTATTAAAGCTGCAAAATAGATTCACAGAATTGTTAGGGTTGGAAGAAACCCTAAGAAACATCTTTTCTACAGATTCTTGTTTTTCTTTTCTAATTTTCCTTGGTTGTAACATTTTAAATGAAATTCATTTTTTAAGGAGAGATGACAGCACAGGACAGGGAGATCATTTTAAAACAGTCTGAAAAGTAAAGTACTATGAATATGTAGGTGAAGCGTGAATGAAGAAATGTATTAAATGTAAAAAGCAAAAATACATGCTGAAATTATAAATATAGGTAGAAAATATGGATGAAAGCAATTAAAGTAATATTAGATGCAGAAATCAATGCAGTGGGATGTGCAATCTATTTTTTGTGCAGCCTTACATTTGTTGCACGGCTTAGTTGTCTCCCTTGTGTTCTGCTGTGATCAGCTCTGAAAAATTGTTCTATTCAAAACAGTGAGAAATTGTAAGTTCTTTTCTTAATTTGTATGTATGTGGCAATGGGGAGGTATAGTTAGTTTGGTTTAACCTGGACAAAACAGTTTATTGTACAAGGTAAAAACCCAAGTTTCATTCTGCTATTCTGCTTTATTATGTGAAAATTGTTTTTCCAATGAATTTACACATTGGTTTTTCTTCACCTATTTAGTTCTTGTCTGATGCAAAATTGCAAGTGATTAGAGCAAGGCAACCTATTGGATTGTATTTGACAATGTTTGTAGAACTCTGTGTTAAGACTTGGGAGTTCATCTGTGTGTGGCAAAATTAAAATCCTGTGTGATTTTAAAATCCTGAGAAATGCAGCATCATGGTCTGTCATCTTCACTGTGAGAGCCAGGTGAAAATTGGGCACCTTCTCTCTTCAGAGCTCTGCAAAAAAACTGCTTGGTTTATTTTGTGATCTCTAATTCTCTCTCTCTCTGGGCTGCCTTATAAACTAATAATTTGAACAGAAATAATGTCTTGGGAACAAGGGAGGCTGTCTTTTTGAAAGGTGTTCTCTATTCAGTTTTTTGGATTGGTACAGAATTAAGGATGCATACATATCTGTACTTTGTTACAGGTGCTCTTCTCTATCCTCATAAGCTATGGCTCCATGTGAGCAACTTTCCAAGGATAGATATTTTTCCCAGGTTAAGTACTCTGTTTGTGAAGCAAGGGCTGTTCTTCACTGTCTCTCGGCTTTTCTTGAGTACCAAAATGAGTTGGCCAGCTAATAAAATTTATCTATTGATAATCTATGATATCTATTGATTTTAAATCCTGTCCTAGAATCCAGAGGGGCTATTGTGCATTTTTAGTTGATTAGTAGAAAAAATACAGATTTTGTAAGAAACTCAGTCTAAACCCATGTGATAAATTGGTAATGTGTACCAAGATCATTCAAATTCCAGATGGATATGTAGCTGAGTTCTTCTGGATATTTTTGCTGCATCTGAGCTTTCAATAAAATGAAGAGCTGAGAGCTTCTTTTCTCTCTCCCCTGTCTGCTCTCAAGAACGATGGCACCATCTTTTCTTGATGGGTATGACAAGGTCAGTGAGAACAGTACAGGTAAAATAAAATCCTGTCTACCATTCACCCCAAACCAAAGAGTAATCAGTCATTTTGAGAGCAGAAGAGTTCATGAAGCCTGATTCATTGAATATTTGTGTCTCACAGTTGATGCCTCTGGTGTTTGCTGGAATGAAATAGTGTGCTCAAAACTTAGGAGATAGAAAGCTTGAACAGGTGCACCAAAAGACAGGCACAGACACATTTGTGCACATCCTGTGAGCATGAGTCTTGTTTACCTGAAATCAGAAATGAAATTAAACTCCAGAAGAAAAGGCAGGGGAACAAAGAATTGAATTCAGTATTTCTAGCAATATAATAGCAACATAAAAGAAATCTCTCTTCTAGCTGAACTGTCTGAACATTTGGGACAGAAGCTCCCAGACACATCCTCTAGCAGGATGTAAAGCTGGTGGGAAGTTCAGCTGCCAGGATACCACAGATACATCTCTGCTTTAGCCTCCCTCTCCCCAAAGACAGCAGATAATCCTCCTGGCTTCAACACAGTTTCTTGGGCTGCCAGTCCTCCATCAGCACCAACTGAGACATCCTTTGTCTTTCCTGACCTGTGGTATTTGCAGCTGTGTTTCAAGGAGTGCATAATCCTCCACTCAGGAAGAGTGGTGTACAGAGTAATGACATAGATAACTCTCACTTTATCTCTTGGGAAGCCATCCTCTGAGTCCCCAGAAGCAGGAAGGAAGCAGTTTGCAGAGAGGTTTTGTGGGCCAAATGATTTTTGGCACTGGATTGTCTGCTGACAGCACTGCAAGGGGTCATCTTGAAATCCAGGCAGTGAAGTGTGAGCATGTGAGCCAGTTGTCAGAGCAGTAAAGTTAATGCAACCCCTCAGATCCTGACTGGAGAGGGTCCCCTGGCACATTGCTGAGGAATGGGGGAATCACATTGATTGGCCATGAGCTAAAAGGAACAGAAAATTTAGGATGGTGCAGTTGGATAAATTTGTCTCTTTAGCTCTATAGTTATGGTTAAAGGAATGTAAAGACTGATTTGCTATAAAACTCAGATGAAGATTTTGCTCAAGTTCCTAATGATAGTCTAATGATAAAAATGCCATCAAATTCAGCAGTGGAGAATTATCTGTAAATAAGAATTTACTCTGGGGTTGATAGAGATTTTCTATTCCCTTGAGGGGAAGGAAGGGAGGAACACATGAGAATTACAAATTGGAGCCAAGATAGGCAAGGCTACCAGTAAAGAACCACCAGGAATGATGAGTCCTTGCAGGAAACAGGAGAGGAGCTGAGTGTCACCAGGATGGAGGCAATGGTGGCAATGGAGCTTCAGGTAGCAGAGGTGCTGAAAGCAGATTTCAATGAAGAACTAGATGTGGCTGCTGTTGTGAGATGAAATGGGCTGGATAGAGCTCATCACAGCTGACTTGTTCTGAGTTTATTCCAGCACAGATTTCCCAGGAGCAGGCAGGAAGATGGTGGGATCATCTCTGATACAGCTCCCAGCTGGAGATCAGCTCCTCTGAAGATGCCCTGTGTGAGAAGCACCTTGTGTAAGTACTTGCAAATGATTTTAAACTAAATGTCAGGTTAGTTGATCCAGTTATACTTTTATTACTGCCTGGTGGCACTGCCTGGGGGGATGGATAATGACATTGCCTGTTGGGATGGAAAAAAGGCCTCTGGTATGCTTTTGTGAAACAAAATTTTGTTGAAGCAGTTATTTTGGATTGCAAATGTGAGCTATTAATTTCTCTCTCTTCCTCTTGTATGGGGAGAAGAGAGCTCTCAAAGTATTTCCAAAAGAAATTAAATGGAAAGAATAAAACTACAAAATATTTTGCATAGATAAAACTATGCACTTGAACAAAAATGCATGCTCTGCTAGCTGGAGTGCAGTTTCATAAAGAATAGGCTTCTAGCTGTTGCATTTACTATTGGCTTGATGATATGATTCAATTTGGTTCTTTATAGCAGCACATCCAGGACCGTTTAAACATTTTCACTTTTGTTTCTGTTTATAAACTGCTCACATGTACATATTAAATATTCATGGTTAATACTTGCAGGAAAATATTGCTAGATAAATTATTGATGTCTTAAAATAATATTTTTCCATTTTAATGATTAAATTTTTTCAATATGTGATTTATTTTAAATGGTTTTTATACAGCTGATTTAATTCTTAATTCTTTATTCATTTTGGGCGGCAAGATAAAACTTGCCAGGAAATACTGGATGAGATTCTGATCTCCCAAATGGATTTGCAATCTTCCAGTGCCATTATCTTCAGTGAAATTTCGTTGCCATGGCTGGGGTGAATCTTACATCCTGGCTCTATCCTTAAGACAGGTCTATGTTATTTATATGTGAGGCTGTTGTGTATGTTTTAGGAAAGGGGGAAGTTAATGGTGAAATGCTATTGACCTGCTCCAACTAATCATGACTTAATTCCTGACAATACTTGTCTCCATTTTGGATGCTGCTATTTTAAGCCCAGACTTCACTGAGACACTTTCAAGGTTATGGATGTATTCAACTCAGTGTTTCCACAGCAAGTGTGAGATGTCAGTTTGGAAACAGTTTAGGATCAGCCTCTGCAGCCCTTAGTTCCAGAAAACAGTGTTTTACCCTGAGATTTCTTCCATTTTATTTAAATAATGGTGGCAAAATTGCCTCCACACTGCAATAAAACAAAATATGTTTGAAATTGAAACAAGAAGCACTGAGCACTTCAGGTGTCTGAAGGTTTTAAACATTCAAAATAAGACCTCAAGAAACACAAAAATTGCTGTGTAAAGTAAGTCTTGTTCCTACTAAAAGCGACAACATAAACCAGACGTAAAATCCAGAATAAAACTCTCCCAGAACCTGGTGTTATTTGCATTCACTTTCAGCTCTTCCCAGCAGACCTGCTTAGCTAATCTGGTGGCATCACTTGTGACACTTATCCATAGGGCATAAAATAGCAGTTTGCCACCCACCTTGAGCAGGTTGTTTTTGAAATGTTTGAAGGCAAAACAAAAAAGTACCCTGCCATTAGAGGCAAGCTGGAATTCTATATCCACTTTTTTTTTTTTTTGACAGTTATAGTTGAAGCTGTCAGTTTTGTTTTTTTTTTTTTTCTCAGAGTCTTTAAAATGGATCTTTTTACATGTGAACATGAATACATTAAAGTGGAAAAAATCCCTGCAGTTTTACTGGGTGCTAGTTGACACATGGAGACCTCAGTATTCAGTGCACACACAGAACACATGTGATTAAAATTGCAATTATAGCCTGTGTTAAGCATTTGAAAGCATAAATTAAAGGGGATTGGTAATCTTTTATATTCCTAGCATTTCTCATTTCCACACATTCCAACCCAGGATCTATGCAATCTTTAATTGGAGCACTGAAGGAATTGAGGCAGCAAATATTGTACAGCTGTTCTTGTGATGAAAAGCACAAAATGTTTTCAGTAGTGTTACCCAAAATGAATGGTCTCCAAACCAGATTCTTTTTTTCTTTTCTTTTTTTTTTCTTTTTTTTTTTCCCAAATGTCCTTTTGTAAGTCCAAATGGCTAAAAAGCTTCTCATAGGAGAAGAAGCTGAGATAGCTGACATGGGTTAGCCTGGAAAAAAGAAGGCTTAGGAGGGAACCTCATAATTTTTTGCAGATATCTGATGGAAGGATGTGTGGAAGATGGGGCTAAAATGTGCTCAGTGATGCACAAGGACAAAGTCAGAGTCAATGGGCACAAACAGAAACACAGGAAACTCTGAACATAAAAAACCCACTTTTTTACTGGAATGGTGATTGAACATGAGACAGGTTGCCCTGAGAGGCTGTGGAGATTCCATTTGGGGAGATATTCAAAACATAACTGAGAAACTTGCTGCAGTTGACCCTGTTTGAGCTATAAAGTTTTACAAGATGTTTTCTGGAAGTCCCTTCCCAAGCCCACTATTCTGTGATTCTGGGAAATGTGGACAGGGTGCCCAGGTTTTGTAGCTAGCTTTGAAAACTGTCATCGTGCTTCCTTATACATGGGACTGGAAATTATTTCCTGGGCCTTGAGATTTATTAAGCTTGCCACTAACACAGACTTTGTATCAGGAAATTCTATTTCTAAAGCTGTCTCATGTCCTCCACTTCATAAAACCTTGCTTTTTAAACACAGAGGCCACAAGGACACCGTGTTCACTCCGGGAGCTCTGGCTGTGTCTGGTCCTGTTGAAGCTGCACACGTGTGAGAGCCAGCTGGGTCACGTTCCCTTCCTGGCCTGGAGGTGAGCAGTAAAGGCTGGGCTGGCTGCTTGCCTTGTGCTCCCTGCTGTAAACTGGATCAAGTGGCCCCAACAGCAGGGAAAAGCACTTTGTTTTTCCCAGGGTCTACTGAGGAGTGAGGAAGACCAAGGCTTGACTGAGGGCAGCAATGAGATGGTCCCACAGTTCTCAGGGTCTTGGACTCAGTGGATTGTGAAGAGTCTATTGTCACACTAGAAGTGTCTGCAATAGAAAATGAGTCAAAAGGGAATGGAAATAATAGTACAGAAGTAGAGTCTTTTCAAATATTTCTATTTTCTCTGGAAAATTTGTTCTAACTAATGTAGAATAAAATTTCACTTTCAAGACTCAAAAGTAGTTCTGTAACTGTAAAAAAAAAAGTGGAGGGCGTTTGACACAGACAGCATAAAAGTCTTGATGTTCTTTTGAACCACAGAGTCTTGCCTAAGTTCACATCTTAGCCCACATCAATGCACAGCACAAGTGATTCTTGATTCTTGCTGTTCTTTTATCTTCTCATGTAACCAAATAAGCCAGACCTGAGTTTCCTTTTGCTGTGCCATTTCTGTGCAGAATGTGGAATGCAGTGTGCATGGTACATATCTATAACTCCCATAAAATACAAAGCAAAACACACAGAACAAGGTTTATGATTTTTTAAAACCTGTCTGAAATGATGCATGTCAATACTTGCAACTTCAGCAATCAAAAAGTACTTAAACCTTCACCTTGATTTTGGGTAAAGAGCATCTTTTAACTCTTTGTTTTTACTGTCTGTCTTCAATCAAAACATATAAATAGTCCTTTGCTGGAGCACTGCTTTAGCAAGGAAAGCTGTTTTCCTTGACAGTCACTGTGAATGGCTGCTAAAGGGGCTGCTGCCCTGGGGTGGGATTGCCAAGAGAGCACAGCCCTGGGCTCACCTTGTCCTGAGCTCAGTGACCCTTCCAGTCCTTTACAAGCACTCTTTGTTACCACAGTGGCTTTCAGAAAACAACTGTGCCCTTCATTTTATGCATTTCTACTTATTCAGCCACTGTGGTGTGGAACTTTCCAATTTTCTATATCCAATTAAGCTCTGATACTGTGTTCATTTTACTTAGTCTAGGTAATAACTTTGCTATACTGTGAATATGAATGCAATATTATTTGGATACAAAGGTAATTGAAAAGTGTTTTTCATGAAAATACTGTGCTTTCTAATTTCCTTTTGCTATTGTGAAATCTCTTAAATACGGTGGAGAGGGAATTCCTCATTCTTGTCTGGTCATTATAACGTGAGGTCTGGAAGCTGCTCTCAGAAAGCTGCAGTACTGTCCAATAATTAAATGGCAGGAGTACAGCTCTCCATGAAATATAATTTTGTTGTCTTACATACAACGGACTATTGCATTTTTATGGAAGCATTTAGGAGATTTCCTAATAAACTTTGCAACACCTGCTCCATTGCTGCCTTTATGATTCTTCATTTTGCACAGTCAAATTTTTAATTCATCCTTACAGAGGTAATTTTTGAACATGTGCAATGACGCTGTTTACTCTGGTTTTAAAATTATTTTCCTTTTTCTTTTTTTCCTTCACTCTCAACATTTATCTCCCAAACATATACAGTAAAATTTCCTTTTCAGACTGTGCTAGACAAGCCCAGTATAGACCAGTTTAGGAATAATTTCCTGCATACCAGTCTCAGTATGTCTCTGACTTTACAGTTTGTGTCAGGGCTATACGCCAGTAAATCATTTTTTAACTAGGATATAATTATGTAAAGGAATTAAACTTACTCAAATTAAAGAGGCATGCTAAAATGTCTTCACTATTATTTTTTATTAATTAATTTTTAATTATTTTAATGATTAAATTAATCACTATTAATTTTTCAAAGTAAAATATTTTAATGGGAAGGAGCCACAAGAGCTTGTGCTTGTAAAGAGATTTACAAGCTAGCAAAGGTAAATATATATCTATTTTGTATACACTTGTGGGAGTAATAAATACTTCTCACTTCTTCTCACAGGCTTTTTCAGGAGCAGATACAACAATAGAATCCTTAGCAAACTGCATCCTGCAGAAGGAGAGAGTGGTTAGTGAATAACAAGATACTGTGTGTGGGGAAAGAGAAGGTGGCTATTCTTGGAAAGAGATTTTATGTGATTCTCTTCCCCTCTGTCATTTTTCCTATCATTATTTAAGGTATAGGAAAGGGCTAAGTTTGGTTGCAACAGTTTTGTACAGCATTAATTGTTATCCATAAATTTCCAGTTTTAAAACACTACATCTGCTCAAAAAGTCATTTTGTAATTATAGGTAACAGCTCCTTGAGTTAAAAAGAAGTAACTGAGGGTTTGTTTCTGTCTGGCCCCTGATGAGGAATGACATTATGGATGTGGTAAAACATGTTTGTGTGTGAGGGGTTTGGAATGAAACAATAGGAAGAACTTTGCAATGTGGATGGGATCCATGAGAACTGGGCCTGGAAGCAAAGACCAAGCAGATGTAATAAACTTGTGTTGCCTCGTGCTACTTAAGATTTTTTCATGCTGCCTTGGAGGCAGGGGAAGCTTCCTGGTTATATGTGTGGGTGTAGGTTTTGCTTTACTGCTCTATATTATTTACTTTAAACACTGTCTTTCATTCCTTTTGAGAATGCTGGTTTGTGGCACTTCAAATATTTGAACACTGAAAGCTCCCACAGGGTGGATTTCTAAATTAATTTTGAAGTATTGTAGAAATTGTAGAGGAAACAGCATTGCTGAAGCTGAGCTTGGTGTGGTAGTGACAAAACTTTTCCTCCCTGGTAGCTTTTCTGAGAAGGGGTTCTTCAAAAGAGACTCTCCCAAATGCAGGATAGAGTTAGAGGAAGTGGATTTTACAGTCCCACCAAGAATATCCTTCCATGATAGGAGCAGAGTCACCTAGAAATTAATTCCATCTACTCCTCCAAGAATCTGCAACTAAATTAATGGTGTCTCATTACAAAAATGTCATATTAAAAAGTTATCATGACAATAGTCATTAAATTACACCAGGTATTCATTTTGTTACCCTTGAGCTTATCTCTGGATGACTAAGATAGAATGAAACAAATATTCTCCAAATGATAAACACTTCAGAGCTTCCTCATCACAGTGTTTTCAAGCTCAGTAAAGAACAAAAATTTGACTTAGGAATGACAAACAGTTTTGATAACCAACACTGTAGTTTACTAGAGTAACACATTTTGTCTTTTCATGTGGATTGATATCAGATAAGGAAAACATTCACCTGAGTGCCAGCAGTAATGATTGTGAATATATTTGAGCAATCATTGTGGAAAAGACCAGGTTGGGTCGTTGTGTGGTTAATTAAACAAAATGCATAGCGAACTATGTGGATTCTTGTTAAGAGCTTTGCTTCTGCCATATTGAGACTGTTTTTGGGAAATTGTTTCTGGATTTTAGATGTGGAGTTTAGACAGGGTTTGAGAATCCATGTGTGTGCCTACTGAGGCCGTCAAAACCAATTTCCATAGAACCACAGAATAGGTTTGAGTAGGAAGGCACCTTAAAGCTCCTCTTGTTCCAACCCCCTGCCATGGCCAGGGACATTTTCCACTATCCCAGGTTGCACCAAGCCATGTCCAGCCTGGCCTTGAACACTTCCAGGAATGAGGCAGCCACAACCTTTCTGGACAGCTGTGCCAGAGCCTCACCACCCTCACAGTGAAGAATTTCTTCCTTATATCTAATCAAAATCTACTCTTTTGGTTTGAAGCCATTTCCCCTTGTCCTGTTACTACCTGCTTTTATCAAAAGTCCCTCTCCAGCTCTCCTGTAGAACTCTTTGGGTACTGGAAACTTAAATACTTTTCAAATGCCAGTTAAATAATTAGTGTAAACAAAGCTCTTCCTTCCTTCCACAATAACACTGATGTTAATGAGGGAGCTGTTAGGACAAGGCCACTGCAGTGTGATGATCAAAGCTCTGCATGACATGTGTATTAAAGAAGTGATATTCTATTAATATTTCTCGAGTTCAGCTTGTTATTTTATTTGCTATTTTATTTCATTTTGTGTCCTATGATTTTGCTTGCTTTTCAGAATAGCTCTTGTACCTCAAGAATCAACAAGTCCTGAGTCTTGGTTTAAGAGGACAATTTCTTATAACATGTTTTCATGTGATATCTGCAATTTGGGTAGTGTTCATTTCTGTTTCAGTAGTTCAAGGATATCAGAACTTCTTGTCAATGGTTTCTTTCTTGGGTGATCTGTCTTGGATGTTTTTGTCCCATAGGCAGAGTCATAGTTTGGCAGAAGAGCCAAGCAGCAGGAATGCTTTAAAATAGGAAAGGGTGTGCAAGAAGAGGGACAGCTATTTGAGCAGCTGTAAAGGAGCTGAAATGTACAGCTTTGACCTAATGGCTTGCAAAAATCTTAAGGATTGCAAATTAAATGTAGGCTCTATTTTCAAAATGGTCTGGATTCCTGCTTGACTTTCCCACCCATGTTTTGCATTTAGATCCCTAAGATTTTTAAAATTGCTTCCCAGTAGGGAAGTATTCTGTTTTCAGGAAATAACTTTAATGTTTGAAGAAACAAAACTATGAAAAATGAAACAGAGAAAGGTGCCTGGGCTGTGGGTCACATGAAGTGTCTATATGAAGCTTTCCCTCAGAAGGAAAGTGCATGAAAGTGAACCTATTTATCTTCACAATGAGACTGAGTGAACTCAGCCCACAGCTGAATCCAAACTCACCAGACCTCAGGAATATGACAAGTACCACCAAAAGATTATTGAAGCCCAGATCATTACTCCTTGCAAATGGTGTTATAAGGAAATGCAAAAATTCTGCAGAGATAATGGGAAAAGCATCTTATTCCCAATTTTGACAAAATATTTATTCATGTAATAAGTTATGTGCAAAATGTTGTCTTTTCAGGAAGTGGAAAATATTGAGTAGATTTAATTTTGTTGCAACTATTTCATGCATTAATTGCTCTACATAAATTTTCTACCTTTAAATGTCAGAATTACTTAAGAAAGCATTAGCAAGACCAATGTAATTTAAGGTGATTACCTTTCTGAACTGCGAAAAGATAATTAACCCCAGGAAGAAGTGATTTTTTTGTTGCTTATGTGTACAAACCCTGGTTAGCTCTTAGTGTTATAACTTTTTATAATTCATTCCTGTACTGCTGTGTTTCTAGAAATATATTGATTTGTAGGATTTGTTTTACTGTGTTGGATGGAAATGTAATGAAAGAGCAATTTTAGGCATGATTCAAAGCCTCCTAAAATCAATATGGATCTTTTTATTGACTTTAGAGGGCTTTGAATCATCTTAAAAAATGAAGTAATACAAAAAGTTTTGTTTCAGACTGTATTCATAAACAAACTTTTAGCATGTTTTCTGGTAATCCATTATTTTCAAAATTGCTAAGGTTACTCTTCTGCTGGAAGTGACCAGTTGCAAAGCTGCTTTGCTCATTTCTAAGGTTAGATTATCCTCCCCAAAGTGTTTGAAAACTGGGCCAGTGTGAAAACACTGCTTGAAAGCATTTCTCATTTTGAATCCAAAGAGCTAAGAGCAGGATTTATAGATAGAACTGTAAAGGGAAATGAGAGTTGGCTCTTTGACTGAAATAGCAGGATGAAGAGCAAAATAATTTCTCCCCGTTCCTAAAAGAAAATGTAAACTGTTTTGTTTTACTAGACCACTGGTCTATCTGGTTTAACTTTGATACCTCAGAAAAAGCATCAGGAAAAATCTGTATGAAGAACAAGCATTGAATAACATCTTTTCCAGCCTGAAGCATTTAGTGTCAGGCATTCACCTGCTAGTGGTAGTCTTACAAATGATTCTTCTGGACAGTCAAATCACAGACATCTTTCAATCCTGCCTGCTTTCCTGTGTGTAATAGCTTGTGACATTGAGGAATACAATCAATTTACATACAGCTTGAATGCACCACTAGGAAGGAGTGGAGGAGGTTAATAGAAAACCCTCTTTGCTGCAATAAGATTTTTCTTGTGTGAAGTTGAATAATCATGGCCTAATTAACTGAAAGGGATGTGACTGCCTTTTTTTTTTTTTCTTTTTTACTGTGTATTAATAGGTGCTTGTGTGAGCCCTGATTTAAAAAGACTGAATGAGGTTGTGGGAGGCTCTGTGTGCCTTTGATCAGGCTGCAGTTGGCCTCTGGAAATGGGAGTGTGGCGAATGAAAAATCACAGCACCTCTGGAATCCTTCCCCATCTCCAGCACAAGTTCTGTTTCTTCTAAGTCTCCTTTTCCCTTAATTTTCATCTTTGATAACACCTAATCTTGGCAGAACCCACATATTGTTGAAAATATGTTTCTGGCATGAAATTAACAGTAGAATTTAGTTTAGCAAATACCTCCCAGTCTGAGTCACTAAATACAGGGGAATATTCCCAGTCTGCTGCACCAAGGTAATGGATAATGCATGGATTGGGGCCCAAATATGTGAGAACTTCATGCCTAACGTTTCATTAAGTTGATTTATTGTATTTTTTAAGCATAGGTAATGATTTAATGCCTATTTTTTGAAGACTTCATTTCCTCACAGAGAAGTACTGAGAATTTAGTTATTTCTCTGAAGTGTCTTTAAACAATATGAAACAGTGATTTGGAAAAAAACTAACATTAATGACTCTAAAAGTTTTTTCTTATTTCACCTGATTACTGAAATTTATCATTAATTTAATGTTTCCCTTGTCATCACTAAAGAATCATAGAGTGTGGATAGAGAAAAAATAAAGAAAAAATCATTGGGCAGTCAGTGGCAGAGTGGGGTTTGTTGAATAAAAATTTGGTATTTAAATAATAGAGGATACAATGTTTTGCCTCCACTGCACTCTTTTTGTTAACAAGCAAGCTCTTGTGTGATTGCACATTTGTTAATGCAGTATCTGTACTCCTTTCCTTTCTACATTCTCCCAGACCTTGACTTTGGGTTCAGTTCATTGTAAAAGTGATCACCATGTGCTCCTGTCAGTCAAGCCCAAAAAAATCATGAAATCTTTGTTATGCACAATCATTCATTTTCCTGCACAAGGATGACATGTGCTCTTGATCCTTGTACTTTTACCTTTATTCAGAATAGCCACAAATTCCTGACAAGACATTCTTATTTACAGGTAATTTAGATTTGTGAAAATTGTTAACAGTCTTTCAGTTTCTGCATGCAGAGGGCCAAATTCTCACTTTGTTTTGTTTGCCCCTACTTTGCAATGTGTCTGTGAGGAAAAGTTGTGATGAAATTAATTCCCAAACTAGTTTCCAGTAAAGAAAAATTCTGATTCCTGTCAATTGCTGCTGTATAAGACATGAAGGGCATTCTGTATCTGGCATGGCTGGATTATGGAGAAGATCTACATGATAATGTGATGGGGTAAAAAACCAAATTCCTCACTTTATAAATACAATCCTCCCAAAATTTTAAAAATGAATTCCTGTGGCTTGGAAGAACAGGAAGGAATTGTGTAGAATTTGCTCTATTGGATGCTCATGAATGGTTGAAACTCTTCTACCAGAAGTGGCTTGTGGCAGAGACTTTCTTTTATGGTAAAAGTCATTGGAATAGAAACTGAAATCAAGGGGCTGGAAAGAGAACTAAAATGCTCTCACCTCCCATTCCTGGAGTCAGGTTTCCTTGTTCTTTACAGCTGTGTCACATCTCACTTGAGGTAACAGCACAGAATTGGGTAGTGTAGGATATTTAGTCTGGGTTTAGTCTGATCTAGAGGCTGAGACATGTGCAAGACCAAGACTTCTTTTCAGCTCCCAGAAGAGTGTTTCACCTCCCATTCTTTCATCCCCTGGTGCTGGTGTGGCTGTGTCTGGGCACTGATTACACAGGATAAAGCTGTGGAACAGTCGAAAGAGACTCAGGTGAGTGTGTGTGTGTGTGCTGGGTGGCATGGTGGTGGTTATTTTAATTCCCCAGGTCTCCCAGGATCTTTGTGGCTGCTCAGTGTGAACATGACTGCCCAAACACCTTCCATAAGACAGCTGGTTATCACTTTCATTTAATGGAAATAGTTCCCCTCTCTGGTGAAAATATTGATAAAGTATTTTTTTATTCCTTTCTTTAGCATCACCTGCAGAAAGAAAGCAAATTTTCCTTCCCACTTAAGATCTATTTCTCATTTCCCCTCTTTTCTCACAAGTCAGTAAGGAATGTGTTATAGCTCTGTTTTCCATCCTCAGAAACATTTACCTGCAGGTTCAGATCATTCCTGACATTCCCTGAAAGGAAGGTCCTTGGTTGTGTTTCCAGTGAGGCAAGTGGTCAAGCTACAGCCTTTTCTGTATGCACAAGGCAATTTTAACCACTTCAATTAAGATCTATAATTTTCACTGTGACCAATACCAAGGCTGGAAATATTCTGTTTTAAACTGACTACACAATTAAAAGAATTTCTGTTGAGTGAAAAGTCTTTTTCCCTTCTAGAATACCTGAGATGTCATTGTTTTATTGGATGGAAAGGAGCCATGTTTTAATGTGAAGTTTTGTATCAGAAGGACCATGAACAGTGTGTGACACTGAACTCTTCAGTATTTCTCTCTTACACTTTCAGTTTTGTCAGATTCACCTGAACATTTGGTGAATCCCCAGTCAGTAAGTCATACATGGGTTTAAAGGCAGAGCCTCGCAGCACTTCTGTCCTGGTGGCTTGCCCTTCATGCTAGACATCCTCACATTTAAATAACCCAGAGGAAAAGAATTCATACCAGCAGCCATCTAGCATTTATGTAAATAAATGCTCGAGTTCATAAAGCAGGCTTTGGGTGTTTAAGTGGTTTATTTTTCACTAATCTACTTATGAATAAGAAAGACAGTTTTTGCCTTTTGTTTGCCAGTTACAGCTCTGCCCCCCTCGCCCTTTGTGCTGCTGCTGTTATGTGACAGTAGCGACTGCTGGTATGATTAAAACTTGAGTATTAATTCAATTTTTAATCTTCTTTCTTTGCATGGTTGGTTACATAGAGCTAGCAGCTCACTGGAAAATTATTTTGTGTAATGTTACAACATCATAGTGTCCTGAATATAAGATTCATACGTTCTCAGGAAAAAAGCTGGACCTGTTTAAGTCCATGAGATTCCTATTAATTTGAAGGAGACCAGAAAGTCCCACTCATTTTTCTTCCAGGCTCTCCTAAGACCTTGCGTGCTATTTTGCAAGTGACACTGCCTGCCATTTTTCCATCTGTGAAAAGGAAGAGAATGGTATTTGTCTTCTTTAACTACTAAGAGATGTTTATGAATAAAAAATTGGCCAGGTAGACTTGATTACATTTTTTCCTTATATAACTTATTTCATATCTTTTTCCAACTGAAGGATGAAGTGTGTGTCCTTGAATTCCTTGTGTATTCTGTCTATAAATGTTGAATCCACTCCATTCCTCCAAGGTGTGTATCTGTGGTCTCTCACATGAACATATTTTTCCAGTGTTCTGTGTGTGACATTCTTAATTATCTTTAGGTAAAGTGTTATGAATTCCTGTTGTTGAAACAACCTGACTGTGGTGACACAGCAGCTTTTCCATCAAGAAGCAGGGTAGTTTTTACCTGCACCCTCTCTGCTAATTAAATTCCACTCTCTTTGTATCTGGTCTGATCTGCAGGAATTTCCATGTCAAATGTCTAAGCAAACAGTAGGAGCCACTACTGGTTTGACAGGGTCTACTAGTGTTGCCAGGAAATGAAAAGTTCAATTCTTACTTCAAAGCAGAAGTACTGAGTGATGGGCAGAAGCAATTTCTTAACTACCATCCCTTCACTGATTAATGCCACAATGGAAAGACATGGAATTAAACATTCATTCCACAATTTGTTCCTAACTATGCATATGAGTGCTGATCCTGATTGTTTTAGCTCCTCTTTCCATTTCTGTGTTGTTCTAACAAATTTACATAAATGGTGCTGTCTATCTGCTATTAGCAGTGGTTCTTCTGAGGGCTTGGGAATGTAAATACACATAAATATTTGCAGAGCAGAAGAAAGTAGGAAATAGCTGATGACTCAAAGCTATCACCATATTTGCTGGCTGAAGGCCCTGCCATACCATGTTATCAGAGTGTCTGATACTTCAGAAAGTATTCAGGTTGCTGACTGATACACTAAGTGATAATGATGGTTTGCAGAGAAATTTCTGACCCCATCATAATGATTGTCTGATGGACCCTTTGATAAATTGCCTGATATTAACCTGTAGTGTGAGTTTTGTCAAAGCTGACAGCAGGAATGGCTGATATTGACGTTGCTGGATGAGTTATATGATAACTATAGCTCTTTCTTCAATCTGTCCAAGATTCCCA
Source organism: Parus major (assembly GCF_001522545.3). Classification (NCBI taxonomy): domain Eukaryota; kingdom Metazoa; phylum Chordata; class Aves; order Passeriformes; family Paridae; genus Parus; species Parus major. The sequence goes on from NC_031778.1 coordinate 6,981,554, forward strand.
ACTTTCATATTCTTGTGTGTTTACATATATATATATATATATATTTGCATATTTACTTAAAAAAAATTATTAGAAACTTCGTGAATATTATTTGACTTTGTGCCTTGTGATACAGGCAACACATTTTGATTCCAGTCCACCTATTTGCTAAGACTGTCCTGATAATATGCAGTGAAAAGATTTGTATGTTATAGTTCCCAAAAAATTTGTTAGCTTGTGGGATCTGAAAAAAAAATTATTCTTGAGTGCCATCTCTGGGTCCTTTTTAACAGATTTATTTTTTTATTCAAATGGTTTTGAACATTCATTCTCCATCTTGGTACTAAGTGTGCACTGGTTTTCATTTATTAAATTATCCTTATTTACTGAAGTTACTTTTGTCTATAGTCTCACGTTTTTCTCCTTCCTGAGCAGATGCTCTGTAGAAAAAATGAAATAGTAATTTAAACTGGAGATTTCTTTCCTAGGATGGCTCAGAAAACAGGACTGTCTTTCACAAGAAAAGGGGGAGAAAAAAGTAAGCTTGGGTTCTGTCATTAGAAAGAATATCTCACCTGAGTCCTGTCATGTGAAACCAGAGGGCATCGTGTTGTGCCTCCTACTTGTTCACTGGTGCAGAGCTGGATGTGTACTGGGAACAAATTAGTTTAATTAATTACAAGCATCAAAGTCTGACCAGAGCAAATGCCAGAGGCTGAGCAAATGCCAGAGGCTGGAATTCATCTTGGTTGAAGAGGAAATATCCTCTAATCCAGAGTTTTCCTACTGCCTGGAGCCAGCCACAAGTCACTGTCTTCCAGAAACCGTGTGAGAAGTGTCTGAGAGCTGCAGCTCCATCATCCTGCAGGACTGCTGAGCTCTTCTTATTTCCTGGGAACCTCACACAGTTGGTGGATGCTGGCAGAGAAAATGAGAGCTGATCTCTTCTGCTCAGTTGGGTTTTTGTGGCTGAAGTGTTCAGTGGTCTTTAGGGGAATTTGTGAGTGATTGCTCTGTGCTCACAACATAAAGATCTCTGGTGGGTTTGATCTCAATGCCTTTAATCTATTGTATATCTTTTGTTTCCAGCTAATTCAATCTGAAAGCACCTGAGACAATTCTAACTAATGCATTGCAATGGAAAATTGAGAAACCCACGCATTTTTACAAGTGTTAGAGCCAAAGAACTGAGAACTTTAGGATAAACTTGATTGTCTATCACTTATAAATTCTAGTATTATGGGTTCTTTATGTTTTTGAACATATCTATCATGTTTATTTGATAATTAATTATAAACCCTGCAATTTTACAAAGAAAGCAGAAGCAAAGTAGTCATTAGGCAAAAATTCCTGTGTTGAGCAAGACTTCACATTAGTACTTTGTGAGTTAGAGGGAAACCATTTTATAATGATTTGTTTATTATGCTCTGCTCTGTTGGGTTATAATCATAGTGTAAGTTAAAAGTAAAGACAGATTGTTTAAGACATGCTTGCTACACCTGTAATTTTGGAAGAAGATAACATTCATCACAGCATGAATTTAAAGAAGTGGGCTTGTGAAGAAAACAGAAGGGTAATTATTGCTGTGGAAGGAGGAGGCTGGGGAAGCATTGCTATTCTTATTCAATTTGTTGACGTAGAAGAGCACAAAAATATTTGTTTGGTTTCCTATGAACATGTTTTTTTTTCTGTGCCTTGGTGCTTTCACAGACCTGGTTTACAGGAACTGGACCCTCAAGTGCCATTAGCTTTTAGTAATGCTTGGCCTCTTCAGTCCCAAGGAGGATTATTATAGAGTACAGACAGAGACAACAGCGTTTTCTGTGCTCTTCTCAATATCACTGGTGGAGATAAAGCATCAGGAGATACTGATTAGAAATAAGCACCATGTAGAGCAGCTCATGAGAGGGAAGGAAGGGGTTCTTTATCACACTCAGCTGGTGTAGCCACCTCCCTGTTGAAAGGAAAGCCTGTAGAACCTGCTCCCATCCTGCTTGGAAATGCATCCAAGAACTGTTCATTATTGCTAAAGGACACAGACAAAACAATAACTAGAAACAGAGTTGCTGGGAGAATCACACAAATACAAATTTTAACTTTATAAACATCAATACTTGCAGAACACTTTCACATGCACTTATTGTGTTTTGTTTCCATGAGGCAGCCCAGATAAGCTGCTGAATTGCACTGGCTGCTGAAAGTACTTTTGGCAAAAGCATCTCAAGGGAATATTTACTATTTCACTGTTAGTATAAACATTTTTTAAAAAAGTGTGTTTTTCTGTATTATCATGTGTTAGCTTCAATACTTCATATTTTGCTAATAAAGCCCCAGCGCAGTTGAAAAATCTGTATTTATACCTTTAACAATTGTACACTGATGTATTTATATGTGATCTCTCCTGGGCACTGAATCTGAGAAAACATAGACAGGAAGCTCAGCACCTTCTCACATTTTCTGAAGGATTCCATGAGGATACACAAAACCTTGCATTGTTTGTTGCTTTTCTGCATATTTTAATTCCCACCAGTTTTGCTCCTTCCCTGTGGATTCACAGCTGGTATAAATTAGTAGTGCACTATTGTTATCAAAGGTTATCCCAAGTAGCTTCTCCTTGTGATCTGTCCCTTGATGTTCCCTTTGTTTAGATGGTTTTAGTTCTGCTGGCCAAGGTTTGATGAAATTTGAGTACTTTGCAGTTATTGTATGTCATTTATCATCATATAATCTGACAAGCTGAATGTTTGACACACATACTTAAAAAAGTGAACACAGGAAAATTATGGAGGGAAAGGAAAACATGTTCTGTTAAATCATTAAAATACATTGATATTCACAAGTGTTAAAAAAATCTCATTTTTACAGTTAAAACTGGGATTTTTAAAGACCTTGTTGATGTTGAATAGTTTTGGTATGGAATGGTTTCAGCCCTCCTAGCTATAGACCAGGATTCTGTCATTTAACTTATGTTCAACATTTAAATATTATAGCAGCATAAGTGAAGATTTTAAGAAAACCTTGCTGTTCATGCTTTCTCTTTTACTGGATCCTCCATGCAGCACAGTTGTTTCCTATTTCATAAAGGTTTTGTTTGGGTTTGATTTACTCTTTTCTATCCTTGGCATGGTGAGGATGCTGCTTTCTGTGCAGGCAAAGAAAAGAAAGCTCTTACATTTGAGAAGACTGAACATTCCCCATGTACAAATATGATGTGTAATTAAGTGGGCAAAAGAAAGAGACACTTTAAATTAGCTTAGGTGAACACAATGTCAAATAAATGAGTGAGAAACATATCTTTAAGAATCAAAAACCACCACAAACTAGAAATGTTTCTCAATAGTCTTCTGTTCTCCAAGATCTCACTTGTGGCAGAGATGGGACCAAATTTTCTTCCACAGGAATATTCCACAGGACAGCAGTTTTGGAGGAAAAGGAGCCTGTCAGTGGTATGAAGTTAATCTTGGGGTATCAAATATTTGGCAGTTAAATAGCTGAGAAATTCACCTCTTAGCAACTTCTTTTCTCTCTTTACTGTCAATCTCATGTCAAAGTGCTGGGAGCTTAAAGGTTTTGGTGTTGAAGTTTATTCTGCACCCTTTACTCAACAAAGGATCTTGTAAAATTTGGAATGGGAGCTATCTTGTTGTGTACCAAAACAGTGCTGAATTGCTTAATGTGAGAGTCATAATAAGCTGCTGGTTTTAAGGGGGTCTTTCTTCAGGGATCAAGCTGGGAATCCTGTTGAGTATGGAATATATCTCAGGAATTCCCCTTTTGGTCTTACTTCTATAGCACTTGGGTGAAAGATTGTACCTTTACAGCGTAAGTGTATTTTCTTCTTCTCTTCCTGATGTAATTCTGGAGGCATGCAGCCATCCTGACTAGGTAGTGAATTTGGACTAACTACAGGGAATGTCTTTCAGCTATTCCAGAGTCACAATACCATGGGAAGAGTCAGTTCTATGCTGTCTGCCCATGAGCATGGAACACCTTTTTTTAATGAACAGAAAATTAGTCAAGAGAATATTAGAGCTGTAATGTAGGTATGACCTTTCAGGACTGTTGGGAACGGTGTTTTATAACTGTAGGTGGGCTGATGGGATACAAACATTGAAAAAGCAGGATATGCATCACTGTTGGTGTGAAATCCTTGCTGGCTGTGTTGAAAAAATAAAAACCCAAAACTGTGAAAGTGACAGAAATAAAAACTCTTTTCCAAGAGTTGGTAATTCTTTCTCTAGCACTGTTCTTGTGGCAGATTGCCCTCAGCCTTCACGTGCCCACCACTGGCTCAAAAAGCTCTAGTGACAAGACCTGTCTGTAGAGAAGAATCATTATCCTCTGGAAGTTCACAGGACGTAAGTGGAAGAAAGACAAAGTCATAGAATGGATTTAGTTGGAAGGAACTTTAAAGTTCATTGAGTTCCAAGCCCCTGCCATGGTCAGAAACATCTCCCAGTGACCAGGTTACTCAGAGCCTCATCCAACCTGGCCTTGGCTCCTGTGCTGGGACCCCAGAGCTGGATGTGAACCTTCTCTCTACACTTGCTAATTTATTAATGTCCTATCAGAAAAAATGGTAATAATGATTCATTTTGTTGCCTTCTCTTCTTTATAGTTTAAGATTGTGGGTTTTTTTTTCCAGTGACTAAAATTCCACAATTTTTTGCAGTTGCACAAGGTGTCAGGTAATTCAAGAAGCTATTGTACAGGTGATGAGGGTTTGACAGGGTAGGCTTCCCAACAGGGTATTCTCACATCTTTTCTGTATCTGCAGTGTGCCTTTGAGAAGAAGGAAGAGAGCAAAACGATCCCTTTGAAACACTAAGATTTTCTGAAAGTTGGTGTTTCACAAAAAGAGTTGGAAATACTTCCAGGGTTTTCTTGAGGCTTTTTCCTCTTTCTGGGGTGTCTGTTTTGTAGCATTTCCACTAGAAAATGATGCCACTTTTTGTAAGTTTTCAAGCTGATTCTTTAATTTCTGACTTGAAGTTTTGGCGCAGCAGTACATACACACCACCAAAGGAAAAAAAAAATTCCCTAAATATATTGTTCTTTGTACGTTATACCCTGTATCATGTTTTAGGGTGAGTTCTCTTCGCTATAAAACAGTATCTGTAACTTCTGGGAAGATTCTTTAGAAAGGCCATTGCCCTGCAGGGATATAATCCTCCACTCCAGAGTACTTTACAGGGGAGTGATAAAACAGTGAATTTTATTTACAGACAATTGCTGAATACTTATAGTTTATCAGTTGTTCACAAGAAGAAGAAAAATCAGAATGAGAAAAGATAAAAGCTAAGATAGATTGTATGCAAGCAGAATAAATCAAGAGAGTTTGAATTGTCAGACTGATGCAATCAGGAAAAGATCGTGAACATGGTTTGAAAACTATCAGACATTTCTTTAAAATTTCTTTAGAATTCTTTACATTCCTCTTGTTTGAGACAGAGAATGATGGAAAAGTGGCTGCTTCAGAAAGGGATTCTCGCACACTGCTCCTATTTTTCTCCAAGGACCCTAAAACGGAAAATTCCACAGGAGAACTTGGAACAGAAGCTAAACTTACTATTCTGAGTCTGTCTCTGGAAGTGCTTTTCCTTTTCCATTGCCCACAGAGGCAGATGACTGACACTTGTGTTGTTAAACTACAAGTAGCATCTGTGAATGCATCTACAATGAGTCTGAGTCTCATCTCTTGACTCCAGATCAAAATTCAGAGAAAAGCTTCAATTATAATAATGTTAATGTTAAAACCAAAAAAAACATAGGGGAAGATTAAGTTAATCCTTAGGTCTTTAAAGAAGTAAATTAAAGATGGTAGCCAGTTTAGAAAGTCCCTCAAATGTTTGCAGACAAAACTGGGAGAACATATTAAGTTTATGCTTTAACTCTATAATCCATAGTGGGAGACTTGAGGAACAAGTCAAAATTAACTTGATGACATCAAATGTGGGCTTGATGAACCTCGGTCTGAAAAAGTGGGAATGGTTTTTGGTTCTTTTGGTATAGCAATACTTTTAATATGATGGAATGTGTGGTCAAGAGAAGTTACTGTACAGCAGACTCCAGGAGCTGATAATCAGTTACCCAGTCAGACTGAAACCTGTACCTCAGCCCATGGACAGGAACATTGTGTTGAGCAAAGAGACTTTCTGAAATGCCTGTTAGGTTTCTTTGACATAATAGAAAGTAAAGAAAGGTGAAGTATCACTGTTATAAGAAAGTTTGGATAACTTCTGAGATTCAAGGTAATTGGTGCCATTAAAGTCGTTACTGCCATGAAGTAGATGATGTGCTTATCTCAGTCATCTTGAAAGTGATGGATAGACATAGGTTAACAAAGCAGCTGCAGCAAATGCACAGAGATTATTCCCCTCTGTGAGAGCTTCTTGTGTTAGTATTATGATTCTGTAATTCCTGCTTCCATTCTGGAAATCCATATTGTTGTTCATTATGCATATCATATGCGTATGATATCATATCATATATCATATCATATCATGCATTCATGATCTGATGTGTGAAACTATTAGAACTTCTGTTTGCATGTATACTGAGAATAATAACTAATTGCAAGGAAAGCAGCTTTGTGTCACAAATTTCAAACAAAAGAGCTATCAGCTTTAATGGACACACTCTTGCAGTGAATTTAGATGCAGAATTATGCAAACAGAAGATAAAACTATCTAGAAATCTACCATGTCTCATCTTGCTACAAGCATGCACTAGTGATAATCCTGCACAAGTCAGTGGTGTAACTCTGGAGTTGTACTGACAGAGCATCAAAACAATTCTATCTGTTGAAGGAAAAGCAACCAAATTACTATGGCTGCTATAAAGTCTTTGTCTGTGGATGGGACAGTTTGCACATGTAGATTGTGTTTCTGTGATTTGCTGCTCCAGCTATCTGACAGAGTGGAGGATTGTAGCTCTCAAGGTCATTCCAGAGTATCTTGTTTCATTTCAGATTTTTATTTTATTTAGTGGGCTTGGATGTTTGTGAAAGCAATTTTTATGCGCTGAGGATTTTTCTGAGTTCCATTACCTGACAGGGTCTCAGTTACATTTCCTCAGACACTTGTGATATTGTGCTCTAAATCCTTCCTTAGCCCTGGTGTCAATGGGGACACAGAGGCCTCTACATCTTTTGCCATTTTATTTTATGGGGACATGAATTTCTGTGCCAAATCCAAGTAGAGGGACATGTCTACAGTGCAGTGTGGGACAGGCACAGCACCAAGTGGAGTGCAACACACTGTCCTGTCTCTGCACAGGGCCACAGCTGGGACTTCTGGAACTGCTACAGGGAATGACCATCAGGTGCTGGAAAAGCTTTACCTGGATGCAGTATTTTTGACACAGTTCAGTTTCATTAATCCTTTAGAGACTTTATTGCCTCATCTTTACACACATGACTCCAGAGTGCAGCAAACTGGAACTGTGCAGGTAGAAACTTCTGGCTTCCATTTTGAGCACAGCACAATTTGCAGTGAAATCCAGGCTTTGCTGCTGTTATGGGTATGTGCAGCCTCCTGGAATACATGGGAAACATTGCTGAATCCACTGGGAGTAAGATGAAAGGCTATGATGGATGTAGTGTCTTTTTCTTTCAAGTTCTCTTAGGAGCACTTACGAGGGAGGTGGTAAGTCAAAGTTCTTTTTTTTTTTTCTTTCTTTCTGCTAAGTGGAAGGAAAGTATTCAGATCTTCTCTATTTAGGTAAAAATTAGAGTTGAACTTGTATGAGTACCAACCTATTGACCAAAATGCTGGACTGCTGTATCTTCTGTATCTTTTGTCAGTGATGTAAATCTATTTTTTTTTAAACCCAGAATCTTTAATCCAATGCAAGTCCCAGGCTAATATGTGGATAATTCTTGAGTTGATCAAAATGGCATTTTCCAGCAGTCTTGAAGAGAGAAAAATGATCCTGGTTTGGTTTGCATTTTTTCCTACTTCCTTTTTTCAGGGAAAAATCATTTATCAAAGCAATTGTAATTTGTGTGCACTGTCATACATTTTTCTTTGTTATTTCATAAAGAAAACTTTGGTAATGTGCTGTTCTTTAAAGATGTGGGTGTGAGTCAACTCTAAGGTTGAAATAGGGAATGCAAAAAGCACAAAATTAGGTGTGATTTACTGGACTGAAGAAACTGTTGTACACATGTAAACAACTTGTGGTTTCTAGCAGGTGGATCTTTCACAGAGGAAGTCTCTATGAAAATTTGAATTACCTTCTGTAGTCATTGAATAATTAGAACAGATCCAGCATTCAGTCATTACTCCAGTTTACAGCAGCACTCTCAGGCGTGTTTGTGCTAGAAGCACAGTTTGGAGGCAGAATGGAAACTCCCATTTTTACCTCATCTTTACAAATACTAGGAGAATGTCTGCAGGAATAGACCAATTTTAAACTCTTTTTTCTTTCCATTTTCTGTCATTCACTATCCTCTTAGCTCCTGTCCAAAACCAGATTTAAGTATGCTGAATTCACTGTGTGGTAGGCAAAACTACAGTGTTCCTTAGCTATTGCTTCCCTGGATATGAAACTGTTCAGGGAATTCTTCTTTACTGGGTAGTAACAAGAGATAGAAATTCTGCTCATATTCATGACAGGGTGAATGAGCAGAGGATTATCAATGGATTTGTATCATGCTGTGCAAGGAGAGAGATTGATGGTCATATTTTCTGCTGGTTCAGAACAGTCTAAAATTTGATTTGGAACTGATCTTAGTTCTTGGCACAAGCACAAAGTACTTTTAGTTTTGGGTGCAAATTTTGGGTGATCTGTAAAGACAGCAATTCCCTCTGTCCTTTAAATCTGTCAGGACACAGACCCTGAAATTCCTCCTCAGGAATGGAGATCTTCTGCAGGTGCAGGGACTGGAGCTGGTGGCAACATTAGGAATGTCTCTTAAACAAAAAGACCAGACTAATACAGGTGCTGAGGCTGCCTGGAGCAGGAAATTACAGGGATTGATTTTCAGAATGAAATGCAGTCTTAGATGATCTGTTGTGAATAAAAAGAAACCAAGCACATTTTTCCTGTCAGTTCTCTAATTATTCTAATTGGAAAGGGAAGAGGCCATTGTGAAGGATAACATAAACACCTGAGAGTGTACTTAAACACAAGTAGCACTGAAAAAATGACAACTCCTTCTCAAGTGTACACTTGTTCTGTGACTTGAAGGTAGCCTTGAAATTTGCATAGCAAAAGGCTCAGCCTGAGTGGCAGCACCAGAGTGGAATACATTTAATTAAAGACAACAGCAAAGGTAAATGATACTCTTTTATTATTATTGTTATTATTATTTTAAATTTCTTTCTTCATTTTTTGCTTTGCTTTGCTTGATTAGGAGCTACTTGTTTCAGGAACAGGTGAACAGAACAAATCTGTTTAGCTCACAAGGGCATAAAGGGAAGGAGGGATCAGAGCTTTTGGATATTCCAAATAAGAGCAGGATTTCCCTGAGCTGCCATCTGCATTGTAACTCATATCTTGGAGATCAGCAAGGTCTCATGATAGCACTTCAAGAGTGAAAAATTGTTTGCCAGAATGACTCATGTGCACTCTAAAAATAGGGTCATGTAAGAAGTCTCAAGGAAATTATTCTGTAATTATAAAGGATTCCAGTTTGAACTAAATGAGGCCAGTGAAAGCTTGCTTGAATATTAAAACTGGATTTACCAGTATGTGTGGGGAATTGTTTTGCTGCCATTCCCCACCTTCTTTTCCCCACCTGAAAAGTATGGCCTCCTTTCCACTTCTATTGTTCTTAATATCATATCATATCTTATGTGGAAGTGTTCAAAACTTGACACAGGAGACTGGGTAGGGGAAAAGATATATAACAGAATATGTATATTAATATCCACTAATAAAAATGTCTAAAAATTCCCACTGATTCTTGCTGTTGGTCACTGTTAGGCCAGAATTTAAAGAATATTGATATTAAATAGAGTGATATTGTCTTTCAGTGTTAAGCCTTCAGGATCTAATAGTTTTACATAACCATTACCAAGGTATAGAGCTGTGTGGAGCCTCTCAAATTCAGTCTTACACAACCTGTCTGGGAAAGTTACCATATTCAATTTTTAAGGATATTTGACCAAATCTTTTCTCCACAATGATCACAGCAGTAGAGGCTTCTAAGCCCCACACCATTTACTCAAATATACAGCACAATTGAAGTCTCACAGAAAATCAGTATCTGTTAACCTGCAATCAGCACAGTCAGTAACCTGGAGTTAAAATATCTTTAAAGAACAGAAGTCAGCATAAATGTTTCTTAGGTCTTTAAAGGTAAAGAGATATGCTGGTGAAGATGTCCTGTGAAATAAAGTGTTTGTTTTGTTCTTCAAGGGGTAGAATTTGATGTGGTTCATGAGAACCTGTGACACAGACTTCAGAAAGTTTGACAGAAGTGTTGTAGAACCTGTTGGAGTTAAACAGGGACAGTTTGGGGTGCTGCTGTCTACCAGGAGTCTATTAAATACCCAAGGAAATTCAGGACTGTTGATCCTTTTCTTGGTATTAAAATGGAGAAATGGAGAAATGAAGATTAGGACTATGCCAAGAGGAAAGGCTTAGTTGAGGCTCCTGTCAGTTCCTGCTGAGTGGCTGCACGTCACCCTGCAGCAGCTGTAAATCTGGTCTCTGCTGGGCTCAGTGTCCCTTGCACATGGCCTGAGAGTGTCTTCCAGGGGTAGATGCATGAAAGGTTTACTGCCAGTGTCCTTGGCTCTGTTGAAAGTGCTTCAACAAGTGTTTCTTTTTGTCTTGTGTTTTACAGATAAACAAAGCAAGGCCAGTGCACCACGGGTCACACTTCACCATAACCCTGCTCACTGAGCTTCTTGATAGAGAGTAAATTAATTGCATTTTATTTTTCTTCTACAGAAAAGTATTGAAGACAAAATCCTCTTTAAGGAACAGGTAAATTTGAGAGATGGAAGAAATAAGTAATTTACAAATCTGCAGGGAGGCTGCTGCTGACAGTGACTTCACTGCTTAGGGTTTGAGAGCTGACTGTGGGCTACAGATGAACTTCTGATCATGCACTCTTTAAGGGTATATGAGCTTCATTAATATTTGCTCTTGTTCCAATCTCTGTGAGTTTATGAGAGAACCTGTAAAGTTCTCCTGGTCTGCTCTTTTGATCCCTACAATTATACTATATCTTGCAGTGCTTTCTGGAATAGTTAGCCCTGGAGGGCTAACACATCATTTGGAGATACAAGCTCATAATGCTTTGTTTTCAAATCCATGAAGAAAAATAGGTAGAGAGAAAGCTCTGCTTAGGAGGGAATACCCTGATGTGATTTATAAATCCACATGGATTAATCTATCAAGTTCTGATTTATGAAATGTACTATGTTGACCAACTATATTACTTTACTGATTCAGAAGTCTTGAAATTAGTATGAAAACCAGCAATCCATCATGGCATTGAATTATGTGCCAGTGATGCAGAGCAGTATCTCTCAAAATGCTTGATTTGTGTTCACCCTTTTTGTTAGTAAAATTCATGTTACCTAATAGCCTTAGAAAATTATGTTAATATACGTGATGGACAGAATCCATTGCTAACTTTCTAGGCTTTTCATTAAGGCAAAAAAGGTTTTGCCAGCTTTTGAATTTGTCAGTTTGATGTAACTGTCTGCTTAAGAAATTTCCATTTAGAAAAGCATAGATCTTTGATCACTCATATTTTTAAAACCAATGACTGTTTCTAACAGTGAATCTTGCAAGTGATTATTATTTCCAGAAGCTGGGAGAAAAAAGGACTGAAAGTTCAAGCAGAGGTTGAAGTTTTTGCATATCAACAATGGTGTGGGTCCCCTACTAATATTGCAGAGGTAACAAAAAAGAAATATTGGCATTAATTCATTGTCTTGTGGTTTTATTCAAACAGAAACAGCTCTTGTGAGTTTGATGCAGTTAATGGCTTTGGAAAAAGGCCTTTCTTGTACCATCAGGAATTTCCCCACAGAGTTCTAAGTGTAACTATTGTTGATATTGAATGTGTCTCTTCATTGGAGATCTCAGGTACCATTACATTTTTGTCATATTTGAAGGGCTTAGGAGGGGAGAGATGTCTCTGGTAAATTCTAGTCTGTCATCCACAAGAACATTTGCTAAAGCAGCTGGTTGTTTTCTATGGGGGCTTTAAACACACAGTGACAGCTCCACCCTAGCTGTGCTCAGCCCAGCTCATACTTACATCAGAAAAATGCATCAATAACATCTGAAGAAAAGCTGTGGCTCTACAGACCTGGGCAGGGATAACAACACAGCACAGAAAGGACCATGATGTGCAAGGTGGGTGAGAGACCAGGACAGAAACAAATAGAAGAAAAATGTCATGTTGCTGACTGGATTAGCATTGGTACAGGACTATTTGGTGCAAGTATGAGAAAACTCCAGTATACCAGTCCTTCCAGAAGATGCAAGGCTTTTCTCTGTGTAATATTTCTCGGGGTTTTTACTGCAGCCCATTTTAACAACTGAAGTAAACTTTGCTGGCCCCAGTTCTGAGCTATGTTCTGCTCTGAGTGTTTACACTCTGCCCATCACTGTGGTGATGTGATGTCCACCACCTTCACTTTTCTAATGTGCATGTAGATGCTGGGGAAATGAAATCTGTCCTGCACAAATTCTCACTGAGATACCACTGGGTCCTGGTTAGTTGGATGTCAAGTTCACAAATGTAGTCAGCACTGTGAATCACCAGTCTTTATTCTTATTTCATGACATTACTATTGTTTTATCACATGGGGACCTATGCCTATGCAACTGAGATCACAGTTCCAGTCTGGTGGATATGAAGGGTGAGATAGTGTCTGGGCCCAAGGAAAATACTGCCTAAAGGAGGAGTAGAAGAGAGACCATGTAGAAACTCCTCAAGAAGAGCAGGTTTTATATTGTCTGAATGTATGCCTCAGTTACTTTTTGATAATGAAGACCACATAGAATGAAATCTGATATGATCACACCATCAGAACGGTTGAAAATCTCTTTCAGTACATTTGATATATAAATATATCTGTATGGATGATGCAGTTTGGAAAAGAATGTAGCATGCTGGGTAGGCTATTATTTTATCTATTATAATTATGTTACACATAAACACTGTTTCAGTACAAGTCCAGGTATATCCAGATAAATCAAGAAGTAACTAAACTTGATACTGGTCCTCTCAATTTTCTAATGACCCTGCAGAAGCACATGGGGATGGTTAAAGAGTACCATGTACAAGGAGTGTGTGACCAAGGGCATCTCTGTGGTGGCCTTAGCATAGAGAAAAGTACAGAAGTCAATTTGCCTGGCCAAATATCTGAAAAGTAAGGAAGATATTTAGGTCAATCAAAACAAGTGGCACTCCTTGTTGTCTTTAGAGCCTTACTTCAGCAACAAAACCTTAGGCTTAGATTTCCTTTTAATAGCAAAGTAATGGGACTTATAACACTTTGTTCCTCATTATCTAGAAATGGAGGGGATAAAGCAGATTAAATCAGCAAGAAAGCAGGATTACTTGATTAAGTTCTATATTTTAATAACTTGTGGTCTTGAGGCTCATTGAAAAGGCCACTGAAATCAGAGAAACTCCACTGAATTAGGGGAAGACTCTTGAGCATTATATTGTTGCTGCATATTCTTCTATCTGTACTACATGGCCATCTAGTTCTGTCTCTTAAGTGGTTGCTTCACATCGACATACTATTCATTATCTACAAACTGAAGTCTGGCAGCTGAATTTGTACAGCTCTTTTGAGGCTCAGGCCCTAAATCAGTATTTCAGCACAGGCTGCTGACTGCTCAAAGCAGCAATGTATGGCAGCCTCACTCTGCAGCTGCAGGCAGTTTGCTGAAACTACATCCACAGCTTTCTGAGATGGGATCTTTTTCTCTTTCTGCTTTTGTAGATGGCTTAATTCTTCCTTTTGAAAGACTGAGACTGATTATAATGGGGTTCAGAGCAAGTTGTCTTGAAACAGCTCCTGTTATTGCAGCAGCAGCAGGAATAAATTAAAATGAGCAATGCCATTTTCCCCTTCCATAGATGTATAGTCCTCCCAATGAGTGAAAAACCTGCATTTCCTACTAGAAATGGTGAATTCAGTATACCAGACCACAAAATGGTGTGGGAATGGATATATGTTTTATACAGTTGGTACTGCTCCATTTGTACCCTCCTCACACACAGAACTCCAGAACAGCTGATATGGTACAGGGTGTCTGTCTGCAGCTATTAACTGTGACCAAAAGGAACCTGCTCATTGTGCTGACAGCCAGAAACAATTCCAAGTGGATTGTTCTGGCACAGAAGTTCTGTCAATGTTGGGGATAGTCATGAAATACCTCTTGAGTGTGCTGCATTTTGAGAGATGCTCAGTGCGATATGGACATCCTGTGACAGATTAAACTGACAAAATGTAGACCTGGTACTTGAAGATCAACTTTCTCTTTCATAAAGCAACTAAGCAAAAGGTAAAGCATGCAATTCTATGGGCAATGCTACAGGAACAAACTGCTCTTTAACACTGTGTTTCAGGGTACAGAACTGGGTTGTCAGAGCAGCATCAGATTTACCCCCACACTGATGTTTCTGGTATCACTAACATAGCTTGGGAGCCAATTTGATTCAACTGCCATACTTTGGGGTTTTCTTTTTTCTAGGTATCTGCTCATTTCACCTTCACATGTGCTGTCTCAGAATTATATTCTCAACTATGACTTGAATAATTAAAAGGCCTTACTAATACTTAAAGCTGCACAAAAGTACACTCCATGATATGTACCAGTGTTACATTGGAAGCTTTAATAAGTCAGTATTTTACCCATGCACACTTTTATATGTATAAAATGCCAGCAAACACATCCAGTCATGAGATTCTGTTTGCACTGCACCAGCTGATGCAAGTATGGGGGCACTCATAAAGGAAATCAGGGTCACTGAGCATGTTTTTTAAAATCTCTACATAACACACATTCTGAGAAATTTTATACTCCAAAAGAAAGGACCTGGAGCTTCTATTTTTGCTCCTAACTTTTCTCCTGTGATGTGCAGTATTTTCAAATTCAAAAAGAAATTCAAAGCAGTTAAGCAAATAGCAAAACAACTTGGCTGAGTAAATCCTCCTGTCAGAATCCATCTCACTCTGATCTGTTCTTGAGTGTCACCAAAGTTTGAATTCATCTGCTTTGGAGATAATTTCAGTTCCCTGTTGTGTTTGAGAGCTAGCACAGCCTTTAGGGAAAATGGAGGGACAGTATGACATTTATTAGCCCAGCTGTTTAATGTACTCACCTGTTTCCAAGGTCTGAAAGGCTGGGGTTTTATTCTCTCCTAGCTCTGAAAAATGAGGATTTTATAACAGATTGTGAAAGCTGAAATGGTAGGATGGGTCTTTTAATTTCTTTCCTTGTTATTTTTTTTAAAGCACACTTTAAAGAAATCCATAAAGCCTAATGTGTAGTGCTTGAAACTCATCTGTTGTATGGTTACTACATCGATCACAGCCTTTCACCTCCCAGCTGGGCATCGAGCTGGTAAAAAGGAGTTTAAATATGATCTTCCTGACATTAACAAGGCAACTGAATTATGTTTCAAAGGGATGGAAGGAAATGCAATCTTTGAACATCTTTGTGGTCAGGAGGAGGTGATGTTTTAGGGCTTTGTTCTCTTCTTTCTGCAGCTTAGTATCATTTCTGTGTAATTCCACTGCAGTTAGGGGATGTAGAACTGCAGAGGGAAAGGAAGCCAGCCCTTCACTTGTGCCTTTGCAGCAGGAAGGACCAGAACAAGGCTGATCCATGAAGGAGTAGATTCCATGTCATGGACAAGAAGTCATGGTGTTCCTGCTGCCTTCAAACAGGACGGTTTGGTTCTTCACCAGGGTGAGGTGATCTCATGAAGCAGAGAGAGGATTTGCCTGATGGGCTTTAAAAAACAGCAACCCAGTAATCTCAGGCTTCACTGATGTGATGTGATGGAAAGAATGCAACACTCCAGTGTTAACTGGATTGTGCCACCATGGTGAGCACTTTTCAGAGATGGATAATCATCCCTTGGGAATAGGAAATTCCTAGAAGTGAATGGTCATGCGGGAATGGGATAAGGTTGTATGGTCACAATGAAATTTGAAGTGCACAGGTAATATTGTCCTCTGGGATTTCAGGCTGTAACTGTTAAAATGTCTCTTCTATGAAAAAAAATATTTTAAGAATATTGACATCACTGTTAATTTGCATTCTTTTAACAAAGTTCTCACCTAAAAAACTCAGAGATGAAACAGAACGGACTATCTTCCTAAAGCTGCCAGTCAACAAACAGCCGGTTTTCACAGTGATTCATAGCTGAGCTTGAATGTAAATATAAGGAGGATATTCTTATATAATATATGTAATATAAATACATAAATGATATAAATATAAAATATAGGTAGGATTGTGTATCTAAGTGATTTATAAAAATGTTCATTTGTAAATGACCATTTATTGTGGCTACTAAAAATGATTTCTGGCACTTCTCAAAGACTGAGTCCCTTTTTTTGTGTGCCCACTAAACAAGTGATGGACACTTATGTGTATAATTTAAACAATATATCTCGCTCGTGGGCAATACTGCATTTTAAATTTTACCAATTATGTCTGTCACACCAACTCATTCATTGCTGATATTTTCTAACAACACAATAATGTTGCTCAAACTGAGACAGCAGGTGTGATAGCAAGAAAAAAGCTCCTGTATATCTTCCAGAAGAAAAGATCTTTTCAAGTTAGCTTCTATGAAGGATGGTAGGAAACTAGGAGTGGGGAAATTGCTCATGGGTTTGCAAGACACAAATAAATTCTGAGGAAGATGTATATGTGATGCTCTACCCTAAGATGAGCTTTTCATTATGTCTACAGCAATTTCACTGACTTGCTGAGGTTCTGGTGAAGCACAGTAATAGACTTTCATTGCTGGAGAAAAGGCTGCTTGTCATAATGTGGTAAATGGTTCAACTTCTCTTTTTCCCAGACAGGGGGGACTCCTCTCATTTGTGTAATGGATTTTTAAAGTGAGTGCAAGGCATGCCTGTGTTCCATTTACTCTCATTTGATTCCGCCAGAGTAAGTAAAGGCCTTAGTGAAAATGAAAATCAAAGCCTCATAAGCCTTGAGTATCCCTTTTATTAAAGTAATTTCAAGTCATTGTGGTTTCAAATACATTTTGTTGTATACAGAAGATCTTGTGCTAAATAACTGGGATATTTAACATGGCAGGGGTTTTTTGAGGAATCAAGAACTTATAGACATAAGAATAATGGAGAGGTGTATATATGGCTATTAAACTGTCATGAAAAAGATTATTGAATATCCCCAGGAATTGCTGTAGAAACCAATTCTCCTCTCTGAAGTTCTCCAGAAATGTAGGTCAGGCACTAGAAGCTAATCTCAGAAGCTTTTCCTGCCAAGTGAAACGAGCAGGCTGCAATGTTGAGAGGCTGGGTGTGAGAGGACTCACCAACTGCTCAGGGCAAGAAGGAAGTTAACTTGGGTACTAACCAAGGACTGAAATGGGATAAAAGCTCAGGACAGATAGGCAATTTAAACGTGCCAATTAATTATTTGAACATTAGAGCAGAGGAAATAAGAACTTGGAAGAAGATCGTGGTTGGAAGTTGATTAAATAGCCTAAACAAATCAGGTGCCTTTCTATGCCTGGAGGAAGAACAGAAAAATAATCCAGTAAGAACTTTTTTAATAATGAATAAGGATTTTGCTATGCCAGAGTCCATTTGGGATGCCAAATTGCTCTGGAAGAACAGAGGAACTAGGAGAGGTGGTCTTGGAACCTAATTCTTATGGAGGCTGGAGAATCTGATAATCAGTTCTCTGGCCCTGCTATAGTGATGACAATGAAAATTCATCCCATGCATTCCAGCAGCCCTCATGTGTGAGTTGCATTTTAATTAGCTTAGTTTTTTCACATTGTCCTCTTCCTAATCTGCTGTATTGTGGAGCAGAGGTTCTTGAAGGAGTCTGTGCTGGAGAGTTAGATCCTGAGTAAGAGCCCTTTCTTACCTTTCATTGACCTTTCAACACGTTTTTTTTTTGGTTTTTTTTTTTTAAATTCTGTGTATTTGTGTGGTCCTGAAGAAGTGAAGCTGCAGTTTCTCAGCAGATGATCTCTCTCTGGCAATCTGCAGTGCATGTGGCAGCTGTTCAGTTTGCTGTGTCCTCTCTCAGCTGTGATGAACTGGTGTGTTCCCTCTTGATTTTTGCAGGAGGGAGAGGCCCTCTCCCCATTCCTGCAGCCTGTAAAAATGTGTTGGGATAGGTGGCAGGTACTGCATACTCAGTGGAGCCAAGCTGCTGCAAGGCAGGGAGGAGAGGGGCACTTGACTGGCTGAGAAGGACTTCACCTGAATGCATTTATATTGAATATCTCGAGGCTGCTGCCTTGGGGAGCTGTCAGGTGCCCCATATTCTGTGCAGGGGAACAGGCCAGCTCCCAGAGTGCTCACAAATGGTAGAGACAAAGAGGTGGCTCCATGAGCTGGTCTGAGCAACACCAAGGGAACAAACAGGGTAGTTCCAAAAGAGAATAACACACTGCTGAAAGCAGCAGCTGCCTGATGCACTGCTGCTGCTCTGTGGTGATCAGAGGGATGGATGGAGACTGCAGGTGGTGAGTGAGTGGAAGAGAGAAAGGGGTTACATTTCCTCCTGCTTCCTACAGTGGCTCCCAGGGGCTAATGCAATGGAGCTGGCAGGGTATAAGCATTGCTAGAGACTGGGAAACACCGTTCCTTCACTTGTTATACCACTTGCTGCTTCCTATGCTTAAAGACAGCTCTGCTCCACCTCAGGGAGCAACCTCAGCTCTTGGCTTGGGGATTATCTTACATTGCCATAAATGAAGCCAGGTTATTGTAGTGCTCTTTGATGTGAGGATCTCCAGAAAACCTACAAATAATGATTAATGTGCATGACAGCCTTGCAAAATTGAGTAACTAATCTCATTTTACAAATGGAAAAAATGAGGCCCAAGAGCATTGCTGGTCTGATTTTTTCAGGGGCACCCTATGGGATGGGTGGGCACCTGGAATTGCTGAAAATCCAACACTAAGCAGTGAGTCCTAGGCCACACAGCAAGCTGGTGGCAGTGGGGAGAAGAAATCCAATCTTGGCTCTCAGTCTTTCAAGCAAACCACCAGATGACACTTAAAAAGCACTTCTGGGGATGAAAAGTACTATATAATTATTGCTTCCAGTGTAAATATTTTCCTCTTAAAGTCAAGCTTTTCTTTTTTTATTACCACTGACTTTATTAAGCCCATGTGATTGTCTTTGTTTAAGCTGTTACAGTGTGGATCATAGAAACCACGTAAAACATCCAGGGCCTGCATGCAGAATTTATGTAGCTAAAACACATTACCCACTATACTGAATCATCCTCTTAGAAAAACATTGTCTCCACTATTCCCACAAACTTAAAAGTCTCCCAAAACAATCCCTAAAAAAAACTACCCATGCAAGAGCATCCCTCAAAAATAAGAACTCTTGTTACTGACATTGGTGCAGATGACTTGTGGAATGTGCCATGTCCAGTTTTAATCTCAGCAATCTTGTGTAGCTTTTTGTTGAACAAATGTAAACACAACCTGAAGCTTCCTTCTACAGGGCAACATCTGTAACTGGTTCCAGTTCATGGCAGTGCAGTGTTTGGTGCCACGTTTGTACCTGTGGACTTCAGTATGAAGTTAATGGTGGGATCAGGAAAGAGGGAAGGGCAAAGTGATTGTCAATGCATGAAAGTCACTGCATCAGGGGAAATCCCTGGGTAATCTGAATGTGGAACAGAACCAAGAAAAGAGGAACAAATTTTCACCATATAATGTATAATCATCATATCATATAATTTATAATCATATAAAGTGCCTTTGATTTGTTATTTACAGCTATTAAAAGACACTGGCAAGGTGATCCTGCAAATTCCAGGAAGCAGAAAGAGGCTGAAGTGCAATCCTTGTCATCATTTTGCATTCATTCACACATATGTGCACTCTTTGCTGCTAGAAACCCAATAATTATAGAAGTAAAGCTTAGACATTGATGAAACGTTAGGTGAAGATTGCTGTACCAGAAGAGTAGGGTGTTGCCTGAAGTGCTGCATGATATTGAGTCCATCCCCCTCTTGTTCTCCTCCATCCCCCCAAAATCCCTTGTAATTATTACTGGAGTAAATTAAACCACTGGTTTGATTGATACCAGATCTTGTAGTGGTTTCAGGCAAATGATTCCTGAAAAGAAAAAAGATACATTGACAAAAGAAGAAAACAGATGTCTCAGAGTTGCAGACAGAAGCAAATAATTTGCTTGGTTCTTAAAAAAAGGGGCAGCGTCAAGAGGAGAAGCTTCTGTATGGAAACAGCATAAACAAATAAAACAAATATTTTGGGGGCAGTGAATTGCACTCACACCTGATGGTGCCTTGCTGCCCAGCAAGGACTGTACTTAGAACAATGATATTTTCCTTTCTGTGGTTTTACAAAGTTTATTGTGTATGCTTTTGGGGATCCTGTGATTTAGAAGTCTCCTGTTGTGACCTGGTTCTTTATGGATATGATTTGTTTTTCATTCTTTTATGGATATGACTTGTTTTTCTAAAATATTCTTTATTAGTTTACTAAATTATATAATTATTATAAGTTTACTAAGCTATATAATTTGAGAACATTGGACGTGCTTGACTTTAAGTATTAATCTTTCTTCAAGCAGAGAGACCTTTGTTTTCATAGTTCTTTGTAGGAAAAGGAAGATTTTAACAGACTTGCAACATCTATTAGAGAAAGTTCACTCTAATATCAGTTTTTACCCACTTGAAATCAAATATTCTGTTGGCTTTCACCCCAATTTAGTTGCATTTTTATAAAATATGTGTGTACTAGCTTGCAGCATCCCTTTAATCCTGTCTTTAAAAATAGCAGAATTGTCACATTCTTTGTAGCAAAAGCAAAAAAATAAAAAATAAAAATAAAAAAAGAAGTTTATCAATACCCTGACTCCCAGGAAGAGCCTGTAAATTGGCTGTACACAGACCTACAGCATCAGTGCTGACACCTTTTGGGTTCAGTTGACCTCCACCACTGCTTTACCTTGAAAACATTGTTCAGGCCTGAGCTGGCTCTCTGTGGACATAATTGTTGTTTCAGACTTTTAAGGAAAGAGAACATAGCAGAGTTCACTGCATAACCAGAAAAGAGAAATAGAAATATTTTGGGGTAAAATAAATGGTCTGAACAGATCTAGAAGTTTTGTGGTTTTAAGTCTGGACACCTGCATTGTCACTTTGTTTTTCTTGCTGTCATGGAGCAGGTACTGCACCTACACCAATGGTGCTTTAAAATGCATTTCCTGTATTTTCTTCCTTGTTCTTTCTGGGACACTGGAGGTTTTAAAAGATATTAAAATTATTAATGAACAAGTAGAGAGAGAAGTTATCCTGCTGTAATTTCACTTCTGTTATGTCAGTCCACCTATACTTTTCACTCTGGCAGCCAAAGTAAGAAGGTCATCAAAGTTGATATTGTCATATGACCATATTAATATTTTTATGTATGACATTCTTTCTGGGTTAACCACTTTGGGCAGAGTAATGACTTGAAGTAAAAGAATTTTTTTCCTGCCAAAACTAAGTGAAGAAGAGGTTTTAGGTAGACTGGATAGTCAGTGGGATCTACATAAGCATCATTTTAAGAATAAGAATCTGGGTCATAAGGCTATGATTTTTCAACTGTGAGTCACATCTTTATATATTCACAATTGTCAGGTGCATGCCAGATCCTAGTGATACCCTTTAAAGATACTCAGACTGTGTACAAAGAGTATTAGAAGTGTGGAGGTGGAAAGTTAATCATAATTGTGTTGTGGTTTTTTTTTTGCCTATTACTCTCAGAGGAGTGAAATTAAAAATAATTCTTCTTGTAGATAGCCTTTGAATCAGATTGTGTTCTTTCCTAAGTGGAATGAATTCATAATCCTCTGTTTCCAAGGAATTCTTTTGATCCTGTCTGTTGAGTTAAAGTTTATACATTGCAACTTCTATGTAAGCAATATTTCCTATTGATCTTTTAATGATCCTATTAGTTTCTTTCATTCCCTTAATAGAAATTTTAGCAGTAATAAAAGATAGAATCAGGCAGTAATTAGAACTGTGATTAGTTATAGCATGTGTTTCTTTACCAAAGGCAAAACCCAATAAAATTTAAATTAAAATAATGGAACTGTGTCTAGCTATCTTGAATCATATTAGAACCTTCACTTTTTCTTCTAAGCATTAATATATGCTTTAAAAGGCAAATGCTTTTATTATGCAAATTCAAATCACAGTAAGTGTATTACTTTGCAAATTGCTCTTTCTTACCCAAAAATTATATTAAAAAAATGAAACGAATGTGTGAGAGCATGTGGATGTTTGTGCTCTCTGGTCTTGAGCCCACAAACATTTGTGTCAATAACCCTTCCTAATTAAAGTCATCATTGGGGTTTCTGTGACTTTAGTCATGTATAAAACTGAATATAATGCAAAAAGTGGATTTCTATGGACAAGCTTGGGTTTTTGAACTGAGCAGTGAGATCAGGTTATTGGTCCCTCTATAAAGTGGCTCAAAAGCTCTCATCACTGCAGAGAACAAAGCACATTATGGTGGGTTGTCCCTGCCACCTCTTTGTCTCATGAGTGAGGAATTTCACAGCATCTGGTGACATCTTATTCATGATCATCAGGTCATACACAGAGGCATTTTGGTTTCCTGTATTACCTGAGCAGATCTTGTGACTCTTCATTTGATGTGACTGTCCTGAGAAAAGAGGAAGCTTTCTGCAGCTGAAAGGTGTCAGGGTGTGGTTTGTCCCCAGGTCTCTTAGCACCTGTCCTGTCATCATTTCCTTTCTCCTGTGACAAGAACAGCTGTCCCCCAAGACTGGGAGCCTGGACAAAGCTTGACTGTGCTAGATCATGTTCAAGCACAACTTCTTAAGTTTATTCTTGTTGGTGTAGAAAGTGCTCTGAGATCAGGAGTTGTGAAGATGCTGTGGAAAGGTGGGAGTCATTCACAAGGCTGTGCATTTCAGCTGGGATCCTTTGGGCAGGAGTGACAAACCTGGCTCTGGCACAGTTCTTGGAGCCTACAGGGCACACACACAGTTAGCTGTCTCCTTCTGGCATGTGAGAGATCCTCATATAGGGGAAAACTCATGGCACAGTGCTGGAACATAAGTGAAGATATTGAGAGATACAGGAGATAATTTTTGTGGGTGTCACATTCTGTAAAAATGCACTTAATGCTACATAAAATGGCCTTGTCAGCTCTTCCACACAATGCAAAGTAAGAACAGGAAGCAGCTTGGGAAAATATGATTGGGGGAAAAAATGGGAATGATTGTTAGTCACTGTTCTCCTCTTCCTGCTCCCACCAAAATAGTAAATATTGAAATTCCTTGTCTAACTTAGCTGCACTTCCTGAACTGCCTCCTCTACTGCTTGGTGGGCCATAATCTGCACAGGCAGCCAGAGTATCCTGCTCTGTGCTTGCAGTGAGGAGAATTTCAGTTTTCAGGCAGTACAGAGACACACATCCTCAGGTGAGAGCATCCAGCCAGTCTGTCTGACTTTGTGTTCCTCACTCAGTGGAAATGTCAGCATTGTCATAACTTAATACTTTAATACTGCACTTTGGGCAGGCAGATTGTTGGATTGGTGCCTGCCTTCATCAGCTCCAAACTTTCTCAGCAAAGCACTTTGCAGGGTGGTGTTGCTGTAACATCTCTTGTTGAAATCAGTTATTTTTGCAATTCCTGACCACAGATGTTTCACATACTCATGTAAATGTCTTGGTAGCCATGAGCAGGTATCCTGTTTTCCCTTGGCTAGGCTGATTGCTTGTGCTGCTACTGCTATAGTTAAATCTATGTAATGTTTCTGAATACCCTGCATAATAGCACTGAAATACTGCACTTTCTCTAACTGTACATACAAGTAGATATAAAAATACCATGTTACTGACACCTGGGCAAAACTGGAATCTGCTCCTTTTCCCCTCTAGATCCCTGATTATTCCTCATGCATTAGAAATAGATGTAGTTTGACTAAGGTCTGTTTCCTTGCTCTTTTAGTGTCTTGTTTTAGAAAGAAAAACCTGCATGAAGAGAAATGGGTGTCTTGTGGTCT
This sequence comes from Parus major, assembly GCF_001522545.3. Lineage (NCBI taxonomy): Eukaryota > Metazoa > Chordata > Aves > Passeriformes > Paridae > Parus > Parus major. The sequence goes on from NC_031778.1 coordinate 7,005,759, forward strand.
GGCTGTACTTTTATTAAGCTTTTAAACTTCTGTTGGGTTTGCTGCTGTTTGGATGGGAAGTAATGGGGACTGGGGGTGTGGTTTGAGCTAATTATTTTCCTTGCACTCCGAGGCTCTTTGCCAGATTCCTTCTGTAAGCTTGATCATAAAGTTTTATGGCATATGTTTTGCTCTTTATGGGAAGAAACACCATGGGGAGCTGTACTTCAAAGAATCAAGGTCCCCTTTATGCCCTTTGAACTGTACAGGAAAATCTTCAGACAGGCTACGTGGTGTGGCCACTGCTCAAGAGCTCGACTTGAATTGCTCTTTTGCTCTGGCTCTTTAAGGGAACCGTGTGTCTTTGGGATGAAATTGAGAAGCAGGAAAATAGGACCTTATAAAAAGTTGTGAATTCCTTTAGATGTGTGTGAGCTCCCTGCCCTAAGCACCACACCACTTGCTGCTCAGGAGTCCTCATGCACCTGGTTTTTGTGGGAGCTCTGAAGAACCCTGCTTCTGTATTGTCTCTTCAGCCCAAATTCTGACTGGTGCTGAATAGTAGATATATGGAATATAGGAATCCATAGGAATATGGATGTAGGACTGGGTGTGTCATCAGGGGAGGATTCCTGGCTGTGGCTTGAAATACTCAGAAGGTCAAAGTGTGCTTTTATGTATTGTATTAATACATAGACTTTCTGATAAATAAATACATAACATAATTGTGCCTTAGGACATGAACATATTAAACAGAGCTCTGGAATGGTCACTTGCATGCTGCAGTTCTTTCCAATGGGAACAAAGCCCTTTGATTTTCCTCACAGGCGTGATGTTAAGAGAAAGACCAAAGGAGAAAACCAGTGTGTAATGCCTAATTGGCACAAGGTGCTTCTTTTTTTAGGAAACTTAATGGCACTATTTGCTTCCCAGGGGAAATTCCAGTTTTAGAAACTGTCCAGCAAGGGCAAGACACTGTGAACAAAGCCATGCAGTTATCACTGGCCTCTACCTGGACGAGGTTTCCCTAGAGAAGTATTACCTGCACTGCAGTGGGCGTTTGCTTCTCTGCCTGGATTGCTCCTCGACCCTTCTGCTCATTTACACCAGACCCTTTCTGACCTCACCTCTGCGTGGTCAGACAGGTAAATGCAACATCTGAGGTTATAGTTTTCTGCAGCTGCTACATGGAATGGACACCCTACTGGAGGAATTGATGTCCTGCTAAATCCCAAGCTTCTATGGGATTTATAAGCCTAACTCATTTATTTGCTTCTAAGGATATCTCCTTAGTTGACTACTTAGTTTAGATAATTAAAGAAGAGCTGTTAAATTTGTCAGTTTTAAACATCCTACTGCTAGCTTATATGTTTAGTAAATTGAAAGTAATTAAGGTTAGTTGGTTTCAAAAATCCCTGTCCTGTCTGTGAAGCTAAGGTCAAGTCATTGTTCTGAACTAAATGGCACCTATTAAAATGTGTTTTTTATCATCCAGGAAGCCTTCTGGGATGTGAGACAGGAGACATTCTGGAGAAATGCTGCTGAGAATTTCTGCAAGTGACATATTTTAAATATGTGCTAAATTCACTGGACATTTGTGTTTGTATGTATGTATTTTGTTTTCATATAATGTACCATATGTCTCTGCCCAAGGGTACAGGTGCTTCTTTGGCTATTCTTGCTCCAAAGCTGCCTCTTTGATATGGACAGTTTGCACAGGGATTAAATGTGCAGGCTTGTGAAATATTTGAAAAAATTACTAAAAGGATGCAGTTATAGCTAAAAAAATAAAAGAATTACAGAAGTTATAAAATGTATTGTAATGTGCCTTTTCCTGAACCTTAGTTGCAGAATCTAGCCCTCTTGGTATTCATAAATTAGTTCAGTACAGAGCACTGAGCCATTATGTGTGTGACAGACTTGTCCTTCTCCCAGCCTGGATGGTTTCTGGACTCAGCCAGCCAAGCCTGTGCCAAACAGAAATGCTGGGTTTGATATACTGGGTCACAAAAGCAATTTTTCCAGCTACTGTTTATACCCACCAGAATAGGTTTGTATTGTTTCAGATAAACAGCAATTTGTCTTTATTTTCACTTCCTTTTCTTTCCTCTTTTTTTTTCTTTCTCCAAAGGGGGTTTCAGTTACTGCAACATTCTCCATCAGTCTGCATTTTGTTTGAGTGCACAGAGACTGATCTGGGAAAGGAGCCTGACCCAGGACAGAGGGAGATGGGAAGGGGGTGGGAAGTGAATGAAGGACCCAAAGAGATTCCCTAATCCCCTCTGTTCCTGGCTTTCATAGCATTTCCTAGCATTCCATTTCATATAATGAATGCAAGCACAAGGCCAAATGGTCTGAGTAACACGATCAGATTCTTAACAGGGAATTTCTTTGTGGTTTATGGCTTTCCAGGACTCACAGTGTAGACAGTGGGAAATTCAGGCACTGAGCAGAGGAAGGGCCTTGGATTTGAGACCTAAATGCAGCACTACTAGGAATATTTTTGAAGAGAAAAAGGGGAAATAAAAATAATTTAGCTTTTCTGAACAGTTTTTCCCCTCAAATGGCAACTTCTTCAGTCAACCCTACAGTTCTGTTCATGCTAAAATGTCAGTTATTCAATTTCATTTGATCCCCAAGGATCTTTCTGATCGATTATCTCATATCCTGGAATGACACTTAATAATGCATTGCACTGTAATGTGATGTGTGCCAAATTTCTTAAAATATAAAATAGCATCAAATGATGTGTCAAAGGTTTTGATGTGACTTTTCTTTGCCTAGTGTGACAAGAATATCCATTAAGCACTTAAATAAACAGCTTCTGGAAAAAGCTGTGTCCTTATGAGCAATTTACTGAAAGTAATGAGCAGGTATTTAAACTCTGCCAGCAATATGAATTGTTTTCTTCCCTGTTGATTTGCTGTGCTCTTACCATGTTGTTTACACTAATAAATGCAATGTGGCACCGGGAAACGTGATGAACTTGTAAATTAAGGTAAAAAATTTGCAAATATCTGAAAATCACATGGAGATTTTTTTTCCCCCCAGTTTTTCAGAGGTTTCTCTTAAACAGTTAAATTTCCTTCTGTTTATTTGAGAATGGGCTCACTGAGTAAGTCTAGAAAAGGAGGTGGGATTCTTCCTTCCCAGAAGACTGTAATTTTATTGGTCTGCTAATCAGAAAAAATTGTTTGTCAGCTCTTAATTGGTAATTGATATTAGAGGGTTCTTAATGTCTACCATGGTTGATGGATTGTACTACATGCATTATTTTAATCGTGTGAGTGCCAGCAAGCAGCTCTCTCCCATCAGCTCTACCCCAGACACTGCAGAAGAATCTCTTCCAGAGCACTGAGCAGTGTTTTGTCTCCACCACTGAATATATTGGCAAAGAAGGCACTGGAGGTGACCAGTGCTGGATGGATTCGTGGTTAATGCTGCTACAGGAGCTTCAGCAGCTTCAGGAAGTTCTCAAAACCAGGGTTTCATACAGGTGGTGGATGGCTTTGACCTTCCACCTTGGAAATAGAAGTGCAGGGCCAACTGGCAATGACCTGATGAAATTTGCTGGCTAAAGTGTATAACAGCTTGACTATTCCCAGATTTCAAGCCTTCCTTGCCATCTTTTTAGGAAATCCCAGTGTATACGGGGGGCTCTTAATGAAGAAACTCAGTTTAAATTGTACAAGTTTTAACTTTACCATCCAGTGGGTGGATGACAGCCCGTCTTCACTTCGGATACCATCCCACTGCAAACAACAGTGCAGCTCTTCCTGTGGGACATGCTGGTTGGTAATCACTCAGACTACCTAATCAGTTGTGTAAAAGGAGCAATAAAAAACTCCAACTGGCTCTTATAAAAGCTGTTTCCATCTCAAAGTCAAGATTCTTCATCCATACCTGGTTATCTAAACAATCTTGCTTTCAAAAGGATCTGAACATGTATTGCCCTCATTTAAATCAGTAGGAACTCAGCACGTCTGAAAGTCATGCAGCTTTTTTATTTATGTACCTGGCTTGGGATTTAAATACCTAACTTCAGGGTTTGAAAATTGTAATAACTGTTTTCCTCAAACAGTGAGGTGTGCTGCAGAAAACTGTTCTCTTTCAGGAGTCCTGCTGTCTGCAGGTAAGAATTGGGATATTTGAACTAAAAAACTGTAGCTTCTCTAATGATTGACATCTTAAAAAATCTATCTTGTCTTCAGTGGAAGTTATGCACAGGCTTAGCTTTAAGCCTGTGCTGAGGTGTTTTGTCAAACTGGGATGTAATACTGAATCCAGATCTTTTATAGGCAGATAGAACCCCTAAAACTTCATTTCTCTGGCTGGCTGAGCATATTCTGCCACTTCCTAGATGCAAATAAAATCCCCATTGCATTTGATTTAGGGCTTACACTTTCTCCTAACCCTTCCTACATTAGCCTTCTTACAAAATTAAAACCCAAGCCAACAAATCCAGAAGCAGTATGATTTTCCCAGGGTTGTTGTTGTGACTTCCTCTGTGTGTGAAGTTACCTTGAAAACCATTTAAGTTAGGATTCCTTCAATACTTCACATACTTTGGGTAAAGCCATTCAGAGACACAGCACCTTGGAGGTCTGTTTGGCTGGCAGGCAGATGTTAAATGTCTGGGTTTTCTTGAATGTTCTTAGAAAGCTGTGTGAATTGCAGTGCTCTTCGAGGCTGAGATGCTTTGGAGTGAAAAAAACTCAAACTTCCAGTGAAGATGGTCTCCCAGCAGAGTTTGTTTTCTGTCAGCTTATTTTAAATCTCTCTGTTCTCTTACAAATAGATTTCAATGACTTTCATGGGGGAAATTTTGAACCAGTAGGCAATTTGAATAACTTGCTTCAGCTGCCCTTTGCATGATGCGTTTTTTTACAGTGTTTGGTTGGTCTGCACCTCAGGTCTCCTCTCAGCTTTGTAAAAGTAAGGTAAATGCTTCCCAGTTATGCATCATGAAGAGTTTACACTGGAGAGTGAATGTATGTGAAAACAATAGGTTGAATGACTGTTTTTTGAGGAATTGCACTTTCAAATCCCCAATGTTAAAATATAGCAATGCTATTTCTGTCAGAACAGGTTACCTGGATGGATACATGAAATGTTCAAACCTCAGTGAACCAAGGAACTGAGGGAAGGACAAGATTTAAAATTTGTTTTATATGAGCTCAGTTTGTACAAAGTCTCAGGTCTCTCATACAAGAGGAGGGTGTGGCTGTTGCAGTGTAAATTTCAGTACAGATACAATTCTGTGGAGCCTCCTGTGGAATTGCTGCCATTTGTTGTCTCCTTTGGGGGTACAGAAAAGCTTTTCTCCTGCTTCACATGGAGTATTGACTCTGACAAAGAATCACAGTTTGTTTCAGGATATGTTTCTCTCATGTCCCTGTTCAGTCGGCCTCACTTGAGCACGGTAACAGTTTTGCATGGTATAAATATCACGTAAATATCAGATAAAGTAAATTTTGCCACGGATCTTCAGACATTTTTATCTGAAACATTCTGACTTGAGCAGCCTTGCAGAGGCTTATGGACTATTTCTACTAAAAGAAACTTGGTATTTGTAACCTTTTATGCGGAAAGGTGGGATCATACCAGCTTATTCCAAACCGGGATACCCCAGGACCTGTCAGGCCAGTCCTGGCACAGACCTGGCTGCTGGAGAGCAGCGTGGCCGTGAAAGCCTCCAGAGACAGTGAGGCTGCAGAGGTTTTCTCAGTGTAGTTTTGCTCTGAAGTGGCTCCTGAACTCTCTGCAATCTCGTGTTTCTGTGGCACTGCTGCAGTGCAAATGCTCAGCAGGGCCTGGTGCACACAGGGGTGTCAGGCAGGGCCAGCAAGATGAATGTGCTGCTGCAAATTGGAGCGATTTAACAAGAGATAATGTGTCAAGCAGGACTGGGGTAAGCCTGGTGAGAAAACTGTGAGCCCAAGGCATCCATCAGAACTGATCTTTGGTAATGATCAAAGGCAGACTTGCACTCCTGCTGCTCCGTGCTTTGAGGGCTCGGGGCAGAAAGGCCTCAGAAACAATGTCCGGTTTCCTAAAACAAAGATTTTGTAGAAGAATAAAAACTGGCAACTTAATTTGCATGAACTATGCTCAACAGCACTCTAGAAAGTTTGTGCTTTTCCTAATTCTGTTTGGGTGTCATGAAAGAGACCCCAGGATATTCCTTGAGAAGCAATATCATAAAAATCTTGGAAAGAGCATTAGTTTTTCAGAAGGCAAATGAAAGTATACAAAGTTAAAATTTAAAAAGAAAAAAGAAGTGTAACAATTCTTTAATGTGTAAAAATAATGTGATGATAAATATATTTCTATATATGCACTGTTGGGGCATACAGGACAATGGGGTCTGAATGTTTTCCAAAGGTGCAAAATGTTCCTGTAGAGTAACACCTACGCTAATGGTGTGCAGTGCCTCCCCTTCCTTCTCCAGGGCCTGTCTCTGAACCACAGAGCACTTCCTTTTGGAAATTTATTTCAAATTCATGGGCTGGAAATACAGTATTGATGGGTTGTTCTACAGTGGCCTATCACAGAAGTCTGAGCTTTAGCTTCCAACTAAAATTAGGTTTTAATTCCTGGAAATGAACTTAAGTGAGGAGAAATCTCGTTAGAAAGAGCTGTCAGGACACTGATTAATTTGGCTCTTTTAAACTACAGTGTCCTGAGTCACTCACATGATAAATGATCCAGAAACACCTCCTTCTACTGAGAAAATAAATGTATGAATCAGCTGTTCTTGGGGTCTGACTGGGGCTTTCTGTGTCTTGTCCCATGATGTACCTTTCTAATTAAGCCTCAATTTCTCATCCCGCTTAAATGATGAATCAAGGCAAATGGAATCTGAGTTTAAAATTGTTGTATATAGTATATATATTTCTTTGTTATAGCACATTGTGTAGTAATTTTCCTGTAATGTTAGAAGCTAATATATAAATACAGAATGTGGGTTTGAAGAGGGACCTTCATGTTCCTCTCTGTCAGACTGTTAATACCCATTGCCTACTCTAGTTTAAAATATGAAATTTCTAATGTTTGAAAGATAAAGGCAATTAGGAGACTTTGCCACTTTATAAGGTGATTGGCAATAAGGATGTTTTTATGTCTGTACTATAGATATTGGATATGATGTGGTACTTCATTATACCGAAGTGATGCTTTAATACATAAAGCAAACAAATAAGAACTGCTGTCAAGACATGAAGGGGAGCCAAAGGTTTGAGCTGTTATCTTGGAGATTGCAGCTCTAAAGAATTAACCACTTAGAACCCAAATAATATAGTTTGCTAAGATTTTTAAAAAACAATATACACTCGTGTATTTTATATGTTGTTGCATATACTAAAGCATTCCATAGCAACATTATTATTATGGGTGGTATGTTGTTAAAGCTTTCTCTTTTGCATTATCAAAATGGTCAGTATCAAAACAGTACCACAACCTAGACTGCACATATTTGACTTTCAAAAATAACCTTGATCTGGCCCCCCAAAAATGACTCCACAGCCTTCTTTTAATGTGGGAGTTGCCTTCAAGATTGTTACTCAATAGACTTCAAAGAATTTATGCTTTTCTTGAAATTAATGCAACAGCTTTTTGTTGCCTTTTCTTTCCCTTTCCTTTCCTTCCAGTCTCAGTCATCCAGCATTGTGCTTGCAGCTCTTCATTGATAGAATAATCTTATTCTTTTTCAAATTTCAGTTGTGCGCTTCGCAAATTGCATAGGATATCATATTTTTCCTTTCAAAGCCATAAACTGTGGAATGAGGAGGCAAGCTGTTTTTCTAACTGCTTTTATCACCATTAAGATACACAGTCCCTCCCAGACAAAAACATAAATATATTCAGTGCATATCAACATTCAGTCTACGTTCACAGCACAATCACCGGTGCTCGCAGGCATCCAAAGGATGTGGCCTTAGAATAATCTCCATATAAGTTTTGTAATTTTGCTGCTGAAAGGATATGCATGATGAGGTAGGATTAATCTCAGAATACTTTTCATGAGTTGACTTCTAGTCCAGTTGTTATAGGAGTGATAGCTGCTATTGTGAGAGACAGAACCGAGAGATCTTAAGAAAATAAAAAATATCTCTGTGCAAATTCACTCTGATGAAGAGATCAGAGTGTTGCTGCTTTTCTTTTGATTGGTGTGAAGGCTAAAGATTTAGGCTGATTTTTCACTCTGACACACTTCCTGACCTTTGGCATGTTTCTAAGCTGGGAGTCCCATTTAAAATGTGGAGACAGTAATGTCTCTGCATGAAAAGTGTATGTCTTAAACATATACTTAAGAGGCAACTGAGGAAGATAGAGAACTGCAAAATCACCTTTCTTAAATGATTCAGACACCCTGTTTATATAATAAGGAGGTCTGAAAACATCTCAGTATTAGAAGGTTAGGATGATACTATAATGGTTGATTTAGCACCCAGGGTTATGTATTCAATCTGATTCAAGAAAGTGACCAAATCCAGTTATCATTAATCTAATCATTAATCAATAATTTTTAATTTATCTAAGGTTGAAATGTTTTATCTCACCCAGCTTAGAATAATGCACCTATGTTAGCTTTTATGTCAGGTTTCTGCTTTGGGCAGATTTTTATGGACAGGTTACAGACCCAATACTCCAAGGTTCACCATGAAAATGCTGACACACTAAAGTGTTGCAGCAGTGGTGTAATAACCATGAATTCATATGAAGCACATATTTCCCTTAGATGCATCATAAAACCAAAAATGAAAAATACTCCTCTGAAAGTTGGTATTTTAAATAGTTTTTAAAATAGCCAAAACTGCTGATTCGATTTTTGTCATCATCATAGCTGCTCTATTGATAGCCCTATTTCATCTTCATTTTAGCAGCTGAAAGATTTGTCACCGTATATTTAAGCAGTTCTCTCTGCAGATGCTTTACATGCAGGATGTTTTTCCTTGTGAGTGGAAAAAAGCCTGTCTAAGATCAAGGCACAGTTCTTGGCCTGCACTTCTATGGGCTCTTGATGTACATTGGACTTGACCTTCCAACATGCAGCACAGGCAGCTTCATAAAATATTCAGCAAATATGTTCTGGGTCTCTTCATTAAATTTAGCAGAACTTAAACTGGGTCTGACATGAGGAAAGTTCATTGAGTCTTCTTGGAAATCTCATTCTTAGTAAAGCTGGATAGTTGGATGGGGTCACATGTAATCTCCCTTCCAAAACAGAATATGGACACAAAAAGGTCAAAACAGAAAGGAAACTGGATATTTTATCTTCTGCTTAGGTGTCTGTATCAGATATTCTTAATGGCTCATTTAAGAAAAGAGAGTCACGATAAGGAGATAATTACAATATTGTCACACTTTCTCAATATCATCAGTGATGCTGTGGCCATTGTCTTCTTTCCTGCTTTCCCATGTGAACTATCACCCTTTTCACATTCAAATAATTCTTCTCTTACAGCACCATTTTATCCAGTATATCTTGTCATCTAGATCAGGAGAACTATTTGCAGTTCTTTAATATGGTGGATTTCTCCCCACGGCCACATATGCACAGAGACCTTCTGGAAAAAACCCAGGAAACTTTTACAGATGGCACATCCTGGGGGAAAAGAGCTGAAAAAGCAAGTGAGCAAATGATCATGATTAAATGATGCTGGACACACAGGCAATGCTTGCTATGAGCAGGCTGAGGTTGGCATATTAAGGTAAATGTAGAACTCTGAGATAGAGCTGAGATTTTTTTTCCACAGAAGCAGCTTTGCCATGCAGATTTAGTTAGCATCTGCCTCATGAGAAGCTTCCACCTAATTTTGCAAGCAACCATCTGAGACTTTGTGTGTAGCTGTAACCAAACTTCCTTGGTTTTCCTGGCTCCTCTTTGAGCAGAGCTCCAGTTCAGGGATTATGGTTCTTCTGTGAACTCCACCCCAAAGAATAACTGGATTTTCTTGGCATGTAATATTGCAACTGGTTGCATGTGTGCCTCTCTGATAGGAAGACATTTGGGATATCAGGACAAGCTGAATTTATGCTGCTGTCATAGATAGATCTGTTACATTTAGAGACAGTCTGCTGAGTTATCTAGGAAAATAGATGAAGCCCTTTGAGTCTAATTCTGACTGGGTTTATGTGTGTACAATTGTCAAGAAAGTCAATGGAAAAAAACTCAAGTGTGTGGTCTGTCTAAAATGCCAAACTTTGGAAAAGATGGGATAAATGACTGGATAATATGGAAATATATAAAACCTTTTGTGTTTCTGTGTAGGGGAGCACACATCATCTTCAACAGCCCTGTCCCTGAGACAAACCAAATAATTCCTCTGTGTGGGTAGGCAATGTATTGACTTCAGACAGATTTAGACTAAGAATCCAAGCTATACCAAAATAAAGTGGTGACAGTGAAAACACCTGCAAGTGAAATCTTATAGATTTAATTTGAATCCATCCACATCATAAAATTCAGGGGTGCCTAGTTTTCTTTTGCAAGGTTTATATGCCATTATTTATGTGTGTGATGTGCAAGCAGAAACTCACAAATCGTTTTTTGCTTGCAAGATCTGACCTCATAAACTTGAATCAGATTCGGAATCTCCTGGCTCTTCCATCCTGCAAATTCAAAGTAGTTTCTTTTATTCCTTTCAGGATGCATCATAAGTTACCCCAAATTGTGTGTTACAGATCCACTTCTGCTTATATGCAAAGCCTGTGAGCTGGCCAAGTCCCCAGCTAGGGGACCTGATGTTTTGTTTAGCACAGTAAGTCTTGATAAATCAGGACTGGCCATGATTCAGGCTCTGGTGTGCTGGCTAGGATGGAGCTGCAGCTCTTGGCCCATTCTGACTTTTTGCCTCCATTACACAAATATGCAGATTTTTCATTCATTTCCTTCCTTGAGGAAGGAAATCATGTAGGCTTTCAGTTCCTGGCAACAACAACTGTTCCAAGGCAATACAGTGAGGAACTGAAGTGGGAGTCTGTTAGAAAAATATCATATTAAGTCATGTGGGTGCTGTTCCTGTCTGTTTTCACCGCAGGGTCAGCTGTGCCTGCCATTGCTCACAGTCTCTGTGAGACACCTGTGTGATCTGTTCCTATGTTTTAGTTCTACCTGAGCCTCCTCCACTATTTCTGCTGTAGATGTGGCAAACTCGTGTATCTGTAAATTATATTTGGAATCCTGTTCTCTGTATAAATCTCTTGCAGGCCAGTCTTTCCCTGTGAATCATCTAGACAGGATGGAACAAAAATGTTGCTGCATTTTTAATCCTATGCTGACTCTGTTCTGCAACCTGCTTCAAGTACAAGAACAAAATCTGAGCACAGTGCTACAGTTGCAGTCTCACTAGGGCTGGAGGTGAGAAAAGACTAGTTAATGTAAAATTTTCAGAATTTATTCCTGTTTATACATCCCAGTATGACTCTGTCCATAATAAAAGTGATTTGTATTTCACTTTCTACTAAACTTTGCCCTTTAATGTATTTGTAGTTTAGTTCTTCATCCTTCCCTTGTCCAAATGACTATTCCTGCAATTCCTGCAAAAGTGTGACAGCCTTACATCCATTTTCATTATAGGATTTTCTTAATTCCCAGGGTACCTGCACAGGATAAGGACACAATTTAGCCTTAATGAGCACTTGTAAATATTTTCTTACACATTTCCCTAAAGTGCAAAACAGTAAATCTTCAAAGTCCAACAGGCTGGCACATCATGACCAAGAATTCCCTGGGAACTTATGCAACTGCTGTTGTGACTGCTGTTCAGCCCTAGCAATTTATGCAAGAAAAAATTGGCAGCAAAACATTAAGGGGTAAATTCCTACACATTCTCTTCACATTTAAAAAGGCTGAAGTGGTGGTGTGAAAGCTCCCCACTTGGACATAGTCATAGTCCTTTGCAAATCTCATTGTAATAGTGAAGAGCTGATGTACTGAAACATGGAGCAAACCTGGTGCTGTGGAATTAGGAATTCTGCAAGACCCACATACCCAGAGCAGATCTAAAGGAGCAGAGACTTCATGAAGTAAAACAAGGAGCAACTTTTGGCAGATTGTCCTCTATTGATGGCACTATTTTTTTTAACTAAAAGATGCAGTATAGTTCACAGAAGCTATAGAAACATAGAATTTTTGTATTCTATGTACTTTGCCATTTTAAAATAAAAGTAGGTATGAAAAGTAATTTATTTCCATAGGTGACAACTGTACTTTCTCAACACAATCTCCATCACTGTATCTGCGTTCCAGGACAATAGTTCAAAGATTGTACAATACCAGCTTAATATGATAATTCATTTGGCTTTGGGTTACTTATTTTGTCTTCTTCCATCTTTGAAAATGGACCTAATTGAAAGTTAGTTTTACTTTATCTAGATGGCAAGTACATTTGTAAGCAATGGAAATGACATAGTAACTCACATTAACAGGACTACATAATTTCCTGATAACTCCAATTATCTTCTGTCATCCCTTTAATGTAATTAAAATGTTTAATTGTTTTCTCTAGATAAGAAAAGGTTATAAAAGCTATAACAATTTGTGTGGACTTAATGACCCGCTGGTGTTAATAGCCTAAAGCCCCCAGTTATCAAGCCTTTCTAGCAATCATTTCAAAGAATTGCCCTGTGTCTGGAGCATTCACATATTCTCCTGAACTTTAGTCATATTAGACCCTGCAATCAATTGATCCCACAGATAACACTGGTGCAATTTATTTTACCCTGGCCTGAGGCTAGCAGTGAAGATCTGCAGTGTGAATGGGGTTATGTCATGTCAGTGAGTGTGATAATCTGATATGATGGGCTTCCATGGGATGGGAATTGCATGGCTGTGGTGTGTTAATGTTGACAGAGGTATATTTAATGGGAAACAGTCCAAAGATCAACCAAAAGGAGATAATTGGGAAGCTGCTGATTTTTCTGTCTCTCTAAGAGCTGTTCCATTGGCAGGAAGCATGTGTTGCTGCACCTCTAACACTTGGAAAGAGAGGGAAAAAAGACAGAAGAAAAATCAGTTTGTTTATATTAAGAATAGTAACAAAGCTGTAAGAGAGAATTAATATATACTCTTAATTACAAAAGTTCACATCTATTTAAGGGCTTATGCTCCTTGTCTTTTTAGTATCTTAAAACATATACTAATCTGAGGGTGGGGGTCAGCACTGCCTACAAAGGTGTTTTCCCCAGTTTCCATCACAAGGGACCCAGTCAGTTACTTAAAAACTAATGTTAACTTTTATTTGTGTTGACTTGAAATTTTAATGCTCAATTCCTTCCTCAGACTGAATTTTCATATTCACCTCCTTAGGATATAAATGTAAATTCTGAGGCAAGATCTGAAGTGGACTAGTTACTGAAAAACAGTTTATATTGTAGTGTAAATTACAAATTTGTGTTTCATGTAGTGTCATGGATGTCTGCTGCCTTTTCAAAACCCAGTTTGTATTAGGCATCACAGAAGAGAATTTAAAATTGGGCTATGAATAGACCCATTGTATAGTGACATACTGAGATATAAAATCTGCAAATATCTTGTCTTGCTCTCTTTGTTAAGGTGGTTTTCTGGTTACATTCCTGTTTAGCCTTGATGCTTATTTGCCTGCCTTACCCATTTGTAGATCTTCCCACTTTCAGCTATCTGTTATGGTCTGTGGTTGTCTGTGGATAAAACTCCACTGAACATCCCATCCTAAAAGCATCCAGTCCCAACAGACCAGACAGATAATGACTGTAGTAAAAGCCAGGCTGTTTTATGGGGCAGGGTAGCAGCATTTTATGCCATGATTGAAAAATGAAAGTGCATGTGAGCAGTCAAATGGTATTTAGCAGGAATCTCTGCATTACACTTATAAGAAAAAGTAATTTACTGCAAAGTTTTTTCCCCATTTTGGATTTCTTTAGTAAGGTTGGCTAATATGTGGGAACAATACAATTGCCTAGAAAACATTGTGGGGTTTTTACTGCAATTTCCTTAGGAGTCTATTGTTTCCATTCCTCTTAAATCCTGTGAGACTCTTACAATGCAAACATGAATTTCTCAGGATTTAATGTGCTGCTCAGGCATTTTGATGTATCTCTATTCTGGTATTTATACTGTTGTTGCATAAATGTGGTCTTCCAGCCTGTAATTAGATTCATGCTGGTGAACCCTTCTGTCTGCTTGGAGCTGGGGTTAATTCATGGAGCAGTTTGCAGGCCTGGCAGATCTCGGGCTCTGCTCGAGCCGTGGCATCAATGAGGTGCTTGGTAGAGATACTGACTTCTGATGACAATGATTGAAGTAAGCCATGAAAAATAACATTTGTTCTGGGGCCTCCTGCTGATGTTTCTCTACCAGCTTCTCATTGCCTCACAGTAATTCATAATTTTAAGGATGTCACCTACAATACTGGGTTCTATTTGTATGTGTCACGCTTACAGAAGGCCTAAAGATGGAGAATCTGTGAAATCTTCTCTCTCTTATTTTTGAGTTCTCTACAATTGCACCAGCTTGTCTGGTTAATTGAGATCCAGAGAGCAGCAGCTTATTAAAGTGGATGAAATTCCTGAACAGACAGGTGCTGGCAGAGGTCCAGGTCTGTGCACTCCAGGTCCATTGTATTAAGCTGTCCCTGCAAAGAATTAACTCTCTTTTCAAAACTGGGAAGTGTTAGACATGTGCATATTCCTCTAACCTGGGTATATGTTTTCTCTGTCCATTAAGAAGCAGAGATTTTTCTTTGAACATTGTAGATGTGTTACCTCAGCTTCTGTATATGACAGTCTAGGTGCCAGATGATTTGATGATTAATTATCAGTACATGGAAACATATGCAACTTGAACTACATAATTTTAAAAAATGTTCTGACTGGAAGAAACAAATTGTAGAGCTACAAGAAGTGTTGTATTTTGAGACAAGCACAGACTATATATTTCTCTCAACACATCTAGTTGATGGCTTTGAGCTACAGATGATAAGAAAGAAAGGAGGGAGCAAATTCCCTCTCCTGGGCTGTTTGCCTGCCTGTGGCATTGCTAGCAGCCTGCCAGAGGAGAGCAGCTTGCAGATTTTCATCTCTAAAGGGTCTCTATCTGGTGTCACTGGTGCCTTCTGATGGCTGGTGTCCCCAGCCTGGAAGAGAAGGTTTATCCTCTCTTCCCTGCCATTGCCTGCCAGAGAGAAGGAAGGATGGCTGATTTCCAAAACAGGAACTCTTATGGAGATTGGAGCTCCAAAACTGTCATCTACACTGTAGGAAAGATTAGGCAGCTATTCTGAAATGAAGGAAAGAGTTCTTTTTTAAAATTTTCTTAACCATTGAGTGATGAATCTATCTGAGAGCCAGAAGCTGCTTCCAGAGAGCATTTTGACCTTCCTGGTTTTGTGTAGGTTTACGAAGGGAAAGCAGGACCCAGCTGAGGTTCAGCCTTACCTGCAGAGTCAGATGCTGTCTTGCACTTCAGTGCCCAGTTTGATGGGCCCCACAGGCACATCTGATGCACTGCTGCATCCCTTCATCCCTGGATGACAGATTCAACCCTTCTGATACCCACTAATGACACTCCAGCTATCAGAGTCTGCCCCAGTGCCTGTGGTGCTTGAGAGAGCAGCTCTGCAGTGACAGCACTGAAATCTTTCAGAGCCTTCTAGAAAAATGCCTTCAGGAACACACAGTCATAGGGTGCAGAGCAGCTCTGGGGAAGTGAAAGAGAATAAACCTTTGCTAAAACAGACATAAGAACAAAACAGGGCAAAACCAGCACATTACAGGGATCTAACTGGCATTAAATGGTTTGGATAAAATAGTGCTTAAAATGGAATAGACAGACAGAGGTTTAGGAGGTTGTGATTCACAGACAAGCAATGAAGTGGAATCTGTGGGTATCAGCAGTGGAAAATGTCGCCTCTATTGATAATATTTAGCAAATATATAGAGTAGTTCCATCCTCATCCTGTCCTCAGCAGAACCACATATAAATTTAATTTAATGTCAGGCTTTCAGAGATTAGGAATGAAGACTTGTAGGGCTTTTGTACAAATCAAAGCCATGTAGAGCTCTCAGCTATCTCCTGATCTCTGTGTGTGTACAAGACTAGATTCTTGACTATGAACTTTACCTTGTTGAGTACACTTTTTATCTTATTAGCTAATGGAATTTCTGTTTCTTCCACCATCTGTTCATGTTTAAAAGGTTAAGTTTCATTAATTTGCTTACAGCACAAACCAACCTCCTTTGTAGAACTTCCAAGCAAACACATTTCTAACACATACTTGCCTTGCTTAGATAATGAAAGTAAATTAACCTGGGGTGGAATTATCACTCATAATACACGCAAGGTGTGCAGGTATCCCCTGCTATCCTCTGCTTTTTACCTGGCTCATCACTCAAATGGTTTAGCAGCTGCAATAATGGCAGTGTAGAACTGCACAAAGACCTGATTAAGGAGTGAGCCCTGTGGTGCTGTTGAGAGATGCTACATAAACATATACCAGAAATCAGTCTGTAAGCCAAAGCCTTTGAAGCTGAACTGCTGATTGGGCAAAAATGGGCTTAAGGTGTGCAAGAAGCAAATCAAACTGTGTACTTGATTTGTGATTAGATACTGCAAATGTTACATATTTTATCCATTTGCTAAACTAAGCTCTTTTACAGTCATTCAAAACATTTTCTTGTTTTGCCAGTATATTTTAGAAGTACAAAAATCTATTTATATATATCCATTATATTGCCTCTGTTTATGGCAGTATTTATATAATGGTGTTATGTTCTGTCATTTATCTACTATTGGATTAATATTACTTGTTGAATTACAAGACACTCATAAATATTTTTTTTCCCTTTCAAGGACAGTATATACTAGATTGTCTCTAAAGTTAGGTATTTTGGAACATGTGAGGAAACATGAATGGTGGGAATTACAACTTTTATATGTGCCAGCTCATTTGCTGGTATTGTACCCTTTACTACTGGCAACACAACTGAGGTAGAAAAGGCAGTATCTGAAGGAAAAGTCTCCAAAATGGCAAAAAAATTTGCTGCTTTCAGTGGAAGGGCAGTTATCACGAGAACATGAGCATTAGTTTTTTTAGTGAGGTGTTGTCAAAAAAATCAGTGGGGCAGGAAACATTTTTAAATGACTGGAAAACAAGACTTTGGAATTTCTTCAAAAGTCAATTTGTGGATCTTCAAACATCAATTAAAGGCTGAAGTGGAGAATAATTTCTTTAGGCTGGGGAAGATGGGGTAAGACATCTTGCAGCAGTCTCTGCTTTCCTTCAGCACTGTGCTGAGTTGGTAGAGAGCTTTTCCCTTTGGCTGGGGTCATTATTCTGAAAGCCAATGCTATTCCCAGTCATTCTTTCTTGTAAGATGGAGAAAGCTACTGCAGGCTTTTCTGATTCTAGTTCTAGTCCTTTTTTTTGGTAGGTAAAGGCTTGCAAAGGTTTATTTCTAAGGTTGTGTGACTGACTTTTAGCCAACTTTTTTTGCACACATGTAATGTGCAAGGTTCACCATGGCATTTTGCAGCGATAGTGTGCAAAAAGTCTCTTCATTCATAATGAAATGACATATTTTAATGATGATATGTTCTTGGGTTTCAAATGAGATTGAGGATAAATGCTTCTTAACCACAAAGAAAAGTCATTCTTTACTGGCTCCAGGTGAATTATTGCTTTTGTAAACATTGGATTTCTCTTATCGGATCCCTTTGAAGTCAAGAGGTGTGAGGAAGGGGAAGGCACTAGGAGGTGATGTCCTGAGGACATGAAGGATTGCTGTCAAGCATTGTTTGGGTCTGGAGGGTAGATGTCCAGGGAGGAGAGTAGCAGGAGCAAGATAGGGAAGTGGATTGTTGATATTACAGAACATGGTGATGGAAGAGAGTGCATGGCTTGAATCATAAAATAAAACATTTCCTGGGATGCCAGGTTTCTAAAGTGTGTTTTCTTTCCACAGTGCACTAATATTCACTATAAATCATTTAAAAATATGCCTATCTGTCTAAACAAACCTGTGATCTGATAAAGAGGTCCTGACTTTGCTTCAATAACAATGCCAACATCACCCTCATTTTCCATAGAACTCTCTCCTTTATGCAATTTTCTCATATGAGTGGGAAAAGTTCCCAGTTCCTGTCAATAATGACACTGCTCTGCCCTTAAACTCCCTCTTGACAATAGACATTTTCTAGAGCATATGTGAAATGAAGCAGCGTGACACTGTCTGGGCAGGTGAGCTGCCGTGATTATCGCTCCTGCTCTTCCTCCTGACCTGTCTGTATCACCCCCCTTCATCTGTGGTGGCTTCCCCGTGGTTTATCTTTTGGGAAAAGTGTATCTATATTCAGCTGTCAGCCCAAGATCACTCTAAATGTCACTTGTTTGCTTTTATGTCCTTGGTCTTGATGGATGTGTCTGAATTCCTCCGAAGGCACTTTGTTAGGTATTTATCTCATTTTGTGGTAGCATTATCTGCTTTAGGTGAAGCACAAGTGGGTGTCCTGGGGCAAGAGGGAGGGAGGCAGGGCATGAAGAGAACAGGAGGAGGAAAGAAGTGTTCTCTGTGTGTTTGTCTGAGGGTGAGGCTGTGTTGTGCAGCAGGGACACTGGAGCCATTGCAGTCTGTCAGAGAGATCTCCATCACAACCAGGCTGCTGCAGGTTTCTGCTTGGTTCTGGTGTTCAGTCCTAATTACAGACAGCAGAACCCAGCCTCAGGACTGAGCCTTTGTGAAGGTTACCCATCTTTAGTTTTTCCAATGTTCAATATTATGTATTTTCTTTTTTTTTTTAATATTTTTTTTTAATCTTACCTGACTATTTGCTTCGAAAACAATTCTGCTGCTCCTGGCTTCATTAATATGCATCCAGTGCAATGTAAATGGCTCTTGAGGCCTCCCCTTGGTGGATGATTTAATGTGGCAGTTATGAAAGCTGCTCAGCCTGTGCTCCATTAGCATAATAATGAAGCTTCTGCAGCAGCGTTATCATCCTCAGAGGAAATAGCCTGAGTGGTCACAGCTCCTTTAACAAGTACCACTTTAGGATAAAAAGCAAAGGGCTCTGTTTGAAATGCTAGATTGGAATATGCAAAGTGGGAGGGAGTTGTTGGTTGTCTTTGCTGTGCAGAGAGATGGGAGAAAGCATCTCCTCCCCAGCTGGGAGCAGGCAGGGAGCTGTGCCAGGCAGGGCTCCCCTCCTGGCAGAACAGGACACGTTCTCTTTGGTTCAGGGGAATACAGGAACCAGCCTCTCTTTTAAATCTTTGTCTCCTGTACTTTGCCTCTGAGACTGGAACAAGGACTGGCTTATTTCCCTGTACTGGGAAATTCAAAAATCAAAAATGCTGAGGTTCAAGGCTGTATGTTTGGGTTTTCTCTTTTGTGGTTTGTTAACAGGTTAGGGGTGTATTACAAATGGAATACAAAACTTTTGGGCAGCTGAAAGAAGCCTTTCTCTGTGGCTGAAGGGAAAAGACAACTTTCAGGTGAAAACAATAAGAATCATAAGTATCACTCCTCCAATATTAAGAAACAATGTTTTGCATAGGAAACAGCTGAATATGCAGAGGTGAGGTTGTAGCAGGGTTGACAGACTGGTAAAGAATGAGGGCAGTTTTCTCTGCCCTTCTTATGGAGTAAAGTGGGTAGAGTGAAATGGCATTCCCTGTGAAGGAAATATCTCCCACGTTTCCTGGGTGCCAATAATTCAGTGAAGAGTGCTGAAGCGCTGCTTGGCTGGATTTCCCTGGGGCTGCTACCCCTATGGCAAGGATTGTTTAACAACTGCAGCTTACAACTGGGTTTATTGAGCTGCTAATTTAATTTATTTTTAATATGGTAAAGCAAGCCAACAGCCTTCAGAGGTGATTTTACATCCTAAGCAGCCATCCTACTGTGCAGCTCTAAAGTTCCAGGGGTCAGACAGTGACTCAGGCTTCCCAGTTTGATCCATCTTTGCCCTGTCAGGGCCTGGCACCTGATGGATCCAAATTTAATGGATATATTTCTGAATTTAAGGGCAGGCAGGACCTGGGGCTCAGCCCTGAGCTCAGTGGGGCTCTGGAACAAGCAGAGGGTGTACAGGTGGAGTCAATCCCACAGCTGACATTCAAGGAGTCCAAAGCAAAGGCCTCTGATGCTTCTTCCTTGTTGGATGCAAAAATTTTCCTATTCCCAGCTTTTGAAAAATATGAAGTTGACTGAAACTGTCCTTTCTCAGTGACCCCTTGATAGTTCTTCGAAGGCATCTGATAACTCATTTCCGCTTCCACAAAGATTTTTGATTTGCTACCCAAGGAAGGATGAAGAAGAATGACACCTGAGATAGGCTTGTTTCACACACACCATCCTTAGAGTTTGTCTTTGCAATTGATTTCTGCAGAGGTTAAATTTTTCTGAAGAATTCCTTTTTGGTAATTTTCAACGATTCTTTTCAAAAAACAGAAACGTGTTTTGCAGTATAATGTAATTAATGGATACAATAGAGGATAATAAAATTTTAAAATATTACAGTGACTAGTTTACAAAAGTAAATGATTTGAAGACTTTGAAACAACCCAGAACCCAGGGTGTTCCTCAGATAGCTCAATGGCAGGTAGGTAGAAACAGGTAAGAAAGGAAAATAACTCATCAACAATCCTGCTTGATTCCAAATGTTTTGAATGGTAACATTCACGTCACATTAACTCACATGATATATCTGTGTGCTCCTGTACGCTGGTAAAAAATTTGCTTTATTTCCAAGTCTGGAATTGCTCTTCATCCCAAAGCTTTGCTTCACTGAATGCCTGAAGGATTAAGAGAACCCAGCCCTGCCCCCATTGAAGTGGAAATTTAGTCCCTGTCCTTCCAGAGTTCCCTGGAACAATCATGTCCATGGATGAGTTCTGCTGTCACTGGATGTGTACAGCAAAGATGATGGGAGAGTGAGGGACTTTGAGTGTCTTTAGAATTCATCTCTGCATACCATAAATATCTGTTAAATATCTGTTAAATGCTTAGTTTGACTACTGATAACTGAAATCTAGCTGAAGGATTTGTCCATACCTTGTCTGCACACCTTCTCCAGTTACTGAAGTCTTGTTGCCTTGGCTTCAATCCACTGTCTCACATCTCATACTTTGTGGTTCTTCCTAGTATTGCACTGAGCATATTTTCTGGGGGTTATAGACTATTTTTAATTTGCTGACACTACTCTTACACTGATTATGTTAATCACATGCACTTTGGTGACCTCTTGCTCTTTTTGCCTTTCTTCTTTTACTTGCAGAGGTCCATTGGGAACACTTAGTCACATCACTTTCTTTTTCCCCTTTGTTCTTTGCCACATTTTTTTTTTTCCTGTTGAAACAGCAGTAAATTTTGACAGTTTAGGGGGTGATCTGTCCTGTGTTTGGCTTCCAGGGAATTTGGTTTCATGGTTTGATGGTACTGGCTGGGGTGATACTGACCTTGGGATGAGGATGGTTCAATCCTTGTATAATTCCACAAGAGTTAGTTTTAGTATGCATAAATATGCATCAGCTGAGAGTCAGACGTGGTCTTTTTCCTGGGCTTTAAGGTTGGCTGCCTTCAGTTATTATGCACCTTCACAGGAGGAGAGGAGAAGATGCAGTGAGCCTGACCTAATCCATTCTTCCACACGGGGAGCAGGGACAGGGACAAAAATGTTCTCAAGTTTTTTCCTTTTGCCCACCAAGGATTTGGGCAGCTGTCAGCAGCGACCTTTTGCCAACCCTGTTGTCCATTCACTTTATTAATTACAGCACATTCAAAAACAATTAGGCAAATTAATGGAATAAAAAACCTTCAAGGCTATCAAAGGCAATTGGCACTTAACCAAGAAATTGCCTAGCTGTAACTTCAGGAGCTTTTGGGGTGTCCTGGGAAGGACTGTCCAGTTCTCCTGCCCTCCCCTGCTTCCACACCTGGAGACTTGCAGAGGGACAGGCACTGGGACATGTGTGGCTGTCTGTGGCATGAGAAGGGCGTGAGTAAAAATGAATGAGGAATCCTGCTTCTTGGAGTGGCTTTTTCTCTTGTGAGTGGCTCAGGATGCACTGCAAGAGGCTCTCTGAATCCCTGCAGACTTTTCCAAGAGGTGCATGGCATGCCCCAGCAAATGGGGTTTGGCTCACACTAGCTCATGAGAAAGGGTAAAGAACCAAACCTCAGTGAATGGGCATCCCTGCCTACTCAGAGTGGCTATAGAGCAAAGCTCAAAATGAGGCTTTCTCTGTGCCCTCACCGTCTGTTGCTGCTGTTACCAGTTTGTACAACGATTACTTTGGAGCTCTTCTGCCTTAGCATTTGTGAACCCCTCCTGTAAGATGGGTGACAATCTACAAACACCAGGATAGGAAACCTCCAGCAATAATGGGTGCCAATGTTATATTTGCCACAGAGAAATGTGCAATGGAGCATATTAATTGTCTGAGCTGGGCTCTGCTCTGTGGAATGTCTTTGACATGAGTGCAGTGAGCTGGTGTCACTACATTCTGCTGGCTTTGTAACTTCGGGAAGAGCTTTCTTATCCTCTTACTCTACATTCCTCTCTCATCTGCACACAGTCCAGACATTTATGGTTTATTGTTGTTCTTAGCAATATTAGGGAAAAAACATTTTGCAGCATCTTGAAATGAAAGGCTCTTATGCATTAGGTGTAATGGGCACATAGAACTTCCTGCAAAGTGAACCTCTCAAGTGACAAGGTCTGTCACTTCAGATTGAAGAGAAAATAACAGGAATTATGAAAGGAATTTGATGGTTTCTATTCCTTCTCCTAAACAGAGAGCAGGAGGGCTTTCTGTAAAGAGCTTGAAGTTCTTATTGTCTTAGAGCTGAAGAAACTGTAGTCAGTAATCCTGTCACAAGGACTTTTGCCACTGCCTTTGGTGAAGGATGGATTGTCCTGAGGGCCTATTCAGCAGTGACATACAGCCTTAACAATTAGCATGTTCAAGAGGGTGACATCTTTCCTCTGATCTCATTGATTGGCTCAAAGTGAAGGCCAAGCCAAAGTGTGTCATGTATTACCATGTACATAAACCTGTGCCATCACTGGTACCCTTCAAGCCATGGGATTCTGACACAAACTTGCAGTGAGGGCACCAGCAGAGAAGGCTTCCCTGGCTTGAAGTGTATTTCCAGGAGGAAAAGAGAGAGGAGGCATGGATGTCTGTATCTGGGACAGGCATTCATGCAGGAGGGACAGACATGACTGTGGGCTTGCTTGTGTAAATTTATTACTGATCTTTAATCTAATCCCAGGTTCAAGGGGGAAAAAAGGATCTTCTAAATTCATGTTACCTACTCAAGGGACTCTCTAATTTCTCTGTGTCTATTGGGTTTTAGGAATGTTCCAGCTTCTAGTAAATAGTTTTGAAACTTTTTTCCTTCTGGCCCAACCAGGAGGACAGATGCTTTTTACATATTTTTGTTTTTTCTTTTTTTCTTTTTAATACTAGACTCAAGCAGAAAAAAACATGCAATGCCACCTACTTTTAGTATTGGTTCATTTTTATTGAAAGGAAATACTGTGTGGACAGATCTGTGTTTGTTTACATTGTTGAACAGTGCTATGCAACTGGTTTATGTGCTCACAGGTTATCAAACATGAATTTCTCTTCATGTTCCTTGCAATAAAAAAAGTGGTTTTGGACACTCCAGAAATGAAGTGCTACCAGCCTCATTGTATTCTCCTGTGCTTTTCAAGGTTGAATGCCTTGCTCCTAATGTGAAGATAAAGAGGACTGTGAATATTAAAAAGTAGCATTACCAGCTAGAGTTAAACATTCAGGATGAGACATTAAGTTAAACCACATGTGAAATGCAGCTGTTTTTACTGAGGCTTTCATCAGTCTGCTGGGAAGATTGGTGGGTTTTAATATGTGGTCTCAAGCAGAGCCAATAGAAATGTGTGGAAAATGTGTGTGAAATCAGTGTGTGCCCATGGGGGGTCTGTGGTGTTGCGTGTAGCATTTTATTTGTGTTGATATAAATAATGGTGGTAATACCTATCTGATCACAAATGCTTTTATTTCCCAGGCACACATGGAAAGGACTGATCAGATAAATAGATCTGGTGAATCACAGTAACCTGCACCTACATAATAAATCATGTCCTGTTTGTTTTTTTCCAGTTGATCAGAACAAGTAGGAAGAGGAAACCATGGACTAAAAATCCTCTGCAGAAAAATATCAGACACCTGAGACATGCAGGTCACAAAACCACTGAAGACTGATGCTTTGACTCAAACTCTTAATGCCACTTAACATTTAGGTGCTAAGGATGACTGTGGATCAAAGAGGTGCTGAATTCACAGCTGCTGAAAGAGAAATTGCTGTGCCTGTGAGCAGGGATGAGCAGAGAGATGAAAGCTGATCTGCTAACAGGGTATGTTGTATGAATTCATCCACAGGAAAGGTTAAGGGATAGGAAAATCTGCCAGTTGCCACAAGGAGAGCCAGGCTTTCCTTGGCAGGGGAGCTAAAGGTAGTGGTGATGTTTAGGGGGTTCTGCTCCCGTGTTTCTGTCAGGACAGCGGCTGGACACGGCACAGATGTCACGGCCCTAATTAACTCTGTGTGCAGCCAGGATTCCAGGGCCTTGCAGGCACAGCCTTCATAAAGGTGTGCTAAAGAAAAGCCTTTCTCTGCCTATGCCAGGAAGAGATGTGCTAAGCCTTTCCCAGCTGGAAATCACTCCTGAACCTTTGTGTACAATGATAAGCTACCAAATTTGGTAGCAACAGTAGAGCAGACCCTGACAGGAAGGGAAGAGATCCAGATTCACTGAAGTTTTGCCCTCGTGCGTAGACATAATAGGATGTGGTAGATATAAAGGACAGCTTTAGAGCAGTTTTTCACTTAATACAAAGACAGCTTGGGCAAAGGGAGAGAAATAGGGAGCCAAGGGAGGTGGTGAAGCCTTATTAAGTGTGCATTTTTTTTAACCTCTGATAAGTGATAAAAGTGATTCAGACTTTATCAGCTCTCTGTAATTTTGAGAAGCGTGAAAGGAAGTAAAAGTAGCAAAGAGGCAAAGGTTGGTTTTGCTATGACAGTCTAAGAGAGACTCATTTTGTTTGAACACACTTATAACCAAAGAGCAAATGGGGAAGAGGTCAGGGAACAAAACTCGGTTGACTGCACACAGGAAAGGTTGGAGGGAAGAACTAAAAGGTAAACACAGTTATGGCTCCAGCAGGAGAAAGTGTGATTTACTGAAAATGCAGGGGAATGGCAGAGTGAATTCTTGGTTTATGCTTATACTTCAGCAAATTTTAGAGACAAAAAACCCTGGTGCACCGTTAAATAAAAGAGGAGAAGAGAATATGAAGTGCACCTCAATTTTTAGTGAAGCACTGTACTATAATAGCAAATTATTATCCTGTGTAACAGGAGAACCCACTGGAATTAATAGACCCTGGAAATAATAAAAAACCCAAATGAACAACAGTCCACAAACCTATCCTGCCTCTGTTGGAGGGCAAGAATTCCCCTTTGGGTGCAAATATTGTAATAGTTGTCATAACAGCAGGTCCAGAAGGGGAAAAGATTTCATTGATGATTTTCAAACACAATCTAGAAATGCAATTAGACCAATGTTAGCACAAGAATTTGCTATCACTTTGAGGAAGAGCGGTTTCACCTACTGAAGATCCTTAAATGTGCATTTGATATGTGAAACTTGTTCAGGCTGGCATGAAGGCTTGCCTAAGGGGATGTGCTGTAACACAGCAGCCAGAAGCTTGCAACTCATGTGAAATCTTCACGTTGGCAACTCTCAAAAGGGGTGCAAACAGACTGATGTCTCCTAACCTCAGAAAATCAGCAGCAACAGTGATGAACAGCATCAAACACAAGCTTTCCATTCCAACAAACATGCTGTGCAAAGACTTAACAAGAACTAAAGAGTTTCCTGCAGGGGGCTTTCTAATTCCCATCAAAGTAATCTCCTGAAGGGTAATGGAAAATGAGGGAAGGTTTATTGCTAACTCTGATTTTTTTTTTTTTTTTCCTTCACTCAGTCATGCTTCTGGCAGAAAAATAAGATCAGTTCTAGCAGCTTTCTCTCTGAACCTTACTGCTGGTTATAGCCCTCTTCCCTGATACCTGCAGCATTGGAGCACACAGCCTGTCCCATTTTGTCTTCCTTTCTCTGTCTTCTTTTTGTTCTGTGTGGAGTAGTTGTCATTTGTTCATATGAGCCAACAGAAAAAAAAAAAACAACAACCAACAAAACAAAAAGAACAAAAACCCCAACAAAAAACAACAGAAAGCTAAACAAAACAAACTAAACCAAACAACAACAACAACAACAAGAAGCCCCAGTGTGATTACATGCAAACTCCTTTTTGGACAAAATTTCTCTCTTTAGTTCAAAACTCTCTATGGAGATAATTAAACTGAACTAGAATTGTAAATGGAATTGAGTAAATGACTTGAAAGAATTAATGCATTGGGTTGTTTTTAGCTTTTCACTTCTCTTACAAATTCTTCTGGGAATAGACTGATTGTTTACCTCAGGTGATTAAATGTGTCTGTTCAGATTCTTCAAGGAAATTTAATGAATTCATCATAAATTCAGTGGACAAATTTTCAGGTTTTCATTGTACACTTGAAAACATTGTGTGTTTATGTTTTTCAAATGAACAAGCTTGGTTGCTTCAATTCATGTTTCCACTGTTTCCTGCAAATACGAGCAGGTATAGAGGAGTGGGGCTGGTCTCCTTCCAGGGGACAAGAGAGAGGGAGGACTCCAGTTGTGCCAGGGGAGGTTTATGTTGGATATCAGGGATAACTTCCTCACAGGAAGGGTTTTCAGGCACTGGAACAGGCTGCCCAGGGCTGTGGTCAGGTTTCCATTCCTGGAGGTGTTTAAAAGATGTGTGGATGTGGCGCTTGGGCATTGGTTTAGTGATGGGCTCGTCAGGGCTGGGGGAGTGCTTGGACTCAGTGATCTCAGAGGTCTTTTCCAACTGAAACCATTCCATGAAATATGTTATCTGCTGGATCATTCAGGTCCTGACACTGTGAAGTGAATGTGAAGTGAAATCCCTTGGCTGCACTTAAAAATGAAGTAGCATAGGGCATAGAATGATTTGCGGGACAGTAGGAAGCCTCAAGAAGAGATTTAGGGTCAATTTAGAGACAGTTCTTACTAAAGCTCCCTAATTTTTCATTGTCTGTGAATTAATACAGTAATGGTCAATCAAGAGGTATTTTTATATATCTAAATATTTTGGCTATTTGAAAATTAAACTTATTCTTCAGTTTTGTATTCCAGTGCCAGTAAGAGATCTGCTGTGATGCTCCTAAAATGATAAATTTATAAAAATCCTAACAGGAGAAACTCAACAGGGAAAAAACAAAATGAATTAACTTGCCAAGACATGGCTAACATCATTGAGTTTATATATGTTTCATTAAACTGAGACTTGACAGCTTTATGAGGAAACAGTGGGGTTTGCAGTGTATGAAGAACCTGTAATACTGCCAAGGCTGATCAGGTCCTGTGCCATACAGCTTATTTAATAGACAAATATTTGTACAGTGAAAATGTCATTTTAAATGGCTGGTTTAATAATCCCTTAAGCTTTTAAATGATCTGCAAAGACTGGAAGTTCTACCCTGGTTTTTAAGATCTAGTGGAACATTAGATAATCTAAGGAAATTTTAAAAATCAGGTTCCTAAATTAGGGCTTTTTTGATTACTTCTGCTGCTTCTTTTGCTCACCATGTTTGTTGGGGGACAAAGCTAGAATTGACTTGATGTCTGTTCTCTCAGTTGCAGATCCAGTTTGTTTCCTACAGGCACATTCAGTTTGTAGGTTGCTAACTCAGATCCACATTTGTATTTAGGCTGTGTGTCTAAATATCTTCATGTACAAACTTGACTGACTGAAAAAAAGTAATAGCAATGTGTAAAATCAAGGCAAAATTGTTTTTTTCCTTTCTCAGTCCCACATGCAATGTGAAGAACACTGTAAGCTTGTATTTGTGCAGTGACAAGTTAGTGAATCCATCAGGACTTGTCTGGAAGTTGATCAGAATGATGGGAGGCTGATTTTTGCAATGTGTGTATCCCACTGCAACCTCTTTACCTGGGTGCTTTAATGTGGAGAATCCTGGCTATCAATAGCAAGTGCATCAGGCTATTCCCTTAAGAGTTGGACTTGGTAGTCCTTGTGTGTGCCTTCCAGCTCAGAAGATTCTGTGATCTGACCACAGCAGTTAAAGGAGGTTAATGAGGAAATCTAGTTCCATTTGATTGCATTTTTAGAAGCTGAAATCAGTTTCAGATTCCTTCTTGTTCTTAGCTGCTGTATAAAACACAGCTTCAATTTTCCTTAACAGGACAAGGACTGAGAGCTTTCATTTCATTCTTCCCCTTTTTCATCTTTACTTCTATGATCCATGACCTTATCCTGCTTTTTTGCCTTTCTTCTCCACAAAAGTCAGTGGCCAGTTTGATCTTGGAAAGAGAGATCACTACACAAGGCATAGTGCTTTTTTGAGAATGCAGAACTGAAAAGGCTGATAGTGAACCAGAGCAATAGAGGAACAAAGCCAAAATATTCCAAGAAAGAAAAGGTAAAGACATGGCAAACAGGAAAAACACACACACACGTACACAAAGATAAATACAGCACATATTTTCCTCTCTCATACATGTATTTAACAGAGAAGTTAGAACATAATGGGCAATTTAGTAAATATCACAATTATAATGAGAATAAAATGGTTACAGAAATAATAGCCAAGCTACAGAGAATATGATTAAAAATAGTATATCAGTAGATCTATGTTTCCCTTAGACTGTGCATTAAAAAAAAGCTAAATTTCATAAATTCTCTACATTTACATATGACAAAGAAATATTTGGAAGTGTGACTGATTGGATTCAGGGACAGATGCCTTCCATAGTGTTTTAACTCTAATTGCAGCCCAGCAATGTGTCAAGACTGGGCAAAGAATTTACTGGGGTGAGAAGCAGGAAGGAAAAAAAAGCCCTGAAAATTGCATTAATGGAAACAGCAGGCAGGTGGCAATAACCAAATAGCTTTAATTGTCCAAGGAGCTCATGGGAATCAATTTGCTGTGATTATTACCCACATGGTGTAAGGAAGAAATAGCAAATTAAATAGAATGACACAAATGGTAGTAAACTATACCATAGGATTCCCATGGTGAGCTCACAGCAGTTTTGTCCTCAAGGACACGCTGTTTTAGGTAATTTTCTCCTGGAGAAAACAGTGTAGATGCCAGTCAGACAGTGAAACACAGCTATTATTAGTGCACACATGCAGCCTAACTTGGTAAACCAGCTGTATTTCGGTTTTGGGTAGACTGCAAAACTTACATACCCACGGGGGATAGGATTGATTTCTCCCTTAGAACTACCTTGACATTGTTTAGTAGCTTATGCTGAAACAGAGTGTTGCTATTAGCTTCACTTGTCTATACAAAGCCCACCATGAGCACCTATCTCAGACTTTCCTTACAGACTGATAGTTTTTGTATGGCAGAAAACTGTTGGTACTAAAACCAAAAAATCTATCTAAAATTTAACCAAGGCCTACTAAGATTTCAGGGGAAGGCTCATTCAGAGCAGCTGATATTATTTTATTCACATTCACATCTCATTTTATTCACAGAGGACTTTGGCAATGCACATTCGAGTTTTTGTCTTGGCCACTTACATGAGAGGGACTTACCTGACTAAACACAGCCATTGGAGATGCTTTAAACGCTCTCATTTGGGCACAGGTCATTTTCCAGGCCTGCAGCTCTCTCTGTCACACCTGCAGGGGAGATGGCTCACACTGAGGTGTTTGAAATGGCACTGGAGTCCCCGAATTAAGCAGCTGAATGCTGTCTCAGCCTGGTATCCATGTGCTGCAGGGGTGTCCCAGAGCACACTGCTGCTGCCTACAGCAGCCTGGGCATGGATCTCCCAGAGCCTTTGCTGCTGTCATTGCTCCACCTGTGCGAAGAGATGCCCTTTGATAAAGGAGGGGCTGGATTTCCAGAGCAAAAGGTGAAGTATTTGCTGAGCACATGGGAGACTGGGGGGTTTGAATTCCTGCTCTGAATCAGGCAGGCTGGGTTTGAACCGGGTCCTTCCACATCCTCAGGAAGTGCCTTAATCATTAGGCCTTCAGCTAATCACAGGCCCTGAGATAATTCGTGCCAGACCTTAATTATTTGAAAGCAATGCATTTCTGCAGAGAAGCTTTGATTTTTAAAGAAATGACATTTCTAAAGTAAAAAATCATTTTCAATGAAAGAATCCTAACTAATTAGGACATTGATTGGTAAGGGTCTCTCAGACAGGATATTCCATCTTCTTTCAAAGGGGAGCGTTCAGGAAACAAGGACAGAGTTTTCTCTTTGGAAGAAAAGAATATTGATGACTGGATCTCTGCTTCTTAAGAGAGAAAGTTATTTTAAATAGTTCAGAATAGTGGGGATGTCCAACTAGAAATTCCCCCGCTGCATGACCAGGCTAATTCCACACGTGAGCTTTGGCTGTGTCTGATGCCAGGCATGCTGACTCCAAATCTCTTGTTTGCACTTTCCCCACATTCCACATAATAATAGCATGTATTCTAGTGAAGCTTCTGCAAAACAACCTTCAGAAAGAGAACTCAAATGAAGATGCAAAATCTGCACAGTCAATTTAAAACTAATCCTACCTTATATCTGGGAAGCATTAATTGGGATCTGTACAATACACATATTATTTAGTTTGTCTGACAAGGTCTAGCAGACAAACTAAAAAGCATATCTTTAACTAAACTCTAATCTTTAGAGTAATGGGATCAATTCATAGATCTGGCTCAGCATATAGATTTTGAAAAACTTCCTTTAGAGTCTGCACTCAGAGCATATTTAGACATTTTAAATGTATTATACAGTTTTGATTTATGGCACAATTAACTTTAAAAAGTGCACAGCAGTTCGGCAAATAAATTTCATATACCAAATATCTCAAGTAATTAATGTAACTCTCATCCTTCCCCCTTCTTTTATAGAAAACCAAAGCAAGGTGAAACTTTCTTTTCTTTGTTTCAATACCCCTTAGAATCACTAAAACAAGCTAAACAAGTCCACTGATGAGTATTCTCTTAGAAAACCTTTACAATAATTTCCTGCACTAAATAAACAATTTTTCATTACAGCTGCCACCTCTGGTGATGCGACAGGATTCCTTAATAAGCAATAGTATGGGATTTACAGAATATACAGTAAAGAACTTGGAAAGTAAGTGCTTGAATCATGTGGAAATTCCCTTATTGTGTATACCTTAGCAATTGCACAAACTGTGACAGGTTCCTACTTACAAGCAGCAGGTGGTAACTTACTGTATGCTAATAATACTTAAGGCACAGATAGCCTTTTCTGTGCTTGTGTCTAGAAATATCTTGTGTTGTGATAACAAGATTACAATTTGGAATTGAATTAAATTCTTTGTGTTTTCAGAATTGCTTGTTCTGAAAAGAATACAGAATTTAGGCAATGATTATTGAAATGTAGTGTACAAACATTGTGAGAGGATGTGTTTGTGGACATGTGCCTGATATCCAGATTATCACAATAACAGCCAAAAATTACTTTTCAATGATGAAACTTTTTTGTAAAACCCTTTTGAAATGTTTTAAGCTTAACGTTGTTATGGCTGGCAAGGTAACAACCTTTGGGAAATTGGTTAATTCCTCTAAAACTGCTTATATTTTTAAAAACAAGCTTTAACAGTCTTAAACAAAAGTAAACTGCAGCTGATGCCAGCAACAAGTATTTTGTGCTGTACAGTATTTATTTAAAGCCATTGGCAGCACTTTATTTTTAAATCTATATTTGAACGTCATGATTCTGTTCAGGGAAAGGAAAATTTAACTACATAGCATTTAGCAATCAATTATGAAGTGTCTCATGTAATAAATATAGCATGTAATGGTGCTGTTTATTCTGGTGAAACATTTATCCTTTATATATGTGTATATAAAATCATAACAGTAATCATGTGAATATAAACCAGAAGTAAAGCAATGCTATGCTTGAGGGACAGATGTAATTCAGACAAGGACCTTTCAGTAAAGTAGAGTAGAAAACATGATCTGAGATAATTAGAGATGTGCACTCTTAGGAAATAATAATAAATACATCTTATATTAACAGAGACTCTCATTGCTGCACACAAACCAGTGAGAATGGATTTGCTTGGTAATGTTGAAATGGAATTGGTTTATCCAGCTGGGCTGTTTGAAGGTGACAGCTGAGCAGCGTGGCACATAAATCATGTGTGTGTGACATGATGGGATGAATGTCCAACCTCAGCCCTCTGGTCCTGACACAACCACATCCAGGGGGATTTAGTGCCTAATTAAAGAAACCAACTGCTCTGTGCCATTGGACACAGTGTCCAATGTGTGTGAGGTGTGAGGGTGCCTGAGAGAATTCACTCCTGAGAACTTGGATGTTGAGAGTTAAATTAATTCATTATTTTCCACAAACGTAATTTTGTTCATAAATGATAAGGAGAAAAATAGAAATGCTAAGTCCTGACAAGACTTCAGAAGAAATTTTCTTTACATCTTTGCTTCTTTTGGTAAAACTTAGCTGGAAATGCTTGGAACAAAATTAGACATAGTTAACTCCTAATTATTGTGTTTATATACTAACAAAAACCCTTCTCGTGTGATTTGTTCATCACATTCATATCTCAGATGGCTCTTGAAAAACATTCTCATAAAAATATGCTGCTTCCTAGCTGGAACTTCGATGTGGACCATCTTTGATTTGAATAAAATCACATTTAGGAATAGATTGTCTCATTATGGCTGGAATGTGGATATTTATCCTAAGAAGAGGCATGACAGACGTGTTTGGATTCAGAAATACAGCCCTCTAATGAGATGGAAAGTTGTGCTCTACTTATGTGCCTGTTTGCCTGAGGTATGTGTTTCTTCAAACCCACAAGCTTAAAATGTGTCACCTAAGAAATATTACACTCTGGGTGCAGGAAGTCTGCCAAGCAGTGCCTGAAGTGAATTGAGACCCTTAATTCTTCCCAATACACACAGATAACAATAATTTTAATTCTGTAAAAGGCATGGTAGCCTACAGCTCTAGGACCTAAGCCTGATATCACTGATATCTGGTGTAACTTTGTTAAAAATATTCTACTCGCAAATCTGTTCTGGAGGGAAGAATGTAAATGTCAAACACCTTGTTTCACACCCATGCTTACATCTTTGGAGGTTTTTTGCTAATAAAAATGCATACAAGATTTTTATTTCATAGGAAATAACATGTTCCTGTTGCTAATTTCAAGAAACTAAAAATAATAATTACCTTTTCCTGTGATCATTTCCACTACAGTTTGCTGAGATAAATAAGGAGCTTTGAGAGTGTGCATCTAGAATGACTCTAGTTTTTATTAGAGACTGAGTCTTTCATAAAAATAGTTCAGTTCTTAATTGTTATTTATAATTCATGATGAAATAAAGAAAGGAAATAAATACAGAAATTACAATGCATTTTTTTTCCAGAAATCTCAGAAGGTTTTTGAAATAATATTGGCACAGACGCTCAGAAATTCATATTCTATATGTGATACATAGATACAAATCCTATACTTGCTCTCCTTTTTGAAAGGGCTGAAGATTTATCTTGAGAAAATCCTTGAGCAATTGGGAAAACTTCCAAAATATCTTTTAAGATATGTTTGAGTTCTTTTTTTTTTTTTTTTTGGTAATTATGAATAGAAAATTAGCTCAGCCTAACAATCTGAGTTGGTTCAGAAAAAAGAAAAAAATCCAACCTTAATATCTAGATGAGACAAATATTTAATTACCATAATAATAATAATAGGAAAAAGCATAAAAATTGCAAAAATTAAAGAATTTTGAAATATTTTCTCTTACTTTTATGGTTATATTTTTCTCATTTTTGCTGCATGCAGCAGTGAGCAATAGAAATGGGTAGATTGTACTTACTGCCTGGGCTGATGTTTGTTATATCAGCTCTAATACATTTCCACAGAGCAACCTGAGATCTAGCATAATTTTAATATAAATGCATTATAGGAATTGAAGGGCACTTACGGATCTCAATTACTTCTGGGAACTGAGGGTAAAACCAGTCCAACTCCAAGTCCTTTGAAGCTGAAGGCAGACGAAAGAGATTTATAGCAAAACATTTTTATTTTATTTGTAGTAATGCATGTTTGAATTCCACTTAGCTGTAGTAGTGGTTTAGAATTTGGAAACCAGTAGCTAGGTAGAGGAAAGAAACACAAATTATTGCCCAGGGATAACAGAGCAGAAAGAATTCAGCTATTTGATATTTTCTTTGGCAGCAGTAAAGGACACAACCCTTTAATAAAGAAAATTATTTTACTATAAGAAACTAAGTTTTATTCTGTTGCATGTAGAGAAACTGTGCAGAGCTGAGAGCTGTTTGCTCGTGCTGCTGTATATTGAGCATAAAAGGTAGTAAAAGTGTTCTAATATTTTTCTTTTTTAATATGTCTTTCTAATAATTGAAAATTTTATATGTTTTTCTACTCCTATTGTTCAATGCCAAAATTACTTATGAGCAAGAATTAGACAAAGATACTTCTAAAGTGTAAAAGCTTTCCAAAGTTGCTAATGACAAAATGACAACTGAAGACTAAATAATAATGGGGAAATGCAGGTTTCAGATTTTCCAGTGCTCTTTTCAGTGTTGTTCCTGGTAAAAGAATTTCCATTCCATTGCTACAGCAATAGACTATCTGGGAAGTAAAATATTTGACAAATACCTTAATATTTGATGGGAACACTTATGTGTCTGTAAAGCACTGCAAGGAAATCACCCGTGCTCTTTTTCAGTGCCAGTACCCATCTGTGCCAGATGAAGGGAGCAGGTGACTTGGTTGATGTGTACAACTGATAGTGCAATTAACAGTAACCACTTTGTTGTGCTGTAAAAGCCATGTATATGCTTTCAGGATATGCTCCCCGAGGTTTTAAAACCTGTTTGTATGAGAAATATGCATTTCCTGTAAGAATAGTTAAAATGTCACTTCTTTAAAATCCTGAAACCTTCAGGGTTGGAAACAAGCACACTGAAAGCCATTGGGAAGCTGGCAGTATTTAATCACTAGAGGGAAAGGCTCCCATTTCTGGCTCTGCAGAGTGACATAATATTGATTTTTAAACCAGCACTCGATCTTTTGGGTTCAGCATTTTGGGCCAATGCAGCTTGGGGAGAGAAAGGCTGTAACAGAGATGTTGGTGAGGAGGAGGAAACCTTTCAAAGTGGCAAAATAAATTTAAGCGTCTTGCAGCTCTTGGATGTTTGACATGTTCAAAATACTTCTGGCAGAAATGGATTATTAGGTAGAATGCAAAGTCAAAAGTGTCTGGTAAGTACAATTCAATGTCTGCCTCTGATTTTTATTGCAGGGGTAGAATTTCCATGCAGTTCTTTTCAGAGAGCTGTGACTGGGCAGGGGAATGTCTGCACTGTCTTCTGAGAGTGTTTCTGCTGTGAATTCCCAGTGGGCTGTGGGGACAGAGCACAGCCCTGCCCTGGACTGGGACTGGATATCCTGCCAGCACCCCTGTGGAAATTCCTGTAAGGTGGTGGGGCTGCTTTGTGCCCAGAGTCAGGGTAGGAAGAATGGGCTCAAACTCAAGCATGAAACCTGTTCTGTGTTTCTGACTTTCTGCATTAATGTCCCTTTCTGCTTCTACACCTGTGCTTATTTCTCCTTCCACGATTGTGCCAGTGTTGAGATGTCCTTTGATATTCACATTGCTGTGCTTCCAAAGCTTTGCTTCATTTCTCATTATCTCCTATGCAGACCAAGTCATTGAAATAGAATGTTGGACTAAAATTTATTATTTTTTTTAAATTAAATGATAAACATGATGCCAAATGAAACAATAATGTCTAATGAAACAAAACATTTCCTTCACTACTGCTTTTGTTATTCACTGTGGTGAAAATATGTCCCAAAGAAAAACCCAAATAATGCTGGCAACATAATATTTTAAAATTTTTCAAATTGTTTTTGGCTTATCCAACAAGCCCCAAAGTACTAATTATCCAGTAACCAGCCTTCTGTTTACTATCTGATGCCAGGGTTCAGTCCCTTTTTAAAAAGCTTAATTTAGAAGAAATACAACAAAGAAGAACAAAGGACTGTCTCATATATGAAGGGTGGTTATGATTCTTTGACGTGCTTGGAGAAAAAAAAGACAAATCTTTGCCACTTGCTCTGGCCTTGCAGCCTTTGTGAGTTATGGATCTTTCATAGCTAGGGAAGGAACTCAGCACTCACCCTTCATGGGTGAAACAGCCTATTCGTATTCAGGAACAGGTGGCAAACAATTATAAATGGATTTAAAGAGATGCCAAGACTATAGTCTGGAAATATCAATTATTATAAACTGGTTTAATTCTTTCCTCCCCCTCTGCTTGTATTTCATAAACAGGGTCTAGCAGTGACAACTGGATACTTAATATTGATTAGAGTGCTGTAATCATTAACAGAAATAACATTACCTATAAAATAAAGTTAAAAAGAAAAAAAACTTTTTAAATTCTACCCTAAGGTGGAGCAGACAATATAGTTACAGTGTATTTCAGCTGCCTTTCAGCTCTGAGCATGACCACGTTTTGCAGGGCTAAGTCTGTGCAAGGTGCCTTGGAGTGGGCAGGCTGTGGCTGAGAGGGGAATAAGATGTTTTATGCTATCTGAATTGCCCTGGCCTTTACTGGCACTGCAGTTTGTGCTTTTCTGCATTCCCTGCTCTGTTACCATATCTGTGGCACCTCGAGGATGGTGAGACAGACGTCACTCTACAAGTGACCATAAAAACGTCACATCCCACCTGTCCTGGCCTGTTGTGCCTCTGGCAGCAGCACTGTCCTCAAGCTCCACTTTCCCTGGTAACTCCTTCTGAGGGGACAACTCCTCCTGGGCAGGATTCTTCCTGTGCAAATGAGAGACAGAGAATTCAGCCTGGCTTCCCCTGAGCCAGCTTCAGGCCCTTAACCCAGCCCTGCTCACAGTCTCTGGAGAGAGATAAATACTCTGCTCTTTTTGCTGATTAGGATCCTGGCTTGGATATCTCTATTAGCTGTCTGTGGTCACTAGGAATGAATCTCCTCACATGAAATTTGTCATCTTAAATTCAAATATAAAGAAGGATGGCCTGCAAGTAGATTTTTTAGCTGGGGATAATTAAAATTCAAGTGGCACCTGCATGGAGTAGATTAGAGTCAACCTGTCATCTTTCTCAAGTGCTCACATAAGAGAACATCATTACTAGGGCACCAAGTGAAATAGCCTGAGGCTTCTTTAGGATACATTTTGCAGAAGTGCTGTGTAAGAATGAGAACAGATGGAAGCCAGTGGATGTGAGCTGTGTGAGGCACCAGTGACAACGGAACTGCTGCCTCCAGAGAAGGGAGAGCAAAGGACAGCAGTCTGGGAATGGAAAGGAAAGTTGCCAGGAGCTAAAATGGTGGCAAAGTTGTTTCTGTCAAGATGTGAAAAGGTATACCTGGAACAGTACTATCCCATTTTTGCTAATTTACAGGTAATACATTCTGCAAATGACATTCTGCTATACATTAGTAGTAAAAAAATACTTCTTTTTCCTGCTCCACTTCCTTTTCCTCACTGTGGGATTAAAAATGCTAAGAGGAGGATCAGAAGAAGAAAGATGAGGAGCTGTTGCTTGATTCTTTAACCTTGTCTGAAAACCCCATGGTGCAATATGACTATTTTTGCAAAAAACCACAAATTGGTTTCTGGCAACACAGGGTGGATAATAACCCTGCAAAAGTGAGTTCTCCCAAAATACCCAGTTGTACTAGCAGTGAAGTAAATCCATTTGTTTCAGTGGTGCAACACTTCCACTGCAGAAGAACATTTTGACTACTGAAGCTTTCTAGACCTGAGGTTTGTCTGATTCTCAGCAGGGAAGGGAGCCTAAAGGGCCTCTTTCAGCAAGTGTTCACTTGCAGCTTTGAAAGAGCAGCTGGCAGGTCCAAGAGCTCCTTGATGACTGTTTTGCTTGATATTTCGAGGGGTAACTTTTGTGTACTAGAAAGCTTTTGGCCTGGTTTATAATTTAGCCTTTTATATCCTGTTGAAACAATAGTATACGTCTCCTCTGTGTCTTGTGTTTGTATGTGTATACATATATTTGTATTTATACAAAGCCAGATGGGTACATTTGCAAATATGCATAAATATATTTATATTTATATATAAATACACATATCTGCATATGTTTTATGTACCATATTTGTCCTATCTATAGGTACATCTATGTCACCCTATTTAGTTGTTCTTTTCAATTCCCTCTCTTCTTTGTTTTTCTGCATCCTGGAGCAGACCATGTACACATGTGTTTGAAATGGCTGTCAGTCAGTCACCACTGCAGCACAAGCTGGTAGAAATGCACTCTTATTAATGGGTTTAAAAAACCATCTTTGTTATGCTCCTGGGCCTAATTCTTGGCAACAGCAAATTGCTGAAACTCTGCTAAAATTGTTCCATTGACTTTCCTGGAGCATTTGATGTGCTCTGAGGGATTGCCCTGTGAGAGTCAGCACGGGCCAGCAGCTGGGACAGCTCTGACCCCACTGCTAAACACAGACAGTGAAGGTATTTCTGTCACCTCACTGGCTGGGGGAGCCCAGAGCAGCACCCAGACAGGGAACATGGAGAGAGACACAGCAAGGACATAGAGTGTATTTTATAATCCTCATTTCCAGTCTTCTGCTTTTAACACATCTCTCCCAGCAGACTAAAAGGCTTGTGGCTGTAAGGATGGACTAGAAAACACAAAACTCCACAGGTCATGTCTGGCCACTGAAACAGCAGAAGAGTTTTTGGGTATTTTCTTCTCCTTTTTCAGACATTACTGAGTGAACCTCTCAAAGCAGGTTCCATGATCATGTATTTCCCCCATGCTACAAGGAAATGCTGTCACAAAAACCAGGTGAGCTTCTTCCAGCCAACACTTCTGGGGACACTTCAGAAACAGCATGGGAATATGGGATGCAGTTCAGTCATTATAGCAGGAAAATTCAGTGTTTGATTTTCTCCTGAAAAAAAGCTAAGGAATCCAGGAGAACTGCTGGATTTGTCTTTCTGCAAATGACATCAAGCAAATGAAACTTCATTCTCTCCTGGGAATGACTGTAAGCTTGTTCATACTTGGTGAGCTTTAACCAAAGATTGCACTAGGGGATCACAAGTAAGTCTTTAAATACACCACTGTGCTCGTCATTCTCTTCCTGTAATTGTGTTCTCAACTCCTTCCCCTCCAGATTTTTCAGGTGATATTTTCTAAAAGAGGACAAGTCTCCTCTCTGGCACTGGCTGGAGATACAGAGGTAGGAATGGTGAGGAGGACTGAAAGCTGATGGTAATCTCTCTTCTTTTAATACTGAAGGAAAATCTATTTATTATCTGTGGATCTATACAGGATGCTGTTAATTCTGTAAAGAAATGTAGATTGAATTCCAGTTGTAAAAATCCATGAGGAATTAGATCTGTTCAGATACATTAATTTCTCCTTCTCTACCTCTTATCTGCCAAAATCTAAATCCCCCCCCAGTCCTCTTGTGCTCCAGCTCCACGTGTATTGTTCAGGCTTTGGAAAACACCTCATTTTCACTGGTAGGCTTTGACAGCTGACCAAGCCTGCATCTTTGGAAAGTTCCTTCATATTCTTTGTGCTTATCTGTCTTTCAGCTGGGACAGAACTCTGAAAACAAGGTATAGGCTGGTGCTGCTGCAAACTTTTGTGGGAGCTGCTA
Source organism: Parus major (assembly GCF_001522545.3). Classification (NCBI taxonomy): domain Eukaryota; kingdom Metazoa; phylum Chordata; class Aves; order Passeriformes; family Paridae; genus Parus; species Parus major. The sequence goes on from NC_031778.1 coordinate 7,045,563, forward strand.
AACTTGTAATCTTCCTGTAAAAATTAACCTGGAAATGGAATGTGGTGCTGCAGTCTGCTTAAATAGAGTGTGTTTCCTGTGGAGTTGTAAGGAAGTCATTCCTGTTTCTGCTCCAGTTGCCTGTCTGAGCAGCAACCCTTCCTCCTCCATGAGGTGCTGGGACAGTAAATCAATTCTCTTACATGCTGCAGATCTGGGTGACATATACATTTCTAGATATTCCATGGAGTCTTCCCCAAATCCTTGTGGGGTTGTCATCTTCTGCTGTTAGGCAGGGCCTGTGGCTGCCTGCCCAGTGAAGGTTTTAAAGGAGAAAGGGGCTGAGCAAAAGACCCAAACTGTTTCAGATCAGCTTTGCCTTATGTTTCTCTAGGCACATCTGACCTTCTCAGGTCCCCAGGTTTTAATCCTGTTCCTGACACAGATCTGAATGAAGCCATCACCTTTAATTTTTACACCACTTTAATACTTCAGGATAACATATCTGATATTTCAAAAGGACCAGTGAAATCAATGGGTCTTGGGCACTGCAGGGCTGTTGGGGAACTCAAGGAACAAATATTTGTGTCTTTTGATGAGTAAAGTCGATCCAGAATAACTTTGCCTCAGGTTTATTAAAAGAAAAAGAGAGGGGAATTTTATTTACCTATCTATAAGAAAGCTGTGATTAAAAGGCATGGGTGAAGTACTACTAATTTTAATCCATATTAGATGTGTGTTGCAGACTAGCACCATATTAAAAAACTGACAAATTAGACTGAATCAAGAATCATGTTTTATTAAACAGTATAAAATCATCTCCATGTATGTGACCCTTTTTTGGTACTGACCATCTCTTTTTGGTTTCTTTTCTGTCTTTGAATGTAAAGTCACAGGTAAGGTGAGTGCTGCTTGCATCAGAGCACAGCAGCCTGACATGTACCATGTACCAGCAGAGAGCTGAGGACACAGATTTATTAATGGCTTGGTGTGTCATCTTGAGCTTTGACAAATGCTTCTTTTGAGCCTCATTTCATTGTGTAATTACACACACAAAAAAAAGCATCATTAAAATTTTTAAAAGGGAAAGGTGTTCAGCCTAATGTGGTATCTGTGCTTCCAGCCTCTACCTGGGACTTAAGCTTGGATTAGAAGGAAGGCAAACCCACAGATTTTCTGGTTGTTTACAATGATGATTTTTGTTTGTTTGTCTTCTGATTATGGCTTTAAGAAGCATGCATTCCAATAGGTACTGAGATGAATGTAAATGTTAATTGCTATTGATATTTCAAGGCAATTTTATGACCCTAAAGTTCAGCTATTTGTATTTTCTTCTTATAGAAATTACATCTGAATGGCCATGATAAATTATTCTAGTTTATATTCACCTTAGTCTATTTTAGTGCTTTCTGAAGTAAATAAGAATAAGACTTTCTTTTCTGGTGTGTGTAAAATATATAACTTATTGTCTTTTTCAGTCAACTGAAAATCACATTCCTTTAAACTATTTAATTATTTGAAATGCTCTATATGGTGCAATGTGGTAAAATGCTGATTGTCCTCAGGGTCAGTTACATTCTCCAGAGTGACCAAGTCCCCAAAAATCACACTCCATGTACAGGGTCAGGATTAAAAAATTATTTTGTTGCCCCGTTCAGTACATGTCAACCTAGCATCCTAATCAAATAAGGAGGTGGGGAAATATCCATCCACCTCTCACCTCCTCCTAGAAGGTTCAGTCTCCATGACAAAACTGGGAACCCAGACTAATCTCGAGCATTTCCTTTCCAAGACAGCAACAGGCAGAGTAATTGTGGAGATGTTTGGAAAAGGTGGCTGAAATGTGAAGCTGCAGGTCTCTCAATTAGGAAAGAAATGTCTGGACATTCTTATTTAAAGGAAATGATGAATGCATTAATCTGATTGAAACACTCTAGTGTTGCCTTTGAACAGAGATGTTGTCACATTCCTTCTGCAAGCAGAACTGAGGTCTTGTGGATCTGCTGATGTTACAAGGCAAAGAGTGAGGCACATTAGCTTCTTTGTGAGCAAGAACAAGCTTTGGAACTGTAGCATGAAAAAAATGTAGTTTAGGTATGGTGAAGACATTTTCATTTCAAAGCCAGTCATAGTTCAGGAAAAAACTCATGCTGAACCTGAAATTTTGCCTGCTTTATGTGTCGCTCCATAAAGTTTATGTGAGCATGAAGGCTGAGCCTGTCTAAAATGATTTATTGAATGGAAGTTGAGAGCACTGAAGAAGATTAGAAAGAGCAGAATTCATGAGAATAATCAAACCTAGTGCTATTGAGTTTGGCTGTTTCGTCTAGGAACAATTCAGTGCTAATCCCAAGAATGCTAAAATGCATGCAGGAGCAGAAATACTATGCTAGCTTCTACTTGCTGTTGCTTACACCTGGATGCTAATATTAAGTATGTTATTAAAAAGTTAAACAAGGCTTAAGCCAAGCCCTGAGCTGGCAAGATATATGTGATGTATGAATCAGTCCTAGTTATTGTGTAAGGAAAAGAACATGCTTCAAAGGCCAAAGGGCACTTTCTCTTTTTTTTTTTTTTTTTCACTTCTTAGAGGCAGGGCTCTGGAGTGAGGTTTACAGGGTGTTAAATACAGCTGCTCTGTTGTGCTGCATGCTACAGTGTGTTAATGCAAGTTTGCCATCCTTTTGTTCTGTCTTCTTGCAAGGCTAATAGAAGAATCCAGAGTAACCAGCTGTATATCTTGTCTAGGTCCTGGTCTAATAATTCTGCAAACCTGTGAGAGTTTATTAATTCCCCATTATGATTTGGGTTTCCTTTCTGAATAGGTTGGTTGTGCAGCACAGCCAGTCTCCTGGTGCAGTCGTGGTTTATAATATTTCTGCAATTCTCTAGAGGAGTGCTGTAACAGCAACTGCTAGAAATAGCCCATTCTGAATGTGCTGTGGCCTTAGCATGGACAAATGGACTCAGGTGGAGATGAAAAACGTGAGAAAATAGGAAAAGTACTAATCCTTTCCCAAAGGACATTAGTGTGTTTTCAGTATTCTAGGAAGGAAGCTAAGGAAGACAGTAAACAAAGAGTATCTGAACAGGAGGAATCAGTAAGAGGCTGCAAAGCAGATATATTCTCTGAAATGAGATGCAAAGCCCCTAAGGATTCCTCCTCATGGATGGAACAGCCATCCAAAAATGAAGGATCCTCTTGATATGCAAGGCATAAAGTTGATACTTGGATTAGACTCTCCCACCCTGAGCCCAGTTCAGATGGATTTGTAGAAAAGGACATGTGGAAAAGGGTTGAGTGATCCACCTCCCTCTTCTAGAAGCAGCCAGCATGGACACTGTGGAAGGGGCACTGAAGTACAGTGGATCAATTACTGTCTGTCTTATGTCATTTTAGTTTGGAGAGTAACCTGTACCACAAGCAGTAAAGCTAAAAACTGGGTGGTATAAATGTTTCTCATTTACCTAGAATTGTGTGCTGTTCCTCAGAATCCTTTGGAAGCAGGTGGCTGCTGTACCCCCAGGACAGGGCTGCCAGACTCAGAAACAATAAGCAAAAGGCAACAACTCCTAGTTTCTTATAAAGGCCATCTTGGCTGCTGTCAGTGTTGCTTCAGCTGGGACTTTCTGGAGCCTGCTTCTATAAATATACAACAATTCAGTTGTGTAATTGCCATTACCGATGTGAATTCAATTTGCCTATATTTTTATACCATAGCATTAGGTCTTAGAATCTTGAACTGGTATAGATTCTTTTAATAAATACTGATCTCTCTTGATCTTGAGAGGTAGAAATGAAGTCATCAGAAGCAGATGGGGCATGGAATAAAGTGAAAAATAGAAGTAATTTTTAGTAAGCTTGTTTTGCTTTTAATCCAGTTTTTTTTGCCAAATAATTTCCTCTTATCACCTGGCCTACAAAAATGAAGTCAGAGTTCTGATTCCAAGATCTTTCTATTCAGACTATTTTTATTTGTTTAAAGTATCATCAGTGTGTTTTAACTGAAAAAAAGACTGAAAGTTGGGTTGGAATTGGATCTGATAGAAAAATCTACCCCTGAAATGCAAGAATCACTGAAAAAATTGGGAAGGGAGCCTAATCTTGCTCAATCCTTCTCTCAGCAAGAGAATTGGGCTAGGAAGGTATGGTCCAGAATGATTTTGTGGTGATCACTTTCAGCTAGGTGGACACTGCTGCCTTATTTTGGCAAGCAATGATTTTAATCCCAATATCAAAGCATTTTAAGCACAGGCTTTAAAGCTTCCCACTCACTGCATGCAAAGTGTTCTGCAAAGTTCCTTCGGCCACAGGGCTGCCTTAAGTACCATCATTAATAGCTGTTAGTAGCTTTTATAAGGCATCTCTTACATTTCCTTTAATTCATGCAGAGCTGTTGTTGCCTGTCCTGTTGACAGCTTTGCATGTGTGCTTCCTTGGCAGGGACAGCACAGGAAATACTGTTCTTGCACTTAACTGTGCACAAGGGAATAACTCCATGGCACGTCTTCAAATGTGTGCACAAAGAGAGGATCTGTAAGAAAAGAGGAGCATGCATCTGCAGAGTGTTGTATTCCATGGGTTCTGCTGCAGGCAAATTCCCTGGGAAAGACATTGACTGGTACACAGGCACGTCAGGAAGGGGAGCAGGAGGGAAATGCAGAGCTCAGAGCTGTTATTGTGTGTGAGTTGTTCAGAACAATCAATGAGGGATATTCTGGACTCCAGGGCTCGCAGCACAGCGGCTCTGCAGATGTCTCAGGCTGTGTGAGGAAAGGTGTCTTCCCCACTGTATTTCTTATCACCACCTCGCCAGGCTGCTCGGATGTTTCAGCAATAGCCTGTGAGTAAGCTCTTCTGCAGAAAAAAGTACCTGAAATAATAGAGAATTCTACCCTAGAGTTCTGTACAAGGCTTACTCCTCTTCTGATGGATTTGTGTGGCAGCCTGACCTAGTTTTGTAAGTACAAATCCAGACTTGTATTCAGTACAGTTAATCCCCATTTCTTCTTTTCAGATGGACTTTGTAAAGTTTATAACTATCCTCAGATCTGTGCAGGATCATGTCCTTAGTTACTTGTCTGTGTTGATACTGGCATTGTTTCAAATATAATGAATACCTGAATAAACAACCCTGAAAAATATATGTGTAGATATATGTATGTTCAAGATTAGATTTATTAGTTTGGCCTTTGGCCAATTGCCTAAGTACAACTGCTGTCTTAAGAAAAGATCAATCTCTGATAGTCAGGAGCTTTAGGCACAATTTTTCCTTTTAGATCTTGGACCAGCCATGGTTCTTTGGGTCATCATATACACTTGATTGAATAACTACTGATTTTAATAGGACTGATGGTAAGGGGAAGGCTTTTTAGAATCAGGATATTAAATACACTTAGTTAAGTGGCACATTTTGTGCACTGGAAAAAAAAAAGTTCTTCCGACTGAGAGGGTGGAAGGGTAATTCACCCCAAACTGAAGCCTCAGGATTGAGACTGATTTAAAAGTAATGCCTTCCATTAGCTAGGAATTGATTATTTTTCTTTCCCACAGCCTCTTCCATAACAGTAAGCCAGATCTCCTGGTTTTGGCTCTGGTTCTTCAGTGTCCTGAGGCTTTTCATGGTTTTCAGCTGAGTGCTGCAGCAGTGCTCCGCAGAGGTGTGACCCCGTGTGAAATGCCTCGGTGTGACTGCACGGTGTGATGCACTGAGAGCACATTAGAATGCTTTCTTTCCATAATTGTCCTTAGATGGGGAAGGAAATAATGTGATGCTGCCTTCTCTTTCCTTTTCAGAACCTGAGGAATATCTTCCATACATCATTATCCCACAGCGCTGCTTCCAGCACCCCTCAGATGTTTTTTGGAGCTGATGATGATCACCATGATCTGTGCAGCTCAGCCTTGTTGCAGCTGTAATTAATCCCTTCTGTTATAAACTAAATAGTCTGAAAATCATTTTCTTCATTTGCTGCACCTGCCATAGGAGAGCTCCTGCAACCTTCAGTGATGCAGATAATCCTGTTCCTGCCAACACAAATCCTCCATTACAGAAAGGCTGCAGACCCACAACTGGAACTTGCTGAAGCACTTCCCAGGAAGTTTTGTCCCTGCCCCTCCACATAAAGATTTGAATATTTTGTAGAAAAACCTTGTCCTTCTGGGCCAAGTTTAGACAGCCTCTGGTTAGTGCTCAGAATGGCCAGTAGCACAGGGTGAGACATTCTCACAGGGATGTGAAGATGCAGCTTCAGGTGTTAACTTCAGAAAAAGAAACCCTATCTAGGCAAAATATTGTAAGCACTGGGATGTCCACCTTTCCACTTGCCAAGCCCCCAACATTTTGCTTTAATTTTACCACAGAGCAAAGCATCAAGATCTTTTTATAGATGGAATTCTGGTTTCCAGTATGATCAAACTATACCTTTGCTCTGATCTCGGTACATTCCTTCCCAGGAGACGAGGTGTTGGTAGGTGCTTAAAATGCCACAGTGATGGGGACTTCTTTTTGCAAAAACTAAAAAATCACATCATATTTGTTATACACTCACAAAGTCTGAATCTTGCTCATGGTGGGAAAGTAAACGGAGATTCTGATTTTCATTCCTGCACTTTAATTCTGTGTTCATTTGAATCTGTTAGAACTGCTCCTACTGGAGCTGATTTGAATTCTAAACAGTGTTAGATATTTATTTTTGTAAAGCTGTGCCATTCATCTTTAATATAATCATCCAATTTTCTCTATTAATGCCAGCTGCTCCATTTGGCACAGGTCACCTGGAGTGTTTGGAGCACTCCACTAATTTTTCCTTGAACTAATTCTAAAAATCCATAGAAGTCAGAGCACTCCACCTCCCCAGTGAGGGAATGTTTATTTTTGTCCACGTTCCTAAACACCTTCTTAGTTTGGCAGAAGAAATTATCCTCTGGGAGGCAGACTTCTATTTTGCTGGGATTTATTTATTTATTTGGTTGTTTGTTTTTTTCCAGAATTGTCCTTGGCATTGCCAGGTGACCCCAGGGAGTGACCACTTGTATTTTTCAGAGCAAACAGCCGCTGCCTTGAAGAGAATGCTTTTCAACTCTTTGGTGCCTGCCACTTCTCCTCTCTCTTGCATTTGAAATCCTCCAGGATGGGTAAGAGTGTGAAATGTTTTGTGTTTCCATTCTCTGGCAAACTTGGCTTAACACCACTTCACCCCACCCCTGATCTCACAGAAAGCAAGTGTAAGATTTGGAATTGCATGGAGGTTTGTACAAGTTGGGGCTAGTCCACCCTGAGACAGCAGAAAAGTCAAAAATGAACAAGAATGATGGCCTCAGCAAACAGAACAGCTGAAACACGATGTGGAACTACTATGTTTTTTCTTGAGCTGTGGTTTTATACGTTTTTCAAGCCACAGATGACAGCACAGGTCCTGTCCCTCCCACCCAAATTTCAGTTACACTTCTGAATCCACAGGAGAGTGCATTGTTTTATCTGCCTTCCAAAACATTCAACTAGAAAACTAAGATAAAAGGTGACATTTTTAAACACAAATTTTAATAGGCAGCTGTAGTTTAAATAATGAAAGAGCTTTTTCCTAGCTGAGGAATTTCCAGTAGGTAGATTAGGGGCAGGCCTCTGCTACCCCTATTCTGACTGATCTGCATTCTGCTGTAAAGCAGAGATCCTGATCACAGAAAAATTATTTTCCTCCTGTATAACTGTAATGAGTTTATTACAAACACACAATAGTGTAAGACAGTTTTGACTAGGCACATTACCAAAGGTGATAACATAATTAAGCCATGGCTTGTCAGAGGTTGAGACAGTAGCTAAAGGGGAAATAGTTTCTCCATCTGGATCATAGAGTGAATTTGAAATCCTGCTGCTGCTTGTGCTGCATGGAAATGACTCTTCTCCTGGAGAATCCAATGCTCTGGAGCTGTGCCCCTAGTGTGGAAGAGGTTAGCAGAGCTCCAGCAGCATCGTCTGAGCTGCCTCACGAGAGCTCTCCCAAGTAACACAGTTCTGGCTCACAGCATATCTTATTGAACATTTTCTAAATGATCAAACTCCACAAAGGTTGAACAGGGAGTTTGTGGTCTGTAAAGATCCTGTCTGAACAGCAGTGGTTCATGAGTTCAGGTCCAATCCCCACAGAGTTTAACCTGAAATCAGTTTGTAGTTCTAGGAAAATTTAGCAGATCTTGTACTCTAAATTAGTAATCAATTTATGTTGCTACTTTGGATGTAGTATTTCATTTCTTACTCGATTAAAAATCTCTTCTATTCAGTTGTGGACATTAACAGCTGTCTTATCTTTAGTACTCTTCTGTGAGCAGATCCCTAGCCAGAGGTTCATGCTAATTAGAAGAGGGTATTGTGTGTATGTGTATTAGTTTCAACTTTGTATTTAACCTCCCCAGATTTCTTAATGTTTTCAAAAAAAGGCTTTCTTTTAGCCTAACCTCTTGAAACTACTTATCCTAATATTTATCCTTGTGTTGTACTGCAGACAATCCCATTCTGTTAGCAAGTAATTAATGGGAGGCCGTGTCACCAAACCCTGAGGCCCGTCACTGTTGCAACTGAGTGTTAATTTAAAGCATGTTATACTCCTCAAATTATCTCTTTGAAGAGTCTCTCTGCCACAGTTTTGTACTGCTTTGTTTTCAAAGTAATCATCTACAGTCCAGATTTCCTTAGGGAGGGAAAAACAAACAAACAAAAATGAAAAGCCAAAATAAAGAGTCGGAGCCAAACCCTTTCAAATTAATGAGTTAAAGGCTTCAGACTTTTGTATTGTTACCCGATGCTGAAGCATTAAGCTGCCTCCCATAATTTCCTTTCCTCCTTTGTTAGTTAAAGTCTCTTTTTTCTTTTTTTATGATCAGTTTTTACAAGTCTGATTTTTTCATCTTCATCAGAACTAGTATGTTAAAGTTATTAAGCCAGCAAGGGCTGAATGAATTTCTGGGCTTTTTTCACCTCCCAGCTCTGTATCAAAGAAAGGCACTGAGCGTGAGATCATGGCCTTTTTAGGCAAGCGTAAACTTTTTTCCAGTTCTAACAAATTTCTGACACATTTGGCCAGAAAAGATCACGTTTCTGTGCTGTAGGTAGATGGCTCCAGCATTATTCATATGATTCTTTGTATATGTCTGTAGCAGCCCTTTAACAAGAGCAGAGAGCCAGCTCTGAAATACAATAGCACTCAGGGCCACCCTTTTATGTTTGTTTACTCACTTTTATGAGCCTTCCTCAGTTATTTGATTCACAGGGCTGAAGCATGCCAGAAGCTCAAGAAATTCATTGGCCTTTTCTTTTGGAGAGGCCTTCTCTGCTGACCTCTCTGTAGCAGGATACCAGAGCTTTCTTATGGAACTTGAAATCTGTATTTTTTTACCACATGGCTGGTTAATAACATATCTTATCTGCTGTCTATAGCAGTCTATCTCTTGTTTTTAATACACCTCCACTGGCATGGAGTCTCCACTACTGAAGGTCTGTTCCAAAGCAAGATAAATCTGTAAACAACAGCTAGATGGAAGAAATTTAATTTATCACTTAAAGATTTTGCTAGTGAAGGTCACATGGGGGCCAGGGGGTATCAAACTTAATTCTGCTGCTCATAGGAAAAAGATTTAACAGGAGATAAATTAACCACTGGACCATTTTCTCTGTTACTTCACTTCATCATGGTAGTCATTTTGAAGAGCTAAATATAAATAAAAATTGTAAACTGTACTAACAGCTGTAATCTTATTGCAGCTGTTATCTATATAAAGTTTTCTCACTTTTAGTATGGAAAATAGGTCTAAGCTGATCTAGCTGAAATAACCCTAGTTCTGAGCCCACCTGTACAGAGCTTTAGTTAGAAGTTGATGTACAAATCCCTCTCCTCTGTGGCCATGTGCTCAGTAAACTCAGGCTTGGCTCAGTCTTTTGAGTATTTAAAAACTAAGCCAAAAGGTCTCGACCTGTGGGTCCAGAACCTTCCTTTTCTTTGTGTGTGTGTAGTTGGAAGAATAAAGGGATTGAATCATCCAGGCACTACTGTACTAGAAGTAATTAATACTTAGAGGGTAGGTATGGTTTTCCCTCCCATAAATTGATTTAATTTTCATATCCTGATTGCCTGGAGGGGCTCACTTCAGCAACCTTGCAGAATTTGCTATGTTTTTGATTTATTGTACAGCATGCTTCTACACTTTTAATCCTTACAGCTTTCACACATGTGGAATTAGTTACAGATTTAATGCCCCATTGATATCAGTGCAGATATTTAATTTCTGACATCCTTAAAAGAAAGGAGATCAGAGTTTCAGGTATTTTCCCACTGCTAATTCTCATTTAGATATATTTTCTACTGCAAAGGTAAATCTTTTGAGCTCGAAATATGACTGATATCTGAAAAGAAACTTAATGAGAAAAGTATTTCAAACATTTTTTTGAAGATTTTGGGTTACTCTTATTTTTTTTCTTTCAAATATAATATTATTTGTAATAGCATGTGACTTCATAAACAAAACAAATTTTATTTTGTAGGGTTTTGTTTTCTTATTGCTCTCTTCTGGAACGAAAATCAGTTTTTGAAAAACATTTACTGTCCAGAGTAAATGGTTCTGGCTCCTCCACATTTAGATTGGAGAAGTATAGACATTTCCTAATAAACTGTGGATATTCAAAGTAGCTTCTCTAGAGCCAGCTGCTAAAATGTAGCAACGAATCAAGGGCTGGCACAGTGTTCTTGGGGGAATGGAATACTCACAGATTTTGGTTAGTATGTTATTGACACGTTTGAAATAATTAGGTGTGGATTCTGATAGCATGTAATATAAAGGAGATAATTATTAATGTAAACACTTTTTTTAGTTGAATAATAATTTCTGTGGAAATTAGGGTTGACCGTTCTTTATAAATGTATAGAGAAATTTTACTTAGGCAGGCACCAAGGACAGAAGAGTCGCACTAAACCTCCATCCTTGTCAAATATAGTCTAGCACTGAAGCTGTGTAACACATGCTAAAGTTATTCTGCCAATATTCATTTAAATATTTCAGAAATCAACATCACTTCTGCATTGATTTCTCTCTAAAATTTGCTTTAATCAAGAAGACTGTCTACCAATTTCTATTATAATAATAGTTATATTATTACTATTAAAACATTAAAATGGAGCTGTCCACAATATTATTTATTATGCTTTCACCCTCAGCTTGTATTCTCTTGAATTTCGAGGAGGAAAACAGTCCTCACTGTCTTAAAAGTTCTGATTTAGTTCCTGGGTCAGATTTCTAAAAGATAACTAAATATATGGTGGGATTTTGAAGGATAGAAAAACAAATAGTTCCTCTTAGTGTACAAGGCCATTTATTGACATAGATGTGCTGGGATCCTAGATTACATGGATGAAATACCCTCAGAGCTGCTAGTAGTTATTGTTCACATTCAGTATGGAGTATAGATGGCTCAATCAAAGAAATTGAAAGAGACTAATTCAATGCCTATCTTTGGAATGTGAAAAGGGAGAAAATTCATGGGAATTTTAGTGTGCTCAGCTTAATGGAAACTTCTTGAAACACACCAGAACTGATAACCAAACAGAATGTTATGTCAGTATCAGATTGGATTGAAGATTGCCAAATCCTTTCTGCAGGAATCATGCTTCGTATAAAAGGAAGAAAAAGGTGTAATTTATCCTGTAATCAGTGAATTCTGGACTCTTGTGCTGCTCTTTGGAAAAAGCTGGAGAACCAGAGTCCTGGCAGGTATGGAATCAAAGCAAAATTGGCTAAATAACTACTTTCTTTATGGCAATTATTGGTGATTAATTGTCACAGTACTAATGGGGTTTCCATCATATCCTGTCTTATTTTCTGGATATATTTATTTTAATTTTTTTATTTTTTCATTGAAAATTGAATGAGAGGAATGACTTATGAAATTGGTAGGTTAGTTGATACTTTGGGAAAAAGCACTCCAGTACTCCAAGGTGTACTTTGAAGAGCCTGTTAAGTTTCTAAGTGATCTAAATAAAAAGGAGACAATGATGGGAAGGCAGGGATAGAAATGTAGCATGTTCTGCCCTGTGAAATAAGGCAAGGACCTTAAGGTAAGGTATAGAAATCTCTGTACTCCCATGGGTACTTGTACTCAGTCTGACAGACAAACTGAGAGATGAGATCTTTGGAGAGATCTGGAAATGGCTGAAATGTCGTAGGCAGGAGCAGTGAGCAGTGAGCTGGCTGTCTTTTCCTAGAATTCTGTGCATCCTTGTGGAGAAGGACACATGCTTTTAAATAAAGGCAGAAAAAACTCTGCTCATATGCTGAAAAATGCTGTATGTTTTGTACAACACAGTTTTGCACTGAGCTGTAGATTTTTTTGGTTTCAGTTAGGAATGTAGGATATTCTCCCTTGTTAGTTCCCAGATAGGCCACTGGCAGTAAAATTAGAAGTGTCCCACAAGCAAGAAAACACACTGTAATTAAAACCTGTTACCTCTCCCCTTCCTTTGTGGATCTCAGTAAGAAAAAAATGTTAAGAATAAACTCTTAAGAAAAAGTAATTTTTAATGAGTTTTTCCATCTCTAAAGGTACAAAAGTCTTAATTTGCCATTGACAGTCACAGCAGATGCAGCTGGTCTTAATCGAAGAAAATCTCTCCTGATATTTTCTTCTACAAGTCAGACAAAACCAAATGCTGAATCTGCACACCTCTGAAACTCCTTAGGTTTGGAGCTGGATCAGGCTGTGAACTTTGCATCTGGTCCATATCAATATAAGAAACTGAGCAAAAAGAAAGAAAAATCAAAGCACTTTTAGAAGTAATGTGTATATTTAACCTCATTTCATTCATAGTCTTTGAAGATTATGCATTTCTCCCTGTTCCAAGAGCGTGATACTGTGCAGCTTGCTCTCTGAGAAGTTGCTGGGAGTGCTCCTGAGCTGCAGCTTTTGGGGAAGGTAGTTTGGCCATAGCAAGAACAGGCAAATGTCAGTGGATCATATCCCTCAAGGGGCTGTCCTGGTGGAGTGCTTTTGAGGACCTCTGTATGGCTGGATGGGTTTACACTCTCCTGGCATCCTGGGGGAGCCTGTGGCTGTGTTGGTGTCTGTGGGTCCTGCAGCCCAGGTCTCTGGCAGTGAAGTGGCAGCAGAGTCTGGTCAGAGGCTCCTAAACCCACTCCTGATCGAGGTGAGCTGGTTTTCCACAGGCTGAACGTGATCCTACCTGACTCTGCCCGTGCTTAGTGCACACCAAGCACAGCAGAACCCAGCTGGGGGGAAATGCAGGCTGTAAGAAGGGTGGGAAGGGGGAGACAGGTTATAATAAACCCCTCACTACCATTTCTGCAAGTCCTTGCTTGTAGATGCAATAAAATTGAAGAGCTCATCCATATATGAGCAATTAGAAGCAAAACCAACATAAACATTCCTGCAAAACTAATCAATAAACTCGTATGTCTTCATTAGCAAGGTAGCATTTTGTGTTATTGATATTAAAGATCTACTTTCTGTGTTGGGTCTCACTGCAATTGTTATTGATGAATAAAACCCCCGTGAGCTGAAATTGTCTTTTAAAAACTAGAATCTTGATTGGACAGCTTTATTTTCCTTGCATTGCTTCTCACCACATCTATTAAGCCAAAAGTAGTGAGAATATATCATTTCACAAGCCTCAGTTATGGCTCACACTGGAGACTGTGTGGATGAGGCAGCAGCAGAATGCTGAAGCTGTATTGGTGAATGGGTATCACTTAGGGCTATTTTAAGAATGGATTTTGATTTGTGTCATTCCTACTTTAAATATGACTTGTTCAATACCATGTTCAGTAGTAATTAGATAATTTAATGTCTACTGACAGGTCTTTTGTGACTGAGACCCAATTTTAGCTCTGCATACCAAGGAGCTTGCCAAGGAAAAGTAACCCTTTTACTTAGTAAGGAAGGATAATGGGTAACTTCTGGAATTAAGTGAAAAATTGAATCCAGCTTCCTGTGTGCACTTTAGGTCCCACACTGGGATTACAGAACTAGCTCTGAACTGCTCGGTTGCTGACAATAAAGATTTTATGTGTGTCATGTTGAATTTTCAAAAAAAGTTCTTGAATCAAAAAGGTCACTTTTACATTGAGTCTGGCTGCTTGTTTAGGAATTTAAGTGCTTTGCACTGGCTTGTGTTCTCTGTAGCACTCAAGTTTAAGTAGGTCTTTTGGAGAAAAAAAATGGTAATATTCCAGTTTAAGGAAAGGGGATAAAGAAAATAAGGTCATATGCAAGCAGAATTTAAGTGTTAGCCTAGTTTCCATCATTAAGAATTGATTCACTGAAGGGCTCTTATTGGCCAAGTGCTTGCTTACCAATGATTTCACTGTAAGAGGAATTTTATAAACACAGGAATAATTTCATTTGCTTGTATGACTATCTATTATTATCTATTCATATCTCTATGTATATTTGAGTAATGCAGAGTCAGTATCTTTAGCAATGAAGGTGCTTCTGCCCTTAGAATGAGACAGCAAATAAAAATAAATATGCTTTCCCTTGTATTCAACATTTAAATATTTATAGGCTGTCTTCTGTGGCACATAACCTATTGCATTATAGGTCATCTTTTTCTGTGGAGTGTTTCATTCTGAGAACTGCCTGACTGGGCCATGTAATCACTGGGAGCAGACACACGAGACCCCTGCAAAAAGGAAATGCCATCATTTTTAATCTGTGCATATAAATGGATCATGCAAGTCTTGAGACCTGTGTGAATATCCACTTTGAAAAGTTTTAAAAGTCTGTATTAAAAGCTTCTTCATTTTAACATGGCATTCCCCCACAGAGATTTTCTGCAATGCTTCATTAATCAAGATATAGTCTGAATTTTTGGAAACATATTGAAATTAAAACTCAGTCCTGGAAGAGTGTATTTTCTAATGTATTTAGCCAGAACTGTGTGAAACTCCCAGTCAAGAAATTAACTGATCTTCATTCAGCCTTCTAAAAGGATGCCTTCAACTTTGATTTTTAGGTTGCTTTTGGTGTGAGACAGATTTACAATCTTTCTATTTGTAATAATTTTTATTTTTTAATATATGAAACTCCCATGTGTGCTGATTGGAGAATATTTTCTTTGAAATTCTGCTGTCTGAATTCCACAAGAAAATAACCAGGAAGCCCTGTGATGTGATATTGTAACCAGACTCTCACTTAACTACTCATTTGTCTTTTAACTTGGTCGTGGGAACAGTAATTTACTAACCTAATTCAATGCATTTGTTGCCTTTAGAGATCAATGCTGCTCCAAGCAAAGTCAATAACAAAACTTCATTGACTTTCCTGGGACCAGATCAGCCTCTTTAGGGTGTGACCTTATAGCATCAGAGTTTTTCTGTACAAGTGCTGAAGTATTAACCCGTGTTTTTGTCCTTGCCCAGATCCTGATGCACTGTGTAAAAGGGTGTAAAAGGGACTTTGGGAGGCAGCTGACTTCTCCAAAGAGCTGTGCCAGATGAAACACACAGCCAGGATTTCCAGCCCACTGAACCATGGAACACAGGAGGGCTGCACTCTGAACATGTGGCATGAAGTGGTAGATTATCGATATGTTATAAATATACTTGATAACCATTCCTTTTTTTTCCTCAGGCAGAGATAAGGGCTCAAGTTTTTTGAAGAAATCAAATATGTTAAAAACCAAGTATTTTTGGAAGGCAGTGTAATTTAATATGAGAAGCATCACCCTTTTTGCCAAGAGGTAGGAATTAATGTGCTGTTTGTGTTGTTGGATGAGCTGTACACCAGAATCTTGTTGGACTCAATGTGATAAAGAAATGAGGGTTTGTTTAGGGTGTCAGTGCCATGACCTTCTGATATTCAGCTCTAGATCAGTGGTAGGATTTGACAATAGCAGGGGCTGCTCTAAACCCCATCAGTTATGGCTGTGAAAGCATTTGGGAACTCTTAATCTTTAAGCTTTAGACAGAAGGTCGTAGGCAGGGTTGCACAGGAGTCAGTAAGGAAACTGCTGGAGGATGCTAGCAGAAATTCCAGATGATGAAGGTATATGGTAGATAGCTAAAGTTAACAGGAGATACCCAAACTGTTATCCCAACATACAGCACCAAAGAGGAAAAGGACTACCAGTAAAACATTCTAAGATGGTCTCTCCCCATTGAGTTGCTGTGAGAGGAAAACCTGATGTGGTAATTAAATGCTTTAAACAAAGAATATGCAAAACACAGAGAAATGCAAGTTTTGGAACTGAGTCAGTGGGGATGTAGACAGAATGAGATTTGTCTGCAGCCTGGCAGCTTTTCTCTGAACTGCCCCAGCTCTGTTTAGGTGACTGGGAAATGATTCCTAAACCATTCTGAGGCTTCAGATTGGGGTCTTACAGAATGAACAGCAAAACACAACTTCTGCATCTGCAAACAACTCTAGGTTTGGTAAGCTCTAATCATTGTAGCCCCCAAAGGTCTCCTATGTTGTTTCAGTTTAATTAGGCTATTAAAAGAAAACAAACCTGTTCTTGACATTTATGACTATGCAGTGTTCTGTGTTCTTTGTGTCAAGCAAGTTCATCTCTTCACTCTCTCTCCATAGTTTTTGTGTGTGTGCAGGTAAACTGTTTGAAATTATCCTTTGTTTTATAGAAATTAGTTGAGCCCAGTAAAATATTTCTCCTAAATACCATTCTAAATACAAAGGCCTTGCTGATATACAGCTGAATATTTAGAGAACTAATTTATTAAGAGCAGAACCAGTAATTTTTTTACTGGAGAGTCCTACAGCTTTATCACATTGTTCTATGTCAAAGTAATGATGCATCAAGCTCCCCATCAGTTAGTGAGGAAGAAACCCTCAGGGCAATTGAAATGAAACAACTTAACGTGCAGAGTACCTGGCAAAAAGCTTACAAGGCTAGACAAGAAGAATGTGGCTATGCTGGAGGTCTGTAACCGCAGTCTCCAGGAGCCTGGAGCTCTGGCCATACCACAGCAGCTCTTACGGACACTTCTTCCTTGGGAAAAAGAGATTTGTAAATTGATATTTGAAAATGGCTGCACAGGACAGCTTTGTCAATGTGTTTCAGCATGGGATACTGAAAAAAATAATGAAACTCTCCGTTAACCTTTGATGTGCAAACTCCCTGTTTCATAATAATTAAATAATAAGAACAAATAAATAAATTTCAAAATGTCAGGAGATATTCTGGAAAGATTTCTGTACATTGAAACTTGCAGATTTACAAAGCTAGTTATGTATCTGGATATCAAAATTTGTTCATCAAATGCTTTGTAAAGACCTTTAATTGGTCTTTCTGCTGGTTTCTATTTGGTCCCCATAGGCAAGTCTTCACAAGAGAGATTTTGTCTATAAAGATTAAACTTTTGCTGTTTTTGTTGTTGTAGTAGTAAATAAATAGATTGCTTTGTGTGTGAATCAGAGAACAAGTTACAATGGAATGATATATATAATTTCTGTTTCTCAGGTTTTATGCCTAAATCATAATTAGCAAAAGTGTCTGCTAATTAGGCATTATAATAAATGGAATATTACTGCAGTTTACTTGTGAAATTTCAAATATGTCTGATTTTTAAAGAGAAAATTTGTGCTGCTATTTGATTATAGGAGTTATTTTACTTGTGTCAGAAATAGCACATTCTATGAAGAAACAACAAAACAAGAATACAGATATTTCCTCCACTGAAATCACAGAGCAACACATAGAAAATATATAAAAAGAATGAAAAAAAAAGTTTGACCATGCTGATGGTCATATACAGGTCAAAAGTGGGCTTAGGTCTTTTCTAGGGGGTTCCTAAATACAGTACTTTGCATGAGATGGCACTGCTGATAATTTACCTTTTCATTAACATACAGATACCTAACAGGGTGGGGTTTTTGTGTCCCACATACCCTGCTGGGTATCTCTGTGTTATCCTTCATTGCAATTAAAGTAATATTTTTACAGCTGGTATTTCTAGAAAACTACATATGTCATTTATACATACATACATACATATATCTACAGTACAGAACAACTTTATATGTAGAACTAGTAGACGTGCAAAAAAACTGCAGGTTCCATTATTTTTGCTTGCATTATTGTTTTAACTTCTGAAGACAGAGGAGCTGACTGACTATTGCAAATTACTTAGGAGTGGTAGACTGAAGTGGCAATTAATCTTACACCCTTGACTGGAGCTCTCTCTCCTCCTCCTTTACAGCAACTACTGTGTTTCCTTCAGTGTTGATTCACAGCATGAATATTCTCATCAAGAGATGTTCTACTGCAGTTCTGGAAACACAACATTTCTGTGCTGATACATCAGTTATTTTAATGTTCCCTATTTAATTAAATTATTATTATCAACATTGCTTTCTTATGCTTCTGTCCGAGGCAATGTTAGTGGCTTTATTAATGTCCACATGAATCTCTGTGCCTGAAATATGCTGTCAGGTGTTGCCTAAAGTTATTTACTTCATAAATCCTAGGGCTTGGAGTTCAGGCATCTGTTTTGTCTTAGCAGTGAGTTAAAAACTTTTGTCAATAGTAGTAGAACCTACCTGGGATGATATTTTGCTTCATGGGACCAGGGGTTTAAATGAAATATATCACTAAAGTCAGAAGGAGCAACAATGTGTATGTTACAGTATGTTTCAATTCTCACTGAGACCCTTTAATGGCAGTAATGGATTTTATGGAGAAAAGTAGGGATCAGAAAGTCTCTAAATTCAGGAATTTGTATGATTGCTTTTATTTCACCAGGATCTGTGGTTAAATACCAGAACAGTAGCAGATGTCTTAGCATCTTTAAATTTTACAGCTTTGTTTATAATTTCACTCTGTTAAAGTTTTAATACTTTGAAGTGCATCATACAAATGCACGTGGCACAACTACTGCTAGAATCACTTCAAGGGGATTTGAGGAATTCTATTCTTAGCAATTTCCTACAGGCAGCTTTTCAAATTCACTTTATTGACTCCAAACTGCTTCAATTTCTACTTGTATAATTTTACAAGAAATATGACAAATGTAACTGTTTTCCCCATGTTTTATGTCCCTAATGAGGAGCAAAAGGTCAAGGACTTTGGGATGGAAGGGGAAGCCAATTACTCTTGCTACTGTGCTTTGGAATACTGCTTGCAACTCACACTCATTTTCTACCAGCAGGATTACAGGACAGTTAATTTCCCTTGAAAGTTTATGAGGCTCAAAGGATTGGGGTTTGTGTTTTTTGTCAATGTTTTCTATTCTTGCTTGAAAGAAACTGAAAAATATTGCCTCTGTATGTATGCATGAAAAACATCATGAAAAACAAAAGCTTTTTAGAATATCTAGAACTTGAAGATTAGATTATTTTTAAGGTAATTAGGTGCTCTAAGCTGCAGATAGATGCCTGACTGATTTTCAGAAGCATTTATTTGCCTACCTCATGGGTAGAACTGATATGCCTAGCCTATGAGGTGTTTGTTAAAGTCCTAATTGACTATCTGCTTCTTAGGAACATTAATTAAAAATTTGGTTCTAAATGTCATTAAGAGCTATGAAGGAAGGCAGTCACTGGAAAATAAAGAAAAGGTCAGAAGGAAAACCAGGTCAGTGTCATTAACAAACTCGATAAATTCTCCTCATGTCTGATTTTGCACAGCTGACTTGAAGGCTGGATGCTGAGGGAATCACAGACTGGATTGGGTAGGAAGGGAAATTCATAGATCCTCTGGTCCACTCCCCTGCCGTGGCCAGAGACACCTTTCACTGGACCAGGCTGCTCAAAGGCCTGTGATGTAAGAAAATAGGGTGGGTAAGAGCTTGTTTTGCCCATAAAATAGATTGGCTTTTCCCAGTGCAAGGAGAAAGGTGAGAGTGCAGGGACCTGATTTTGGAAATACCAGGCCTGGCTCCTGTTCAAGAGAAGCTTGTCAGCTCTCGCTGTGGCCTCGGGCAGGGCTAAGCACTGTGTGAAGGTCTCTTGAGTTATTTCAGTTTGTGACCAGGGGATGTGAGGCCAGGTAATTCATGTTTGTGCCCAAATAGTCACATTGTTCAATATCCTAATTGCAGCCAGTCCTCAGACACAGTCTGTGCTGCTCCAGGACTGCCCAGGACACAGCTGCTCCATGGTCCCACTGCACAGCACAGCCAGGCCTCAGCAGCAGGGAGGATTTAGGATCCACTGCTCCTCTCCTGATGTGCCACTGGGCTGGAAATCCTGCTCCAGGGACCAGTGAACTGCATCCTTGGGCTTCCTTAGGGTGGGAACTGACAGTGGTCAGATAAGAGACTTTTATGCTTCAGGCATTAGCTGGAGCCTGTGTGAAACTAAGTCACACAACTTTCTTACTCTGGCCTGAGAAATCATAAGGAGGAATCCAAACAGTCCTTGGAGAAGGAAAACAACCTTTGCAGGTGTTGTTTAGATCCTTGCAAGAAGCACTCAAGGGGTGGTATTCCTAATTGTCCAATGATGGTGATGTGTTGGTTTCACGACCATTGAGAGTTTTACCTTTCAGGCCTTCTCGGGCCTGTCTATAGAAGAAGATCTGGAATAATGAAACAGACTCTCTTGTGCAACCCAGCTAGAGAGTCTGTGTCATACTTTTACTGTCCCTAACACAGTGTGACACTGTAGCATGCTTTAAACATGCCCTGATGGCCTCAGAGAGTTCTAAAGATCATTTAGGGTAAAATGTAGTGAAGGATTTTAGCCAGTAGTGAGCAGGTCTTTTACAAAATCTAATCTTCAGCTGGGGTCTGCTCCATGGGTCATGGCAAAGGAGAAGAGAGAGATTTGAGATACTTCAATCTTTCATCCCCAAATGGCTAAATACTGCAGAGATCTGTCTGAGGTCTGCAGCCCTGTAACATGTACAGCCTGAAAAGGGATATGCCTGATGCCAGGTGGCCTTTAAAAACACAGTTCCATCAGACTGGAACAGAACTCCTTAATGCACTGCTAATTCTTCTCTTCCATTGCTGAGTTCTCTCCTTCTATCAGATGTCATCCAAAGTCCATGGCTTATCTGAAAACTGATACGCTTAAATGTCAAAACCATCTGAGGATTTACATAGTCCCTCTGCCCTTTGGTTGTTCCTTTCTTATTTTATTTTCTCTCCTCTCACATAGATGTCTCTGTGCCTAACTGGAGTATTACTCTTAGTCCTAGGAATAGAAACGTGGTCCAGACTTTAATATGCTTGTTGCTTTGCACACTCCCAATTTGAATATGTGATTGGTGTGAGTGTGTTCTAAATCTTATGTGTTCTGTACTCACCTAAACTTTTTCAAACTTTGACAGAACCAAAACCTATTTTAAGCATTTGAAAACAAACATTTAGAGAAATCACTAGGTGACAGTGGCTATTTAGGTACCATACCAACAAATTCAGGCAAATAAGAGTGGTTTCTTTCTGAAATACCCTAGTGCTTTGGGTAGAAATTTTGTCTGCAGGGAAGACCATTACATGAGATACATGCTGTGGTAGAATTAAGCAAACTTTAAGCCATCATTCACTGGCAGAACAAAAAATTATATCATAGCAGATCTAGAATTTATACATAAAGAAGGAGCTAAGCTCTTTCTGATTAAATGCTGTACAGGCATCCCTCTGTGGTGTGACTAAGCTCAGCCACCAATGAACTTAATTCCTGTGATCCAAAACCTTTGCTGAATAACTCTGGTGTAAATGATGAGAAATTCCAGAGGAAGTCTGGCTGTATTTCAGTGTAGTGGAGAGCACAAACCTCTGTAATGGCAACACGATGAGGCAGGGTTTTGACTGGCACTTGACTTCAAATGCTGTTTTACTTGACCTTCAGATAGCACAGCCCCTGCCTGACCGTGTTTGCCTTGCTCGTGAGGGGCATTATTTTAGTTTCCTGTTTGATTGCAGAGACCAGGAGATAACTGAACCAATAAATGGTAACTGATTACTTGAGTGGAGTTTAACTAGCAGAGTCTGAGTAATGCAGTGGAGTGATATAGGAATGTTTTGGTTGGGGTTTTGTTGGTTTTTTTTTTCGGTTTTATTGCCAGCATGACAGATCAAAGTTTTCCTGTGAATGGGGGTGGGTAGAGAGATGGATGGATTTTGGTTCTTTGTTTGGTCTGATTTAATTGAATGCCTTAGGAGGATGCATTGTCTATTAAGCACAGACCACCATCAAACAAACAAATAAAACCAAAATTCCTGGCAGTTGTTGCTGAACGTTTTGGGTTTCTGGTTTTGATTTTTTGGGGGTTTTCTTTATACCTCTAAGAACATAAGAACATAATTCTGGTTTTGGTTTCTGTAGCCAAAGATTTGGAGTAAACTTGCAGTGGGTTTTCTGTACATAGGATAAATTCCAGCTTTTCTTTGCAAAACATGCTTATTAAGACCCTGAGAGGCAATGCTGTGAGAAGAGATTGATGCTATTCCCCTTTTAGCTGCAGCTACAGTCCCCAGACCACTCCACAGCAGCAGCTGTCTACCTCAGACTATACAAGAAATCTTTATCTTATCCTTACTTTCCCTCTGCCCATTGGCAGAGTTAATAGAGTTAATATTAATTGGCAGAGTTGTTAATAGAGTCTGCTCTATTAACACTGCATATGGTTTGTCCTCACCTGAGGATATCAAGGAATTTGTGGCTTTCTGGTATGGAAATACATGTCTATATGTATATAAACATGTACCTCCATAAAACAGTATTTTCAAAAGGTCTCACAGTGTTAAATGATGATTCTCATGTGCACATTGGGCCTTTTCTTGCTCTGTGATTTGCACAGCCCATGGCACAAAGGTGTTCCCAGTAAGGAACTGGGGCTGGGGGAGGTCTGTCTGCCCTCTGATTAGAATGACCAACAACTTTTATTCTCTTTCCCAGCTGAAGCAGCCTGTAAGAACACACTGAAGTGCCTGGCAAATTAACTTATAAAATATGAAGGAGCTCACTGTATTACTGTCTTTCACAGCCTGCACTTGGCATGACTGAGACACTTTGGGTGTCTCATTCTAGTGACAGAGGCAGTAAAGAGAGCAGACAATGGAGTACAACAGTCTCTAAATCTGTTGTGTGACATAATGAAAATGGGAAATATTGCTGTATAAACCTGAGTTATTCTGAGTTAGTATTTGGACTGGGATTCCTCCATAGGATGACCCAGTATTTTCCCTTTTCTTAATTTGAACTGGCCACAGATGTGCAGTGTAGGAGAATTCCCTGGGTAGCATCAGTAAGTGGTGGACACCCAGGACCCCTGGCACGTGTTCTCAAGGGATTTGGTTTAATGATGAATGTCTGTTACCAAAATCCAGCCTTGTTTCATGAAAAGAAGAGGAGAAAAAGCTATCTCTGGAAATGCTGTTTATCTCTGCTGTCATATTGAGAACCAATGCCTCTTGCTGGAGTGATACATCCAGGCAAGGAATCAAATATTTGTTATTTTTTAACTCCTCTCCTTGCACATAAAAATGTAACTGATTTTTCAATCAATTGAGAGTGAAGATATGAACCAAGTGACATTGGTTTGTTCTGCTGTCCGCTGGAGACCCTCTTTATTTGGATGTTTGGTTTTAGGTTTTCTGTCACTCTGTTCTCCCAGCTCTTTGCTGGTGCAGAAAGAGCAGTCCCATTCAAATATTTTCTCATTTGAGTGTGTAAGCAACACATGTATTATCTCCTATAATTCTAAAGCTGTGTCTGTTAGAAAATGAGTATGTGAAGCTTAGGAATCAGGTAAGTTCCCAAATGGATTCTCTTTATGTTCCCCCTATTAAATAGCTTTTCTCCATTTCTTAAATTAAGTGTTTCATATTTTGACAGTAGATCAAGCTGGCCCTGCTGCTGTAATTGTCATCTTAAAAGAACAGGTTTTTTATGAGAGCTCATACTGTTAATAGCAACCTGAATATGCATGCAGAGCTGCCTAGTGTGTTTCATCAGCATTTTCACTTGCCTTTCCTAGAAGTGTTATGCCAAATTTCTCTTGTCTTTTGTGAGTTTGCCTTGTAGATGTCCCAACAGCTCCAATACTGTAAATTACAAGTTTAGCAGGTTAGATGGAGGGGAATTAGAATCAGTTGAGTAGAAAAGGTGGGCATGGAAATGAAGAAAACCAATTTGAATGGACACGGTGGGTGGCAAAACCCCAACAGGTGCAGAGTGTGTTACCCCAGGGAACAGCTTTATGTTACAAGTGGTGCCATATAATGCACATCTTTCTGCTTTGACAGTCCCTGCCTTCAGCCTGATGCTTAATAGAGCACCTAAACCTGTATTCTGCTCCCTGGTGTGTCTTGCTGCTTAATTATACAGTATCCGTTTGATATGTGATCATATTTTTTCTGCAGCAACAGTTTTTAAAATAATTACTCAACATGAGCTTGGAATTATTTTAGGGTAGTTTACACTCACAATTTCCTGAGTGACATCTCCACAGAGGTAGAGTCACAGTGAATTGTCAATTCATTTAATAAGTTCAGTGAAAGGATGGAAGAATGCTTCCCAAGTACAAATTTGAGCTTTTCTCTTTAAAAAAAAGAAGAAAGGAATTTCAGGGAAAAAAAAAAAAAAGAGTTACAGAGTCAGGATCCTTTTCTGACCCATTATTGTTAGACATGAAGAGTGCTAAAAAACAAAGCCCAGAGATCTGAGAAAGAGGATGTCTGACATTTGTATTCCCTTTTTCTTGGTGCTGTGGTAGCTGTCACAAGGTCCAGAGAAGGCTGATGTGTGTTCTGTGGCAGGAAAGGATGCTCTCTGCAGATGGGAGAACCCCAAGGCCCACTGCTTCCATTTCCAGGACAGGGGTGCTGAGGGCTGTGCTCCTTCCACTCATTTTGGCTGCTGCAGCTGTATTGTTTTCACTTCCTTCAATCTCTATTTGACAGAGTTGAAGTCAAATTTTTAATACTGCTGCTACATTATAATGCCTCTGCTTTTTTTTTTTTTTCTTTTTCTTTTTTTAGGTTTCTGGATTTTTGTTGTAGGGGTTTTTTTTAGAAGACAGGCAAGAGTACAAGGAGAGTGATGGTGTCAACCCCAAGGTCTGTGCAAGTGAGTCAAACTGCAGTGCTTATTTCTCCCAAAAAAGCCATTGGACATGAGGAAATAGTAGCAAAAAATCCAATTAGAACACAGTCCTTTTGCCTCTAAAAGGACCCTTAACTAATATGCATGTTTCAGTTTTAATTTCTGTCCTCAGCAAAATGACAAACACTAAAAGAGTTTTCCCTCCAATTTTGAGGGCTTTTTGCTTTTGAAATAGATGAGTAGGATTTCCCAATAAATATATTTCTTGTGATTTTGTAAATGAAAGTTTTTAAGCATGTTTTGCCTTACTGCAGCATTCAGTAATGAAAATATTGATCTTATTAACTGTGCTAATTAGAGCTGAACAAAATACCTCCAGCAACAGCTAGTGAATATGCAATGAAATAACAATTCTGAAATTGCTTTGCCAGTGTTTACAGGAGATGAATATTGTCAGGGATAAGTTTGCTATCTGGAACATTTTGAGAGGAGAGAGGGGTAAATATTTACACATTCTAAATTTTAAATTCATATTTTGGTATCAAAAATTCCCCTTGTAAAACAAAATAATATATATATATATATATACATATCTTTTTTCAGCTAATCTGCTTAATAGGAGAAACAGAATTAAGCAGGTTTTCTACACAAGTTCAAATGAGAGCAATCCGCTGTTGTCATAGCCTGTGAGCAGTGTATTTACAAACTGTCTGGAGAAGGAGGGGAAGCTTGGATAGTTTGGAAATGCAAAGTGTTGATATTTGTGAAGAGATTACTAGCTCACTTCTAACAATGACTCTTTGTACAACACCTGATATTAAATGTTAAGCATGTACGGGGCTTACAGGAAATCTGCTTTAATACATATTATAAAAATGGGTTTAGCACACAGGAAAAGATGAGTCTATAAAATACTTTGTGAAAGGACTGAAGAAGATTCATTCTGTTAAGAGAGTAAGATTCAAAGTGAACTTTGAAGTAATAAGTCATGTTTGCTTTTGAGTACCAGTCTCCTGACACATTTGTCTTGTAGCAGGTGACAGAAATGCCAATGCAGAGAGATTCTGGGCCCGTTGATTTTAGACAAAGCCAGCAAAGTAAAAGCTGAGGTTTCACTCTGAGCTCTTAAATATTGTTCTATTCTCCTTTTACACTACAACTCTTATTCTGGTACATGGTCCTGCACCAGAGCAAACAGTTGTCTCTGTTGTAATGAGCCATTTCATTACTAAAGTGCTGCAGCCATTTTAAACAGTACTCATATTAATAATTCATTAGTGTATCAATTACTTATATTTAATTCTAATTATTTAGTTAATGTTTCAAAGAGTTTTTCAAATGTAAGTATGTCCTAGGGGGTTTCATTGGTGCTATGAATTGCCGAAGTTGTTTTGTTTTGCCTGTGTGGAAAAGAAAGGAGTTGTTGAGTTTAGACACAATCCTAACATATGGGGGCAGAGTGAAAGATGTAGCAAATTTATGGTGCTGTGGTGGCCAAATGCAGGCAGAGCTAAATCCAAAGTCTGGCATGTGCTCTTTAAAATGAAGCATTTTGCCATGTTTTTGTTGGAGAAGCACTGACTGTTGGGTAACAAGAATGAAACTTCTTAATTAATAACATCAACTCTTGTGTGGTTTTTTTTTAAGAGTAAGGAATTAGCTAATCTCTTTATTTTTATTCTTTTTCTTTTCTTCTTTTTTTTTTTTTTCTTTTTCTTTTTTTTCTAGTGTTTACTTCCTTGGCCCATGTTACACTGTAGATTTATGTTCCAGTATCTCAGTTCTCAGGGTTTCCAACCCTGGTTCTGCAATGCAGAAATGGAATTAATTCATTATGGTTTCATTTTTGGGCATCCATCCCACAAAGTCTCTGGCATATGAGGATGTTGATGGGATGACTCACATGCATAAAATTAAGCTTGTATTTAACTAATGGTAGGATCAGAGCTTTAGTCACCAGTAGAAATGTATATTTGATTTCCTCCTGGACTTGGCATAACGGACAGGGAAAGATATATTCTCAGCTGGAGACATGGAGAGAGGGTGGTGACCAGGGAACAGGGACAAGTCCTTGCCCCCCATGTGCTTGTTAGAACTGACAATCTTTCTTACAAAATGAGAGGCTTGAACTTCAGCAAGTTTTTTTCTTAGTATTAGTGTTTATTCTAAGGAGGAAGGCACAAAAAATCACAGTAAGGTAGAAGGGTTGGCTAAGACAGATCAAAAGCTTGCATTCCCCAGGTAATTGTTTCTCCATTATGAGATCCCCCTGAATGTTTAGTGTTAATGAAAGCAGCAAAAGCCACTATGATACTCAGCTGTAGAGAGCTTCTGCTTTTGGCACTGGAAACAATAACAGTCCCAATAACTCTCAGTGCTGACCTCTGGATGCTCCAAATTCTGCATACTTGGATTTTTATGTTCATGCATGCTGTTTTCATTATTATAATGCTCCTAAGAGTATTAACTGTATATGTTTGTTATGTGTGTAAAGTCCTGACCTATATCTGAATATATTTGGCAGCACCATGCCATGCTTATATCAGTGTTTAGCTGCTCGTGGCTGTCCTGCATTTCTCTTCCCTGTCCTCATGCACTGGTCAGCTGTGGCCTTGTGTAAAACAGAGTGAATTGCTGCAATGTTCTTCTGCCATTCCTCAGCAGAATTTCTTGTCTGCTTTATATCCTGTGTCCTCTGTGGTTGTCTGAGCTGGGTGCTGAGCCTGGGTATGAATCAGCACAATTCAGAAACTTCCCAGACTCTGTATTGCATATTTTGCCAGTAAACTTAGAAGAGTTTTATTCCATCTACTTTACATTTGTGCATTTTTTATGATCCTCCCATGTTGCCTTTTGTTTCGAGAACAAGCACATCATCTGTCCATGAGGGTTTGGGAGTGAAAGAACTAGCAGAGGTGGGTAGCAGAAAAGGCAGCTCTTTCCAAGCTACCAACCTTCTCTTGGAGAGAGCTTCAGGGAACATGTGATAACTGTGTTGGCTCACTGCTGATGGTGAGGTTTAGCTTCCAGAGGCTTTTGCTTCTGTCAGCTCTAACAGAGAGCTTCTGCTGGCTGTCTCTTGGTTAGGAGCTGCTGCAGCCTGTGCCTCCAGCTGACAGCAGTGTCATGCACTGCTCCAAAGGCTGAGGAAGAGCCCAGCTCCTGTAGCCAGCGCAGAGACACTGCTCATAGGGGCAGGATGGCTGTAGAATGACCCAGAAATTCTGCTTGAAACTGTCCAGTGGTACTGTCATTGTCCCAAGAACCATGATCCAGCAAGAGCTGAAGGGACCTAGCACATTTAGAGGACTCAACCCTGATAGAACTCCATTGAGAGGGTGCTGCCATCCAGATCTTGAGCTACAGGGGATGTCTGATGCCTTTCCCTGACTGGGTAACACAAGTTGCAGTGAAGTTCCTATTTGGTACAAGGAAAAAGATTTTTCTCCATGAAGGTGATCAAACACTGGAGCATGTAGCCAGAGGGTGGAGATATTCAAGCCCTGGCTCAAGAAAGCCTTGCATAAACTGGCCTGGGTAGCAGTGCTTTGAATGGTGGGCTGGATTACAAATGTCCTTCCTAACCTAAATTATTCTGTTGTACATAATGGGCAAGAGGCACAGAACCTGTGAATTTTGGCTTTGGGTCTGACTCAAATGAAAACATAAAGAATGATGCCTAAGTAGTACAAAAAGGAGCTTCAATTACTGATTTCATTAACTCAAAGTGATGCTTTATCCTTTCTTCTCCCACCACTTAAAGAGGCTTTTGAACTTCTCAGTTTAACACAGAAAATAAAGGTGACTCTCTAATCACTTTTCATGAAATGACCCTGTCAGGTTTGAAGTGATATTGATATAAAGTTGTAGAGGGATGGAGATGATTGCAATCCATCTGATGTGGCAGCCTCAATAGACTCTGAGGGATATGATTATAATTATCATTGCTATTAAACACTAATTAGTAGTGTTAATTAGTTAAACACTAGACTAAGCCTGTCTTGTTCTGCTGTTGTGTTGTTTATTTATTTATGTAGGGGAACAAGAGATGGTAAATCAATCAGAAAAATTTGATTTTGTCCCTCTCACAAGAGGAGTGGCTCTTGATCCTTTTACTGCTTGTCTGTCTGTATTTTATGAATCCCTAGAAGTTATCTTGTGGAATCTCTGGAGAAGAGCAGTAGCTCAGCTGTGCACAGCTCTCCTCCCAAGGAGGATCCTCACCCTGCTACTCCAGCTCTGCTCTGTAACATAACAGTGGCTCTGTGCCTGTGTGAGCCAGTGGAGAGTTTGCCTTTGACTTCAGTGGCAGCAGAAACAGGCCCCAAATGTCACAAATGTTCCCTCCTGTCTCCCAAACAGAGCTAGTGACAGGTCTAGAATATGATTAAACTCTCTGATTGCTCTGCAGTGATTATTGTGGGGGTTTTTCAGTGTGTCATGTCAAGAAGCACGCTGAGTGACACAGTCCTCCTGGCTCTTGAAGAGTGAGTTTATAGAAATATTTAATTTCCCCTTATGGAGATTTGTGCTTCGAAGCAGAAGTTGGCAAGAGAGTGTAGTGAGTGACTCATGGTGCCCTGCTCTGCCAGAATTAGGGAAAACTGAAGTGGGTAACATTGCTCTGGGGCTGTGAGAAAGAAATAGGAGCTGATTCTCTTGCTTTCAGAGCTACAGTTTGGAGTCCAGAATTTTCAGAATCTCAGGTAAAATTCAGAGTTACTGAATTATTATTATTTAATAATAATAATAATAATAATAATAATAATAATAATAATAATAATAATAATAATAATAATAGTTATTATTGAATTGGTGTGGGAACCACTCCAAGTAATACCAGAATGGCATGAGGATGAAAACATGGAAAGCTTTTCCTGTGGAATCATGATGCAAGACCAAAGACAAGGTTATCTGAGGGAGGAAAGGGTTCATGGACATGCATGAAGTCAATGCTTGAAAGAGTTATTCACAACAGGCATGGGAAGGTCTGTAATGCCTCTACAAAACAAAGTCCTGTAGCTTTGGCTGTGAGTACCTTTTACTCCCTGCCCTGTTCTTTTTCTTCTGAAAAGAAAAGGGTGAAGTGAGGGTTTTCTGCTGGGTAAAGGATTTAGGCTTCTGCTGCTCTGAACCAGGGATATCTTCTATCTTTTGCAAGTATTTCATCTCAAATACAAGCCCAGTTCCATGCAAACACTATTGACCAGCAATGGAAAAGGCAATGGTCATGTCTGAGACACTGCAGCAGCTGGGCAACTGTAGAAGAGAAAAAACCATGCACTGATAAGGGGGAAATTGTGTCTGTGTATAAAGTGTCAATTATCACTTTGTATATAATTTTCAAATTTTTTCTTTTAAAATCTATTTTGAGGTTCCTTTATTTTTTTCTTATTTGTTCTCCAAGTAAACACTTTTTATCCACTCAAAGTTTTCTCTATACTTTCCAGGTCACTTGATCCTGAAAAATGTACAACATCCATCTTCATCCTGTTTTTAATTAAATTTTCCTTTTGTTCATGCAAGTTTGCTTTTGGCTTTTTTTTTTTTTTTTTTAATTTATATGTATTTTACTGAGTTTCCAGACATGTAGGCACAACTTTTGAGTACATCAACTTTTTATTTCACTTTAAAAAATAGCAGCTCTCTTTTTCTCTATATTGCAATCAGATCTAATAACTATATAAAGGTTTTGTATAGCACTGAGTAATTAATTAACAGAAAGGGTATGTGATGAGTCATTTAACTGTACCTGGGCAACTCCATATGGTAATAAGCTCTGAGCGTCTTGTTTTTCAGTGAGGTGGAGAGACCCCATGAGATCTATTAAAATTTCTTGTATCTCTTTTCCAGAATGCAGGTGGGATCTTGTCCAAACACTGCAGAGCGGAAATCTTGAGTACAAACTTCCACTTCTTGTCCTGGACTCCACTGAAGCTTTTCTGAGGGACAATTCCCTTTTCTGGAAAAGAAATCTCTGAACCCCAACCTCACTATTTTTACAGGGACAACAAAAAACACTTTGAGTTTTGTAGTTAGCATAAAAGCACGTGACAGCAGTGCCACAAAATAAGCAGTAATCAGAAATGAAATATAAAGTCTGCACTGGCAGGTTTACCCCTTTGAGAAAGCTTGACCTGCTCATGACAGATGCTGTTCAGGGTGGGCTGTACATCACTGGCAGCCTTGTTTTGGGTGTGGTGTAAGAAGAAAAACACAGTGGAATGTGTGAGTGCCATTCAGGCTGTGACTCTGAAGGAGGATGTGATGAGATGAGGGTGGAGTATAAGCTCTGTATTGAATGGTCCTGTTTTGATTGCTTTGTGGTGTCATTGTAAAATTCATAACCACCCCAGTTTTGGGGGTGAACAGTGTTAATGTATTTTACAGCGGGACTGGTTTAACAGCATGTCCTGCAACACAATCTGGCTTGCAACAGCAGAAACTGAAATTGGAGAAGGGCTTTTCATTTCTGGCAGACAAAAGTGGTGATTTCCAAGACTTCCTGAGTTCCTGTGCCTTGATGCTGTAACATTTTGTTGATTTGACTGTGAGTTATGATTTGCAATAGCAAAATAGGTGTATTGTAATGGCAAAATCATTAAGGGACAATTCTGGCTCCCATTGAAGCCTTTGACAAATGCTCTCTCGATGCTAGTGGGAACATTAGTGAGGTGTAGACCTCTAATTTGAAGCATTTAAATTATGAGCAAAGGCCCATCTGAGTATTCTTTAAAGCAAAGTGCTTTCAGCAGTTTCTCACCCTGTTTGGGTTCTGCCCCATTGCCATCAGCTGTGGTGCTGGGAGGGGATCACCTGTCCCCAGGAGCCAAGGCCAGGCTCCAGCACCTTTCCCTTGCCTGGCAGAGCCCGGGGCTCTGCAGCAAGAGGGTGTCTGTGCAGTCAGGTGAGGGCTCTGGGCTGCCTCCTTCCCACAGCTGGCAGGGAGCACTTAGGGGGAGAGCAGGTGAAGATTTTTAATTTTTTTTTCCTGAGGAAAGAGCAGGGACTTTTCCAACAGAGGAGGCTTCTGCACATGTTGGCTGGTGGAGTCAGAAATCTGGCTATCTGCTCAGGCTTGCTGATTTACCCATTCCTTGTTTTTAATCCTGTGATATGCAATGAATCACTAATGAGTTCAGAGGAGAGCTGTAACCTCCATAAATAAAAATAACACTCCTACCCTCATCTTTATATCTGTACATAAAATAGCCTCACCTTTCTTTGTCCTCTTCTCCATATTTTTATTTCTTTCCTGTAATCCAGTTTCCTTATTCATTGTGTCATGCATCCTGCTCA
This sequence comes from Parus major, assembly GCF_001522545.3. Classification (NCBI taxonomy): domain Eukaryota; kingdom Metazoa; phylum Chordata; class Aves; order Passeriformes; family Paridae; genus Parus; species Parus major. The sequence continues at coordinate 7,077,851 of NC_031778.1, forward strand.
CAGAAAACTCATCAGGCTTACTAGATATGAAAATGATAATATCTTTTAGGATTTTTTGTAATTTCTGCTGCTGTAATGGATGGCCACATGCAAAACAATGAGAAACATAAGGATATTGAAATCACCCCTCTGTAATGATCAAATAAATCATGAAGCTGGGAGTTTCTAGGGAGCTTAAAGGACTCCTTCATAAATTAGGAGATTACTTCCTAATATAAATTGGCTGGTCCAAAAAAACCCCAAACCAAACCTCAAAAAAGCAATAAATCAAAATTGGCCTTCACTGGGGGACACCTTGGAAGTCCTTATACTCATTTCCTATTCCGTTTTTTCTGTTTTAAAAATCCTGTCAGTGCTTCCTGCTCTGATTTTAAGCATATTTGGTAGCATCCTTGTCTAAAAAGTTTTGCAGCAGCAGCACAATTCAGAAAGGGCTGCATGGCAGGATTGCTCCAGCAGGAGATTGTACTCAGAACATAGCAAATGTACATGTTGACCTAAACTAGCTGGAAAAAAGTGCTCATGGCTATTATGGAGGGGAATATTTGTTATGTAAGGGCCTAGCAAATACAGTATTTACCCCAAAAAATGAAAAACAAACAGTGAGAGAAAAGCTCTGGCCTTTTTGTCCTCTTTCTCCTTTAAACCTCTTCAAAAATTCTGTATGTAATCTAGACTACAGTGTAGACTTTAGAAAGAGATTGAATTTTTTTGTTGTCTTTTTATTTAGATAGTAAGAATAAAATCCCTGGCTGAAGGAGTTAACAGCATTGGCCAGATGTAAATGAAAAGTGAAATGAAAATATCACCAGCACCAAAATCAAATAAATTTTTTATTATATTGCCAGTACATTGTATTGAACTGCTAAAAACTTTCTGCTGTGGCTGGCAGGCTGAATGAAACGTGGGACAGCATAGAAACTTCTGCAGAGAACAGTTTGTTTGAGGATTGTCACTGCTGAGAGAAATGTCTCCTCATTTCCTTTTGGCTGTGGTAACTAACCTTAAGTGTCCACAGAGAACTGTATGATGATGAGCTGTGGCACCTGGGAGCCAAGTGTTTGTGCCCTCTTGATCTCTCTTATGAGAAATGAAACTTCAGTTCTTGAGGAGGAAGGAAAGAGTGAAAAAGGCCAATCTCTCAGGGAATACTGTCAGGGCATTAGAGCAAACACTGCCTGTGTCCTTTCACAGATGACACAAACTGGCTCGTGCACGTCTGAAAGGATGGGGAAGAGAAAAACAGCTTATGGCTTATGTGTGTTTATTGAACAAAACCTGTGTTCTGGGCCTTGTGGCTATTTGGATGGTTCAGTCATAATTATAGAGTCCTCATGAAATTCATTTTACTTACTCCTTTTACTCAACAGTTTATGGTTTGGGACAAACCCCCAAATTGTACCTTTACATGTGGGAGAAGAAAGAGGAGTGTGCAGGCATGTTGGTTAGTGGATTCTGCATGCCATGGCTGAGACAAGGAAGATGAAGTGTGATTCTCATTTTAAGCTGGCTCAGTGCTGGCACTGCTGTTCCAGGTGAATTGGAATGGGATTTTAATGGAACTGGTTCCTCTATAGAGACTGGCAGACATTTAGCTCTGGATGGAGTTCTGCCTGGGCTGGGGTACTCTGGCCACCTGCATGTCCATTTTGCCCCATGCAGGGTGCCTTGGCCAAGGCTCTTCCATTCTTCCTGTTCCTGGCCCTGCTGAGCTGGCAGCCAGGCAGAAGGAGGGGTCATCCTTTGTTAGAGATTTTTCTCTAGAACATCTGCTAACAATCTACCTTTATTTAAAAGTAAAAGCTAGGTAGCTGTAGCCAATTTAAGACCATCTCTGAAAAAGGCAGCTTTTTTAATCCTTTTTAAGAATATCCATGTTCCTTCCTCTCTTTGAAAAGAAGGGTCTGTCTGGAGTGAAAATCATTTGGAATAAGTATTTCCACTGCTCAGAGACAATCACATTGTAAATTGAAGAGAGGGTGCTAGTTATTTGCCTCAGGACTTACTAAGTGGGTTAGAAGCATAGGCACAGACTGGCTGTAAGGGGTGTAGTCATGTGAGCTGAATACTGACATTTCTAAAACAAATCACCATCTTTATTGTTTGAATTCTGACTATATAAAATCAGAGAAAATAAGAGAAATTTTGATATTTTCCTGACATAACACCAGCTACCTCATCTCTTGCAAATACTTTGTAAGTAATTTTCAAGATTTGTGGTGAAAGAGATGTAGCAACTTCCTTGGATATTTATTCCAGTATCTTACTTTTTATATAGACAAGGATTTTCTTATTTCTACCAGCAATTCAAACCCATTTTTGTTCATCCTGTCTACAGATCAACAGTATCCCTTTTGCAATAACTTATGTGTTGAAGAATATGGTTGTGTCTTCTGGGCTTCTTTTCTGCAGCTTAAACAACCTCAATTATTTTTTGATAGAACCTGGTTTTTAAGACCATTAGCTATTTTATTTTGCCTTCTGGGAATGTGTTTAGCTGCTCCATCTGACTTGCCAAAGCCTGACCCAGTTATGAATAAAAAAATTCCCATTCTAAAACTTTCCTTCAGATGTCAAATACAAATGTCAAATCATCTATAGAAGTCACTAGTTTTGTAATGGAATGATTTGTCTTTACATGGTTCTTATTCTGATGTTCAACAGTTGGAGAACTTGTTTATTTCTTAAGTGTGAACTGCCATTAATAACTGGCATTAATTATTACTCAATATATTTGGTGATGCCTTGTGAATGCTTTTGGGAATATACTTTTGTTCTTTAGGTTTTGGTATTGTTGACCTTTGTAACATGATGTATAATGAAAAGAAAGCTTATAACCAAGTTTCTCATCTTTTTATTTTCACTTAAAGCCACTCTGTAATGATGAAGGCAATGCAGCCATTCCCAGAATTCTTGTCTATACCATACTTTACCTTTCCGTACTTCTTTTAGGCCTTGCTGAGTCCTCTCATGTCCAAAGAAATCACTCCTTTTCTTATCAGTCTCTCTTATTTCAAGGATTCTCTTTGATTATTTTCATTTTTCTTCCTTGGCAGTTTGGCATTGAACTTTAAATCCATGCTTGCCACCACTCTGAAGGTGCCTCCAGATGGAACCAAAGCACAGATTAGTACTGGAATGCACCCTGTGTCTGGAAATGGGATAAACAAGGTTTTATGTTCCTCCTTTTGGGTTATGACACGTCCTGAAATTCTGGTGTTAGCTGCAAACATAGTCATCATACTTCAAATAGGAGTTTTGTTGTTATTTTAATTTATTTATATTTAAATCTCTCCTGTCTCTTTTCCAGCATTCTCCCTTGAAATGAAGAGGTGATCATGATGAGTTTCTAAATTTTTAATTACTCCTTTAAGACTAGATAAGTGTGTTCTTCAATTATTAAAAATTGACTTTTTTTCTTGACTTTTGGAGCAGAAGTGGCACAGGAGGAGTTACCCAGGCAGGACACTCAAGTGTGAGGCCAGTTGTGCTTGGTTTTCAGTCCCCTCCCTAGTCCAGGCTGGGCTGTGTCAGTCTGCACTTGGAGCTGAACAGCTCTGCCTGAACTGATGGTAAAGGGACAGGTCACTGCTGTGGACCTGAACTTCCCCTTGGAATCCTGCAGATCAACACAGGACTGCTCAAGGGGTGATGGCTGTGACTGAGGTGGAGTTGGGAATGATCCCCCACCATGCAGTGCCCTGGTATTTATTCCATCTGAAAGTTTTGAATTTAAATTTTTTTGGGTTTTCCTTTCCACTTTCAGGGCAGACATTCTGTTTCCCAAACACATGCACATTTTACAAAACAAGCAGGTAATTTTAGTTCTGTGGCTGAATTTGTACTCAGGTAGCTTTTGATGGAGTTTATATTTCTCCTGTGGTGTAGAGCTTCACCAGAAGTTTGACTGGCTCCTGTGTTTTGTTGTGCTCATTGCAAGGGGATGCATACAGGGCTTTCTTGAAGCTTCTGTTTGGTAAGTGGGTTACAGGGAGGGAGCAGACAACTTGTTTCCTCTTCAAGACGTGCTGAAACAAAAGAAATACCTGTTGGACTGCCCCTCTTCTTTTTCCTGTCCACGCTGGATGTCAGTCGAGGCAAACAAGTCCAATGACATGCTAAGTCCCTTACATATCAAAATGCAGACATCCCCTTATTTTAGGGTTTGTGTCACATATTGTGAGCTGCATGGTGATTTTATTAAGCTCTCAGACATGTATTGCTGACTTCCTCTGATTTCCTCTGACAGCTCTGTGACTATGAGCTCCACTGGTCTTTTTATTCAGATACATACATTTACCTGTCATTGGGGCACAGCTTACAGTATTGCAAATTTTGTCTTATTAAAGTTCAAGTTGCCACAGAAACACTTTTATTTTAAAAATTATTTATAATTCCTTTGGGACAGCTGACTTTTCTGTATTTTTCCTCATGTCTCTTATTTCATTTTTAAATGAATTTCATGGCTAGGTGCAGTACCCTACTGCGCACAATTATTGCACCAATATAAAATCTAAGCATCACAAAATCACTTCCAAAATCTAGGCAGTTGGAACCATTGCAAGAAAATCAACAGAAAAGTCCCCTTATTTTTTGCCTTAAGCTGAGTCATTTACCTGACATTTAAAATATTGTCTTTAATATTTCTTTCTACCTCATTAGAGAGTTAAATAATCCATGAGATAGTGTGTATTAAAAATCTATTCAAAATATTACGGTATTGCTTTTAAAAAAGCCTCACAAATCTACCTTGTACACTAAGCCTATACCTCATATGTTGGTTAACAGCCAAATGGAGCTATGTCTTACAGTCTAATTAAAGGTAAAAATCAGGACAACCAGAGATGCCTTTTGTAAATTAAAAGCCCTCTTTTATGTGCTGTGGAGGTGTTAGCACTATTATAAGGACTAATCAGACATTTTACAACGTTCTGGTACCAGGGACCAAGTGGCATTGTGTGCAGTTTAAAGATTATTAAGTTTCTTTAGGACACTGGGGTTAGATTTTTAAGGATGCCTTCAGTGCTTACCTGCTGTTACAAGGGGAAGTGTTTTATTGTCTCATAAGAAGGAACTGAGCTTTTTGAAGGATTAAATGCTTGTGTGTAATGGCAAGCTTCCACTTCTGAAAGCCACTGAAAAGAACAAGAAAATTGATGTAAATGAAGTGAGCTTCGTGTGTTCATGTCCACTCATAAATCCCAGCCAGAGTATATATCTATAAATCCAAACTCACCTGCTGATTGTAGGTGGTATTTCATATCAGTTTCCTCTGTAAAAGACATATTCCTATCACTTGTCTCCTCTCCCCCAGCAAACACCCAGATAACTCTTCTTTGCATGCCTTAAAAAATGTAATTAGCAGAAAGCCTGGGTCAACGGTGTGTGCCTTTTCACAATAAAATTAGATGATCCCTTTCATGCATAGACATTTCTTTTAACATCTCATGATTTGTAAACCAGACTAATACTTATATTGGGCAGTACGAAAGGTGGGGACCACCTTGTTCTCATGTTTTATTTTTTAATGCTTGTGTTGTTGTCACTCACAACTTGGTTATAATCATAATCCTGCTTGTTGCTTCCTTTTTTCCTCTTTTTTCTACCTGGCTTTATACGCATTCACATCTTGAGTCAGAGATTCCCTTACTCTTGTAAGTGCTTTACATGCCTGTCTAGAAGATGGAAAAAAACAAAACCAAGACAAATATGCATACATTAATTTTATGTTTATTCTAATGATAGAAAAAACTGTGAAAAAAAAAATTGTGTGATGTTGTCCCTATTGTGCTTGTGAACAAGTGAGCAATGCCCTTTGTGAACAAAATTTGTAGGTATGTCACAGATTTATCTGAAGCTTCCAGTATTTATGAGCAGATCGTTAGATGAGGCATTCTGAAGATGTTAATCAATGTCAGCTTTAAAGAGTAATTTTGAAAATTTCATTTAGTATGTGAACTTCTTGCAAAAATATATCTTCTGATTAACTGCCGAAACTGAAACGAAAAGTTTTGTCTGCCTAATGTGAGAGCAATCAGTGTCTAACAGACTAACAACTGTTTCAAAAAAGAATTCAACACCCAAAATGTAATGGACTCTTTTGAAACCAAATTTTCCACGTGGTGTTTAGGGATTTAACCATGCAGTGCACATTAGTGTTAATGGGAAATTGTCTGGGCAGATCTCTGCACATTACTCTGCAAATGCACTCCTTGGTGTTTAAAGCTGCCCTGTTAACACCCATTATGGAACTGCACTCAGGAAAGGACAGGAAGAAATATGGTACCTAACCATCCATCACACAGCAGTGCAGTCCCCCTTCCACCCCCACTCCCCCAGCTTTGCAGGGGTTTATTTTATTTGCTCTTTATTTTTATTTTATTTATTTATTTTTTTTACATAAATTCTGCAAGAAGACTGTATGGGGATATTCTTCCCTATGGAAAGCCATTTTCCCAGATTGAAAAATAACTCTTTTTCCTGGGGCCCAGTTGAAGCTGGCCTGGAACCTGTGGAGGGGTTATAAGTACAGCAATAAGATTTTCTGCTTTGCTTTTCCTCTTTCATTCCTTTTTAACTAGCCTTCATGTCAATCTCAGCTATTAGGCTGATTCTGGACCTGATTCAGCTCCAGCAGAACTTAGAGATGAGTGAGGATAATGTAATGGAGAAACCCTCACAGAAATTTGCCAATAGCATTTTTTAATTATCCAGTGCTGATCTGGTAAAATTGGATCGTAAAATTCTGTTGAGAATGCCTAAGTTTAGATAAAATTTTTGCTACCTACTGGTCAATTTTTCAGTTATTAATCTTTCACAGATTGTATATCTAGCTTCAAGGTCTGGTTTCTCCAGAAAGATTCTTTCTCCAGAAAGAATTCTTATTTATGGAGGAATTCTGATAGGAAGTTTGGGAAGCTGGTCATCTCAACACAGCTGTCATTCTGGCAATAGAGACAATGAATCCGGAATGTGGGCAAATGTCTGAGAGGAGGAAGCTGAAGCTGCTCTGTCACACCTATACTGGATTCCCCTGCCATCAAACCATGTGGAGAAAAGGACTTTACAGCATCTGTGGAAAACAGGAAATGTCTTTGTTTTGTTACAGGTGACTGCCAACATTTTTGAAATACCAAATTTACTCCTTACAATGAGAATGTGGAGAGCCAAGAACTGGGAAGGGAGAATGAAGTATAAAGGTGTGACAGAGTGTTTTTAGAAAAGCATAATCACAGAAGAGCTGCATTTCCATCTGGGATTTGTAATTTTGTTCAAGGTCTTGTGTTTTACTTTGCTTTGGTGCTCGAAATCTTGCCTCTTTAGGAAAAAATTGAAATGAGGTTGAGTAGAATATCTTTGCTGTGGGGTGACTCAGCAGAAAAATATAATTGCAACTATTCTGTCTTTTTTGTTCATTGAAACGATGAAATGTGTGACTACAACCCAAATCCACTTAGGTAATATCTCTCCCTTGGAGAGCTGTGGTCCTTGGAATACAGTGCCTGAGAACTCACTTTTCTGAGAACTTGTGCAAGGAAACTGAACTCAGTTTAAACCCCTGCTCTTTGGGGCGCTGACACAAGATTTTTTATCTTTAATGATAATAGAGTCACATGGCAAAAATTCCTTTTTATTTTTCCAGTTCACCATGTGCATTTTATTTTTACTGGTGCAGAATGTGTGCTGTAGAGTGAATACTGCCTTGTAGTTTTTCACAAGTGAAATCTCTCAAAATTAGCAGACAGATTAATAGCACATGTTCAAGGTGCCTATTGGTTTTTTCCACAATTAGTGGAAAAGTGCCACAGCTCATTCTATGGAGTTATTAGAGGCATTTCTGTAGGAATCCAATCAATTCCTTGCTCTATATAGTTAGCCAAAGCCAGCAGATCTAACTTAAGAGTCCTTTTCAGGATCCTTTAGAGACAAGTAAAACTAGATTTGAAAGACTTACAACAAAAACGCCGTTGATCCACTAATGTGACCAAGGCCCTGGCAAACAGTATTTAACTTTTCCTCTTTACAATTCTTTTTCAGAGGAATATGAAAGTGATGTTTATGAGTTTCCCTTAAGTTGCTGAAGTGGTTCATGACAATTTTTTTCTTTCCTCCTTCTTTGTCTGTGGTGTATGCAATGGAAAACTATTCCTGATGAATATTTACATAATGCTGTTCTCTGTACCTGTTCTTATTGGCCACTAGAGCATCAGTCGTCCAGAGCTATGATTGCTCTCTGACTCCACTTCCTTCCAGGTTCTGTAATTTCCTTGCTTTGTCCCATGCTGCTCTCCTTTTCCAGCTGCAGCCCAGAGTGCTGCCCTCAGTGCTGCTTAGCCAGGGCACAGGGAACACCCCTGTGTTCAGTGGGAAGGCTTTCTGGAGAGTTCCTGCAGCTCCATCCATCACTGGCCGCGGTGGCTCAGGCCACGTGTCCTGCAGTCTTTGCTTTACTCATCACCCATCAGCTTAGCTCACCTTCAGGCCTCATTGTGGCATCACCCACCCCTCTTTGATACTGGATCCTTTGCTTTCCTAATGTCTTCTCCAGATCCTGCTTCACCTCACTTCCTGCTGTCTTCTGCAAGGACTGTGTTCTGTTTTCCTGCCTGAATGGGGCTCCCCTGCTCTGGAGTGCTGCTGTCTCCAGGTCCCTTGGCTGGGGGTAGGGTCTGGAGTGGGACCTTATGTGGGACTGCAGGGAGGGTCAGGGAGCACTGGACTGCCAAGAGGGGAGGGTGGGATGGAAGGCTGTGAAGGCTTTCAGTCCTTCAGTAGGGCAGTGTGGTGCTCCTCTGCCAAGAAAGGATCCCTCTGTTAGAAAAGAGTCTTCTGAAATGATAGGTGTGAGCCTTGGCACTCAGCAGTCTCTTGCTTCCTTCTCAAGAGCTGCCCATCCCACCCTTGTGAAACTGTCACCAGGACTGCAGTGAGCTGCAGGAAACAAAGGCCTGAACACCTGAAGCTGGAGGCAGCTCAAGCAGCTCTTGGTGGCCAGAATATGTTTAAAGCTGCTTAAAGCTGCTAAGGTGATTTAAACACTAAAGTCATGAGGCAGCCACAACCGCTCTGATCTCTGATTAGGAGAACCCAAACCTCTAAGCAGGGAGGCTTGTTGAAGGGAGATAAGCATGGTAGTTAGTCACTGCTTATTCCACATCATCTTGATATATCAGCTCTTTGTTTAACCACACACAGTTTGTGGGAGAAGTACTTTTCCATCTGTGCTGTGTTACTGTCAATTTTAAATGTGGATTTTGAATCCTCTTGAACTGTTATGGCAGTTTCAGCCTCATTCTGTCCTAAAGATCCAATAGATCCTGGTAGCTGCTGAGTTTGACTTCTATTGAATGCTCAGAATTCTGCCAGTACACCACAAAGTGTATTGAGAGGAGTGGAATGCTCTGCATTTACCCCAGCACAGAGGAATGGGTCTGTGGTGTGTCTGTCTGTACTGCTGCTGCTCCAGCAGAGGCACTGCTCTGATTAAACAGATGGATAATTGAAATAACTGCTCAGGGAAATTCCTACCCCTGCACCAGGTAGGCATTCGGTTTCTTTGTTTAAATAATACATATTTCACATTTCAGTGGTAGAAAACAGACCTTTGAAAGCGCCATATTTTGTCCAAATTTGTGTTCCTATCTGCTGGTAGTTTCCAACTGCCCTTGCAATAGCACAACTTCTATTTCTATTCTATAGCTCTGAATTATGGGGGTTTTTTTCTCACTAATAATTTGACAGCCCATTGGAATACTATTTGAAAATATACAGACATTTTTAATAAAATATTTTTGGTCATAAATGCTATGGGGAAATTTGGCACAATATATCCTACTTTCAGAAGACAAATTTGCATTTTTACAGGAGCAGCTAGAATGACAGAATAATTTAGGTGCAGCAGAAATTTGGGTGAAATCCAATTGCAACAGTGAAGGTACTATTAGTAATGTGCTTAAATCAATACCATTTATCTTTAACTTTCTAAGCACAACTAATTTACAGACCCTGGGAAGAAACAGTGGTAATTGGCAGCAGTGCCAATTCTTCTGTTTTCTCTTTTAGCCTGTTGTTCTTTTTAGCTCCAGTAAGAATACTGCACATTAATTTCTCGTTCACTAGGAGACTAACAGATCTCTCTGTATTGTTAGCTTTCAAATTTGTCACATAACACTTCTTTATCTCCCCCCTCCCACAAGCCTTTCAATATAACATCCCAGGTGTTCTCCTTCACCTTGTTTCACCCTTAGAATTCTTTTTCTGCTTGAGCTGTCACTCAGCCTGCCCAGCACTTCAGCAGACCCATATTGTGGAAGGAATTGTTCCCTAATCATAGGTCAGGTCAGGTTTTGGTAGGGAAGATGACTTGGAAATCAAGATTTGGGAAGTGATTGCAGGGGTCAAAAAGGGTGAGTTAAAACCATGGCTCTGCTGCCTTTACCATCCACTCTCACTGGACCCTGTTGTAGAACTTCCTAAACTGCTTTCTGCAGAGGGAAAGATGAAACGTTGTGTTTCACTCTCAACAGCACATTTATTTTTTTCCTCAAAATCTGATTTGAAAGTGTCATTTTATCATAATATGCCTTCACCATCAGGAACTAGGATTATATGCTGATAAAAATGTTACCTCCTTTCAATGGTAGCTAGCAAATACTGCTATTTTGGTCTGCTTTAATGCCATTTACTTCACTTGGGATACTTTGTGCTTCTGGTGGTATTGTATCCCAGTAAAACTCTTTCTAGATTTCCATAGAATTAATGGAATTCCGAGAAACTCAAAATCTGTACTCTATTTTTACCCAGGTATACTGATCAGGCATGCTTCTAAGAGCATTTCTATTTGGCCATCATTTATCTACTCTTTTCTGTGTCATTTGTGCTTACCTGAAGCCTGCAATGTCATTTTTAGCTATTATAACCATTCCAGTAGCACCAGCAGGCTCTGACTGATCTTGTCTGTGGTTATTCCATCACAGAATGCAGGAACTGGTGACTCAAAGCAGGACAATGTAAGCTGACAAGATGGAAAACAGTATAAGAGTGTAAAGCTTCCCAGCCCAGAGGTGTGCAGTGGGTCAGGGGAGTAGCTGGGAGAGAACTGCAGTTATCTCACTGCCTCTGAGGTGCTGCACACTTTGGGAACCTCATTCTCTTCTCAGTTCAACAAATCCTCACTCTGCTCATAAGTCCTGTAGGGATCTCCAGTCTGCCTCTGTGCTCTTGCCAAACCCAACAGTGGGAAAGCTTGGTGAAGTAAATTTAATGGATGGCATTTATTTCAGCAGTGAAACACAACTTAAATATTTTGCTTAGCCTAAAATTTATATGGAAGGAATGAAAGTCATGGACAGAGCTGGCCAAAATCTTCCAGGTTTTGGGGTTTTTTTACAGCCAGAAAAATACTTATATTACTAAGACAAAACATTCTACCCTATGTAGTGCTGTTATTTAAGTTGTGCTGGAGTCTGTGATGTATGAGGTTTATTTTCTCCCTTCAAGGCAAGTGGAACTAATAGAAAAACAACTTCTTATCCCCCCAAAACTCACCAGACAGATACTTTTCCTGTATTGCTGTCAAGTGGGTGTGCACAGGATCCATCACTACATATCCACACCTCCTATTCTATCACACTGCCCTTCACAGACTTCTTTTCAATTTTAAATGAATAAAAAGTGGGTTGCACCATCTGATTTTTGTAGGTGTTCCTTATTCAGCTTGTAGCAGAAGAGCTAAGCCTAAGTAGTGCTGGCAGATGTGCCACAAGAGCAGCAAACTCGGGAGCTGAGCAGGGAGGTGACAGCAGCGTACTGAGGCAGTTGCTCTGTCTCCTCAATCACCTGCCATGCTGGGACAATATTCAAAGTTTGTATTAGGTGATGATTCAGCAACACATAAACTTGGAGAGCAGTGATTCCCCTTAGCAGACCACATACCTCACTCTGATAGAATCCAGGAAGTTCTCCTTGTCTTTGACAATCAGAATAATATTTACTGTGTTGCTCAAAGCGAGTGACTTTTATTGAGGGGTGGCCACTGGGGGTGAGATGTTTATGCTGCAGTGGAGCTGCTGAAGCTGCAGTGCAGAAGGAAGGTGTCCCTGAGCAGTTTGGCTGGGCAAGAACTGCCTGCAAATGGCACAGCACAGTGACTCTGAGGGCTTGTCTGGGTCATTCATGAAGTCCAAGTTAATGGAAACTTCTTTCGCCATCAGCTTTATGGAAATCTCTAAAAAGCAAGAATTCAAAGGACTATAGGTGCAATTAGTCTTTTTGTAAGTGCTGTAAACAGAGAACTGTGTGTAAGGAGTATCTGGGGAGAGCTTCAGTCGTGGCCAAGCTGCATAACAGGTGATGAGAAGAAACCCCTAATGGCCTAGGTGGGATAGACCAGCTCCCACAGTGCCATGAAACATTCAGAGCCAAGGCTGGACACGAGAGCCACATCACATTAACAGCCATATCACAGAATGTTCCAAAAGCTTTGTTGGCACCCTCTCTTTCAGTCAAAAATCCCCATGCATTATGTGCAATCAGTGTTTTCTCCTTCTGGAAAGCCAGCTCCCTTTCAAGGCAGCAGCTGGTGCTGTCACTTTGTGCACTGAGAAACTCACTGAGCCTTATCTTTAAGGGGTAAGGAAACAATGACATCTCTCCATTTCCTATTTTGTACATTGAACTTGCCATGATCTTGGATCATGCAAACCCCTGGGGATTTGGAAGATTGTGGAGTACATCATTGTAAGCATTTTTATTTCTTGCAAATGCTGGGGGGGATATGGAAAAAATATCTGTTGTGGATTTTTAACAAATGTAGGAGGACTCTTGACAAAATCTTCAAAATATTCATGTGCCCATTTAGCAGAAATGTTCTGGCCATGCTTTTTTCTCCTTGGTGCTCACTATTGGTTATTCTCTCCTTCTTGGTGCCTTTTGCTATTTACTTTTTTCCTTGTTTAGCTGCTAATTTTGCCTTCTTACATGACAGGACTTTGTGGTGTTGCCTCCTCTCTGACATGTCACAGCTCCTTAAGTCCCAAACTCTCTGTTGCTGCCACTGCCCACGGCAGAGCTGGTGCTATCACATGGTTTGTGTTAGTGCACGAAGGGCTGCGTCAGAGCTTTTAAAGGATTCACTCCTGGAAAACTTCACTCTTAACAAATACAGTGTGGAAAGGAATAAGATGCCTGACAGACTGAGACTGATATTGCACAGTCTTATTTCTTTAGGAGTCATGCTGAAGGGTAACTCTGTCTCTTAAGCTTTTGACCTCCACAGATCAAAGTTGGTTTAATTTTGGTTTATTTTCCAGGCCTGTCTAAAATGCTCAGTTCAGTCAGCATTGTCCTTAAACACACCAGGGTTCCAGATAACATACTGGGCACTTTGTGTGCTCTGCCCCTCAGTCCCAGTGTCCCTTCCCTGTTGTCTTGTCCCACCCTGGAGCTGTTTAACACTTGCACTACTTTAGAGTTGAGTGGAAAAGAGCAGCTGAAGAAGGCGAGCTGATCCAATTTCAGAGGCAAAAGCTGGTCTGTTGTGACAGTAAAGATGAGTTTTCTGCAATTAGTATTTGCAGATCTCTTTTGTGGATGAAATAGGAATTGATTTGGAAGAATCCCTGGCATTGTAATGCTATCAAAGTGAAATTGCTTATTATCAATTTGCCATTCATTCTGGAAGCCTTTGAGCCAATTAGAATTATTTTACTTCAGCACAACTATTGCTTCCACATTATAGACATGTAATCTTGTTCCAATAACTCATCAGTGATTCTCTTAATTTTATATATAGTTTTAGATAAACAGCTCTTTTCTCAAAGTGATTTAATATTCATGAAAAGTATCAGAAAGTACAAATATTGATTACATATGTAGGATAAAAAAATATAAAAGTTTAGTTGAAATACCCTATATGTGTCCTTCAAATTTCATTAAAAGGACCATCTCTGAGACGAAATGTTGACTTTCCATCCACTCAAGACTCCTGAAGTTGCCATTTGCAGTGACTGTCCACCAAACAGAGCAGGTCTCCTCTAGGAAATGAATGGAATGAAATCAGTTAAGTCAATGCATGCAAGTCATTGAGTTGTGATGTAATGTAATGTAACAGCCTTGTAATCCTCTTTTGTTCAGTGTGCAGCTCAAAAATGCTTTTCTTTTTCTTTATTAATGCTGTATTTCTCTGACCTTAGCTTAATGAACAATATTTTTCCTTCTTTTTTCCATCTCCTTTCTTGCCCTGCTAAAGATGGATTCAGAAGCCTCATTAAATGAGGTATGAAAGCTTCCACCTTTTGCATTCAGTCCAGACTTGATTTTAAGTAAAAATATTTTCATTTTTAGATGGGAGGGTTGGTATTCTCAGCTTTGCATTTGGCTCTCGTGGACCTCACCCAATTTACCACACCTGAGGAAAACTGTAATGGGAGATTGAGAGAGAATTGCTTCTTGGGGGTAAGTTCAAACCTATATTCTCTCTTAATGTGCTAGGGGGTATTCATTTATGGTTTTGTAATTTGGTCTGATGATGGAGAGAAGTTCCCCTCTCACTTCCATGACCCTAGTACTTGCAAGCAGATGATGTGATTTGATACCTTTTGCTGTGGTTGCTGCTGGTTGTGTCACTGCTGTTCATTCTCTGATTGAACAAAGCAATCTAGCCTTGATCTCAGATGCAGTTGGTATATTTAGTGCAGGCAGACAATGCTCCAAAAACCCACAAAGGCCAAATAAACCTGTAGGTAGCAAACCCTCACTCTCTTTCCAAGATTTGAAGTAGATCTTTATAGCTCCAGGTGCTGTCTTTTGCTCAGTCCCAGACAGCTGCCCGTGGATGCTCTCCAGAGCAGAGAATCTCTAGTAACAAAGCCTAGATCCCATGAAAGAGGTGTCTGATGTACCAGAAACCAGCCCAACAGGGCTCTGTTTCACAAACCTGCAAATTGGCTTTGAACAAGTTACATCCTTGGACTGAGAGAACATTTTAGGGTCGTGAGCTGTGTCCTCATGACATCAAAAACCCTACCAGTTTTCAGATATCTGTGCAATGTCTGAATTTATAAAATACTTTTAACCGTCACTGATTAAATAATCCATCCTAATTAAAAACGGATTTTAAACAGATGAATGTGTGATTGTAAAAAATTGCTGCTTTTCAAAATTTTAATTAAAAATACTGCTGGAAAAAAACCAAACCCATGAGGTGATGTCAGTGTGCCACCATCTCCCTTTCCACTTCCTTCACAGCAATGACTGTGGATACTTATCTGGAAGAATATAGGGCTGAATAGTGAATCCAGCTAATTCAGGAGCCTCCTCAACTCTCATCCCCTCTTCTTCTCTTTCCCTCTGCCATCTTTTACTGTTCTCAGTGCCTTTCTTTTTCCAGGGTTAATTTGTACTCTTAGAACCTAATGGAATAAGCTGCTGGCTGCAACAGCTTGTGTTAAGCAGCAAAGATGGTGTGGGAACAATTAATGAGAACTAGCTTGGAAGTAGCTTGCCCAGTTTTGTGATGGCTGTCACTGGGGCAGCTGATTGGAGGCTCATTCCAGTTTTCTGCAGTCTGTTCTACAGCCACTCAGCAAGTGAAATTGAGATGGCATCACTTACAATGCCCAATAACCAAAACCAGAGAGAACGTTGCTTTCTATTCACAATATTGCCAAAATTCTAGCCTGGGAGTTCATTGTCTCCCTCCTCTCTTCTCTCTGGTGCCATTTAAATTTTGTTGTTTTATGCTGTTCTGCACCAAAAAGTGAAATCACACTAATCTAATCTGATCTGATCTAAAATAGGTGAAAAGGGATTAGGGATGGAGATTTATTCTCAGTCTCTATTAAATTTCCTACGCTGTTTACTCGAATTTCCCTCTCTCTCTCTCTCTCTGTGTTTTTTCCTGACAAGTTTCTGTTCCTCTTTCCCCTCTCTGGGTGAGGGCAGGGCAGAGGAGGGACTTGGTGCCCACGAGCTGCTGGAGGAACCCTGTGGAGCAGGTTGCTGCCAGGGGCAGGAAATGGAACACGTGCCTTCCACCCAGGCACATTTCTGCCTCTAATCAGATCTGCAGTCATGCAGGGAGAAGTGGCACTGAAAAACGTCAAGAAATCAATCCTCACACGCACATGGCTTCCAACTGCAGCTATGGATGGATTTCTGACAGAGAGGAAATGGCCACGGCCAAAACTGTGTTGTACATCGTGATTACTGCTCTAAGGAACACTTCATTTAACCCAAATAGTGGTGAGCTTTTAGGATGTGAGTAACTGATCCAAGCTTCTTAATGGAAAGTTAAAGTGAACTTAATTAGCAGCTTCAGCCTGCTGTGTTTCTCGCTGGCTGTAGCACTGCCCTCAGAAATACCTGTTCTGCAAAGCTCTGGCTCAAAGGCTGCTAAGATTTAAATAAATCAACTGTACACTCATTTATAAGCTTTCACATTATTACTTTATAACTAAATATACACACATATATATTTTGGCCAAGGCTGAAATAACAGCTTCTCCCTTTCTTTAGCCTGCATCCTGGGGCTTAGCAATAGGGTGCAGTGTTCATACATTCTAGTGCAAAGAGAAAAGCAGAGATGCCCTTGGAGCTGTCTTTGGTATGCAGTGCATGCAGCTCTGGTGCTTCCCTGGAGTCTTTTTCCTTCACACAGAACATAAAGAACCCTATTTCCTGGATTCCACAGTTTATATATTTTACATAGAAGATGAAAGCCCTGGATTTGTCCTAGATTGGCTCCCTGGAATGAAAAGGACTGGGAATTTGTTTCTGTCCTTTCAGGCCATAAAAATTCTGGGATAAGAAATTCATAGCAAAAGCACCACAATGTCATAATTCTGTGGGCCTTTGATGGAAGG
Source organism: Parus major (assembly GCF_001522545.3). Classification (NCBI taxonomy): domain Eukaryota; kingdom Metazoa; phylum Chordata; class Aves; order Passeriformes; family Paridae; genus Parus; species Parus major. The sequence goes on from NC_031778.1 coordinate 7,094,713, forward strand.
TATAATAAAGAGCAAAAAACCTTTTAAAAAACAATTAACAAGTTACTCCATGTAGAACTGTTATTAGCATTAGCTTTGATTATGATTTAACATTTATCTGCTATTAGAAAAATATTAATATTTCCATCACATAAAAACAAGTTACAAGACAGTTTTCTGAGGCAGAAAATATGTTCTAAAAATATAAATTTGAAGCTTAGGAGTAAATAAGGCTGAAAGATATGAGTTATGAAGTCTCTACCATATAGAGATGGAAGAAATGATTAATTCTGATAAACACAAAATATATGAATTGGATTATTTATTTTATATGTGAAAGTGTGAAGAGAACATTACTAAGAATACTTCTGGTTTTCTTTATTACTTTTAAAATGTAAAATTAAGCATGTTCTCTTAATTACCTTGTGAGCCTCACTGCTGCCAGGTACTGTTCAAGGCAGAACATAATAACAGTTTGTAGAAGGACAAATCATTTTTTATCAGTGGACAGAGTGAAAGAGGTGAGACCTGGACTGGAGATCTGCCTGTGACAAAGTACATGCTGATTATGATTGAATTTGTTGTTTGGCAGACTATTGTCCAATTGTTCCCTGTCACCCTGGTTAAACTGAGCTGCTGCTGGCAGAGTCAGGAGCACCATGTCACTGGGTCCTAAGGAAGTTTCACAAATAACTTCTTTTCCTGAGGTATGTAATGTGTGTGTGTATCAGGAGAAAACAGCTACTTGTGATGAGATTTCAGAAGGTTTTTAAAGGTTTTTATCATTGTCAAGTACAACTTCTGGAATTTTCTTTCAGAAACAAAACCTTTTTTCCTACTCATTTTTTAGGACTGTAAATATCACCATTTAGCATTTTGTTATTTGATACTTATAATCTTAATAGCTGCTAGCAAATATGGGCACGGATCCAAGAACAATACATTGCATTTCTTCACTGACTAAGCACAATCTTAAGTCTACAAAAGCATGGAAATTCTGGGTGAAATTCGAGGGTCCTCTGCAGTGCATCCTAGTGCTTCAGGGGTAATGGAAGGCTGCTGGAGTAGCTGGTTTTATACTTGACAGAAGGCATCCTATCCATGGGCTCTAATAGCTGGAGATCAATTTGATAGCTAATTACTTCCAGCACAAGCCAAGGCTAACTCTGAACCTCGTGTAGTTTGCTGATTATATCAGTGTGGTAGTCACTGAGAATGCCTCACAGAAACAGCACATATTATTACCTTTTTTGTGATAATTAACTGTCTGCCTCCTAATAGCTGTGTCTTGCATTACTGTGGGGAGTGAAGTCCCAGCTGAGGAAGCAGGGGCACTGAAACAGTCGTGCAGTGGTATTTTCTGACCTGTTAAAATATTCCATGTACAGTATACACAGCTGTATTGACCTGCTGATGATAAAAGCTGTGTATTAAAGGGCACTGCTGCAGTACTTTCAGTCCTGACTGCCTCCTCAGTCCTCAGAGTGGCCTCAGGGACTGCTGAATTGGTGGCCTGGAGGAGAATCCTGGCTTTAGTGATAGAGGCTCCTTTTCAGATGTAAGACCTTTAACACCTGTTACATCTTTTAGTTTAATGCTGTGAAGATTTTGGTGTCTGGAGTTTGAAAATATGTGTTATCTAATATGTTTTTGTTAATACACAGTCATGCCACATACCTGATATCTGATGGCTTGGTGTCTGCCTATTAGTTTTGGAATAAGCTATTTTTATTACTTGCTTTCCTTCCACTATCTCCAGGCAGAATAAATCTAAATTCAAATTTTAAAGTGGAGTGGGGGAGGGCAGACAAGAGAAAGAGAGGCCAGCAGTCAGCTCAGCATGCCAAGGTTCATCCCAAAGCAAATTTTACAGCTGCATTTTAAACTAATTAAAAGAGAAAAAGAGAGTTTATAATAGAGATTTGAACCATGTCTTAACAATTGAAGAGCAGCTGGGTGCTGCTAGAATATCAGAGGTTGCTGAGCATTGCAGTTTGAATGAAACTGTCTGCCTAACTTTAAAAGATGTCAAGTGTAGCCCCTCTCTCACTAAAAAGGAAAAAAAGCTTTATTGATCCATTTAGCTGGTAACAGATAGGAATCAACCCAAAATGTATGTTCTCTAGCATTCAAGTTAGATAAATGTCAAGAGCTGCAATTGATCTGGAGCTCACTGCAAAACTTCATGGCCATTCAGAGCTGGAGACTGGTGAATTCTGCAGGAATTGATGGATTCTATAGAGAGATTTTTGTCATGTTTTCAACAAGAAATTGTACAGCAACCTGCTTGGAGGGTGTTATAGCACAGGACACTGGTAAGAGTCAGCAGAACTGGACAGAATTCCCTAGGTTTTGGAGAAGGCAAGAATGAATTGTATTAGTTCTGGTGTAGGGTTTGGTCTGTTGGATTTGCTCAGCTTTTCTGTACTTTTCTACAAAGAACAAGTTATCCTCAATTATGACTGTGCTGGCACATTTATCAGTTTATTGAGACAGGCACCTTCACATCCAGCACTGCAGCTACTATTTACATTCAAAGAATCCAAAAAACATAAATGTAGTGTGTTTTCAATGTAATATTGAAATATTTCAATTGTGACATTGCATCTGCATAAAACTGATTTTATTTGTAATAAAAAATGGGTCAAGAATGATATGTGTCCAAAATAATCATTTGTAGAAAAGCTCATTGCTGTTCTGAACTTCTCTGCTCCTCTAGTTTGGCCAAATTTATCCAACAGTGTCACAGCAGAAGAGTGGGAATTTTGTGGCCAGGGCTACAGGGCAGAGGGAGAAAGGCAAGGGATAGCACAGAGCCATGCTATTTTTTGTTATTTGACATGGATATCACCATGAGAAGAACTTGAGATAACTTGAGATTTATGATGTGTAAGGACGCCATTGGGTTGTCTCAGAATCTTTTATGGAAACTGTGATTATAGAGCATTATGAAACAGATTTATCACAGCAGCTTCAAAGCCAGCTTTTCAATTGTTCATGTTTTAAATTGGATTTTGAAAACAGTTCTAAACCAGGAGCAGGAAAAGAAAAAGCCTGAAGTATTCTCAGCATTGTACCATTTGTGAACTTTCTTTTGCTTTTGATGGTTTTCTAGACAATGCAATCCTGTACCTGACAAAATCCTGATAGGAATACAGAATGAATATAATTAATATTTTAATGGATAACAGTGGAGAAAGCTAGATTGGATAGAGTAAGAGAAAGGTAGATTGGATAAACAGGTGTCCAGCTAAGAATGTCTCAGTGTCTTTGTTCCCAATGTCAAACATTTCAAGTTTGGCTGAGCACCAGAAGACCTCATCCCCAGGCCTATGGGCTGTGTCCAGACTGTGCCACCACGTCTGAGACACTGAGGCAGAAGTTTCTGGCACAGGGGTCCCGTTTTCCTCCTCCACCTGCCTGCTGGAGAGCAATGTGAGCCTGTCCTGGGCTCAGCCCCCTCCACCTGCCTGCTGGAGAGCAATGTGAGCCTGTCCTGGGCTCAGCCCACTCCCAGCCTGTTTGAAAAGTGCTGCAAAACCATTTCACTGCCTGAGGAAAAGGCTGCATTTAGTGCTACAAGAAATTACATTTGTTTTTTGGGGTTTTTTATGAGTATTATGTATTTTTTTGTATTTCATGTATTTTTTTTATAAGTATTAGCAAATCCTTATGAATTCTCATGCTGAGGAAACAGTGTTGTTCTGCAGTGAGTCATAGAATCATTTAGGTTGGGAAAGACCTTTAAGATCATAGAGTCTGACCATAAACCCAGCACTGCCAAGCCCACCACTACTATTCAAAATGTTTATTAGCACATATATTTCTCTTTATAGTGGACACATGTAAAACCAATTAATGCAAATGTATGCATTGAAGGGGAAATAAAATACCTCTCATGTGAACAGAGAGAAGTAGAGGGGTTTCTTCAGAGAAATTCTAAATATCTCCACAGTGACTCATTTAATCTTTCATTGTACTTTGAGTCATTCCCTCCTCAAAATAAACTTCTTGGGGAAGTAAACAAAGCAGGTAATTAATAAGAATTGTGACAATTAAATACTTTGATACCCCAAAGTGAGAGGAATTTTCTTGTTCTAATTTTTGAGGGTAGAAAAATTCTTCCAGCAAAGTCTGTGTCTCTGAGTGCATTCAAATCTTACTGGGAGCTGCACACAAACTGCTGACCTGCATATAGGTATTTGTTCTCAACTTCAGAGTCTTCTCATTAAAATTCCTTCTTTCATTTAAATGAACAACAAAGCTATCTGCTGATTTTTTTAATTGATTTTTTAATTTTATTTTTAAAGAATAAATGATCATTTAAGGCACAGAAATAGCTCCAGATGAATTATTTCTTACAAATGACTGTTGCTGTCTTCAGGGGCTCTAATCCACAAAGTTGTCATGGAAGGTGTGTAGAAAAATTGAGTTAGAACGTTTTCTATAATTGTGTAACTGCTCTGACTGTATGGTATGTGGATATGTGTAAGGTAAGGATTATAATCAAGTGGATGACACTGGGCTATCAAATTACTGTCTAAATAAAAGAAAAAATTTTCTCAACTAAGTATGACTTTAAATGTGGCTAAAATAATGTATTTTATTATTTTTTTCCTCTCAAAATATTCAGAATGAATATTTGATATATAACCATTTTCCCCACTCAGTTTCTGTTGTACTTCATTTTATAATGGGTGAATGGTAAAAGAAGACAACATTTCCTTAGGCTCAGGTAGGAGCACTAATTTTGATATTACATTGGACTTGATGAATGGATCTCCAAAAAAATTTACAAGGTTTTGTGAGGATCCAGAGGAACCTATGCAGCAAGAACAGTTTAACATCTGCTTGTGCCTCCAGAAGTGCTGGAAGAGAGCTCTGGGCACCTCTTTCTCCCAAAGTATGTTCTACACAGGTCTCCTAATGACTTCATTTCCACACCAAGATGTTAAGACCAAGCAATGAAAGAAAAACACAGCAAGAATTGTCTGAGAGGGAACAAAAGCCCCTACATTAAAGTCTCTAAAAATGAGCTTTTTTTGGTGAAAACTTGATATTATAATGAATAACAGAGCACTTTGCCAGATGAATGGCTGCTAAATATAGCACTTCCATCAGAAGTTTCTTAGATAGTGGGTCTCTAGGTAAATGAACATCCTGCTTCTGCCTTGAAGATGTCTTTATCTTTAAAATTCCAGTCTTTAAAATATTCTTTTTATTCTTTAAAATAACTACAGAGCTCTCTGACAGACCAGGCCAGGCCTGAGAGTGCCCTCCACGATGGCTATCACAGCTTAGACTGCTCTTTGCAGCAGGTTGCTCCAGCCAGGCTGCTCTCATCCCCTCACACATGAATTACTGTAGAATTGGAAAGAGGGGGCTTAGGATTTGGCATTGCAAATGTTTGCACCCTTCCCCCCTTCCCAAAGTCACTGAGTCCAGTATTAAAGATCAGAGAAAACTTTTGTAATGATTCATGAGACACCACTACCCTCCCTCTCTCTGGAGCACCCTGGTTGCCCGATTCCTTATACCCATCAATGCGGGCTTTTATTGCTGCTTAATAATAAATGGTATTTTGTTTGCCTACCTGACACTTTTATTAACTTCAGTCGTGTGCGTATGTGCACATGTTTCTCCAGGCATGATTTCTCTCCAACACCCCCCAAATTAGAAAGGGGGATGGGGAGAAAAAGCACAGCTTTATTTGAAGAGAATTTGTCCCTAATCTGTTGCAGCTGTAGGGGACCATTCGGCCAATTAAACAGAGCAGGCTTTGGCTCCTTCCCAAATGAGGCGACCACATGTTACACTTGGATCGGTCACCTCAGGGGAACAGTGGGTCACAGGGGCATCTGGTTGTCATTTCCTCTCTGGTCAGCATGAGAGAAGCAAGGAGGAAAAAAAAAAAAGTACATTTTATTTATCTCATGTCTTGTTCTGCAGCATCAAAAGGTCCAACAGCATCCAGTCAGAGCAGGAGAGGCTCACACGATGTGATGAAGTCCAGGATTTGGGACTGAGAACTGTGTGGTTGATTTGCTTAGCTTTGAGGTGCCTGCCATTAACCCATTTCTGTTTCTCTGCTGCAATAGTATAAATGTGAAGGTCCTGTTAATGTTGAGGAGGTATGGAAGGTTTGTGCTGCTTTAACTGACTTGGGAGCTGCTCTCCTGGGTAAGAAATGTGCCCCCTCTCTAAGTGAACTGTTCCTCTGCTAGAGACAAGCAAAAAGTTCCTGAGCTGTGGGGAATTGGGGTTTGATAGAAATGTAAGAAATTGTGATCTCCAGCGTCTCAAATGAGTGATGTCATCTCCTGCTCAGCAAATAGTGTAGATGAGGAATTATGAACAATTTAACAGCTGACCTGTAGCTTAATTGACTCCCAAACTGCACATACACCATGGGCTGGAGGGTAACATGGGCTTCAGAGACATCACAGTGAGGTTGTCTTCACAAAATCAGAAACATCTGGTTTCAACTAAACCTAGGCACTAATAAGCTAATACTCATAATGAAGGGGGAAATGCTTCAATGAACTAGTCAGGTCAGTGAACTCCTTTTCCTCTGAAGGTGCCTGGTCCACAATTTCCAAGCTGTTATGGTTAACACAGAGTGATTATTTGGCTTTGCTAATGAAGCAGCATCAATGATGGAAAGGTTTTCTTGATCTGAAAGTTTAATCTTTTCAGTGCAATGAATTTAGAGCTGTAATTCTTCCATTCCAGGGTACTGAGCATCACAGTAGCTAAGGAATCATGAACAAGCCTGTGCAAGAGAGAGGAATTTAAAAATGAGCTTTCTTAGGCAAGGTGAGTGTACATGTTGTTGAAAAAGAGCTGTGAGACCCACTCCAAATTGTTTGAGAGAGGGAGAGTGCCCATGGAGCAGCTGATGAACCATGGCAGCCTCCTTGTAAGGATCAGCCTTGATCCTTTCAGGCTGGGGAGGAAGGACTGGCTTGCTCCCCACATGGTAGAGCACAGCAGATCATATCATGGCCTGATGCCTTGGAGCAGTGTCAGACTTGACACAGGCTTTGCAGGGACAAATTAAGGGACAAACAAAGTTATAGCTGTGTGCTATTCAAAGCAGGGACTTCCTTTTTCATTTCTTTGTAGAGGACAAAGAATGAACAAGTTTAATTTCTCTGTTGTTTTATTAACTCATTTCTTGTCTTTTCCCATGAGATGTTTGTTTTATTTTTCTAGAAGCTGCCCTGGCCTGAAGCCTAAGACCCAGCCTTCCACCTCCTTCATCAGCCCATCATTATGGGCTCTGTTTTTGTCACATATGTCATTTTCCAAAGTGTGCTGTATATGATACATTTGTCTGAAGAATCCTATGATTACCAGTCTGCTTGATTTTTGAAATGTTTGCTATTTTTCTTTATAGCTTGTTCTAACTATGATGAAACACCAGTACATCAAAACTGGAAGTCATATGCAGTTACTAGTAAATGCCTATCAAATGGCTCTAAATCTGAAAGGAAACAGAGTGATTTTGCTTTTGTCAATAGCTCTGACTTTTTCCTTTGGACTTCAAATCCCTTATTCCAATGGTTATTAATATCATAACATTCTACTTTTGCACTTTCAATAAGACCTAGAGGGCTGAGTTTTCAGGGGGTTTAAAATATGGTAGCCACCCCCTGCCAAGGCTGAAGCTACAAAAATGTCAGAATTTGTCCTTGAAAGACACTCTGATTTTGAAATTATGTTATCATCGAGAAGCTTGCCCTCTGATTAGGGTTTCAAACAGATTCAACACAAAACTTGCTCAGAGAAGATATGATCACTTACAAAAGTGATGGCTAAAAGACAGGCTATAGGTAAAGACACCTGGGGGACATGGAGTGCTCCAGACAGTGCCTTTGCAGGCAGTTTCAGCCTGGTGCCAGCAGGAGGGAGCTGCTGACCTGTTGGAGTGCAGGCTGCCTCAGCCCTGGGGAATTTGCCCAATGCAACCCAATGCACCAGAGCCCTGCATGAACAGCACCCCAGCTGCTCCTGGCAAACCTCAGCCGGGCAGTCCCTGAAGCTCCTTAGGAGTCTTGCAAAATAAGGTTGGAAACTTTTGAAGCTGGCCACTAGTCACTGCATCAGCTACATATAATCCTGAATCCTGGATAAAGAGCATTTTGCTCCATTTAAAAACAGTCAGGATAACTGCTGTGTTTTTGAGTCAAATGTGACAAGTTACAAAGATTCAAGAGGACACCTTCAGCTACACTGCGTTGCAATCACAGAGCTGGGAGGTCAAAACATTTTCCAAGCCCTTGATGTCCTTTTAGGGCCTGAAGTTGTCTGTGTATAACACTGATAATAGGGTCTTGAATAATTAAATTATCCTCTGATATATATTAATTCTTCAATTACTACAGTTAACAAAATTAGATTCCATTTTTTAATTGTGGTTAAAAATACTTTAGTTTTCTTCTACCTGGGAAGCTGGGGCAAACTAGGAGAGCTCAGTAAGTAGGTGCCACCCTTTGTGACACTTGAAAAAAACCTGTCTTAATATTGGGCTCTTGAAAATGTAAATGGATTCTGTGGGGATCTGATGGTTTAATCAACAGTGTGTGATAAAAAATGGTAATTGTGCCAACATACTATGGTATAGTTTCATCTTTAACATATTTCTGTGTCTTCTAAAGTAGAAAACTAGGCTGAGGAGCTTGTAAGCAGTCCCTAGTCAGTTTGATAGAGACACCTTGATTGAAACCATGGTGGAATTTTACATAGAATGCTGTAAAAGGAGTTTTTAAATCCTATTTCATTTCATAAGACAAAAGGAGCAAGAAGAAATAGAAACCCACAAAACCAATCTAAAGCTTCCTGGGTAACTATCAGAAGAAATGGCAAACTCAACACAAGCATTTTATTTCTTTTCTTTCTCCCTGCACATGCTCTCGATCTGGAGAGGGGATGGAAGTTAGCCTCCAGTATTTCTAAAACATAGTAATTTGTCAACGCACCATTTGTCTAAAATGGATACTATAATAAAAACAAGTGACAAAATGCTGGTCCTTTGTAGATCCAATTCAGATTTTTCTTGCATACCCTACAATTTTCCTACTGTATTTTGTGGTCAGCAATGCCAGTTCCAATGAATTTTCAAATTATACAATGAAAGACCTAAAACTAAACTCCTCCTGAGTTAAGGTACGGATTTCTGAATTTTTAAATTTTAGGGTAGTTTAATCCATTTGCAGTTTAACAATACTGTCAAAATAAAAGGCAGATTATAAATAATTATAGAGCATGTGTTTTAATTATCCAAATATTGCAATGGTTTTATCTCAAAGTCCAGATTCTGCTTTTCAATCCCTTTACTGGCTAATATCAGAACTGAAGATAAACAAGCTATGCCCTTTTAACCTGTAGAGTTTGATTGGCATCATGTTAAACTAACATTCCTCTACCCTAAGAAAACATAAACCCAGCTTTTTCCAAGGTAGAAGGAAAACCGCAGGGCTTTTTGGATAAGGTCATGTTCATCCCCCTTTCCTTCCCTATTTGTAACATCTTCCAGAAGCACAGAGAAATGGCAATTTTGTTTTGCATCACTAAAGAATGGCATAGTTTGACTCAGATTAAACATAAACACAGCTAAGTGGGAGTTGCAGAAGCAGGACTACTTGAAGCTCCCAGAGTGAAGGTAGAGAATGGAGGATGTGTGGCTTTATCTGCATAGAATAATCATATATCAAAGAGTTGAAGAATTTTCTGTCTCTTTTTTATTGCCTCTGATCAGATGAGAATTATATGTCACAATTGAAGAATTTGTTATCTGTCTTTAAGGCCTAATTCTGGAATTTATCACAAAAATGTCAAAGGCTTTTATGCAAACAGATTTGAATTGTTAAAAATAATTTTTCTCTTAAATTCCTCTTGAAAGTAGCACTGTAGTGGCAAAGTCCCTGCTGAAATCAGCATCTGGCAGGGTTAGTCCTTCATGTCCATATCCCACCCTCATTCTTATGCATGAATTTAACTTTTTGCAGGAGAAGGCTTTTGCTGAAAATTGGTTTCAAAATTGCCGCAAGTATATTTATAGGATGTTAGAACTCTGATGCACAAGAAAATATTACAATTTGTGCATATGGAAATTTTATTAGAATAAAATTAAAATATTATGAAAAGGTTATAATGCTTCTTTAGTCACTCTGAACAATTCTGTCACATGTATGAGACAATTATGAATTTTTTTGAGGTTTTTACAGTTTATGTGTAAGCAAAGGAGTCAATATTTTTTTGCCGTGGTACTGTGATTTTAGGAATATTTCTGCATCTATCAGTATGCAGTTAAATGCATAATGCATACTTGGTCCAATTGATCATGTTTCTCTAAATTAAAATTCCTGATCCAATGCCTCAGAAGGTACTTATGAACTAATTCTGAATTTCCAGTCCACTGCTCTTTGGTTAACCAAACCCAAGTACTGGCCAGCACAGAGGAGAGCCTGTGTCATCTGGGTCTGTTCAGGTCCAGCTGCACAAGCCCAAAGGCAGAAAAGTAAATATTGTGTGTCCTGTTCCTTTTTTCAGGCCCTAAGTACATGAAAACAAAAAAAAAAAACAAATCAGAAAACCTGAAACAAAGGCTGTGTTGACAGAATTGTTGTGTAGTTCAGGGAAGTGAAATTGATGTAGTGATCCACAGTGCTTTTGTCCTCAAAGTAAAATAAATTCTAGCTTGTATTAATATTATTGATTCAGCAAGTAATGTTGTGATCTTTTATCCCATAAAACTATAAACCATGGTGGAAGTTTGCAGCATGGCTGAAAGCTGATTCAGCTCAAGTATCATGAGCTTGGTTAAGTAGATGAACAAATGAGAAATCTGTATCAGGGGTGTAATATTAACAGTTTGTGTGCCCAGGAGCCCCAGTGAGCATGCACTGTTTGTTTGGACAAGTGCTACTGGATTTCAGGACTGGCCCCCAGGTCAGTGTCAACACTTCCCAGCCATGGCTGGAAAAGGTTTCAGGAATTTTCTGTCCAAGGCTGTGATCAGGTTTTCCTGATAGATGAAGCTCAGTAAAACAAAGATGTCGCTGATGTCACGTTCTTCATACTTTGTACTTGAAATATAATGGCAATAACTTCTCAACATCTCTGTTATTGATTCTGCACTATCAGAATCCACTTCCCTACAACCCACATGGAAATGAGGAAATATCCTTAAAATCCCAAGTTAATAGGCTCAGCAGCAGTCTCACGGTTTTTTAATATAGTTTTCTCCCTCCATGTTTGCTCTAAGTGTTTTTGACAAGGTATAGAAGAGGAACACAGATATTAAAGATATGTTTAGCGAGTTGCTCATGGAAGTAAAAAATTTCTTTGTTTTAGTTTTATGCATTTTAGAAACTGAGATGAAAAGGAACTCTTAAGGGCATTTAAATAATAGGTGAATTGTATGCCAATGCTTTTCTTGGATTCAAACCTGTGGCTTTTCATTTTCAATATCTATATTCTTAATGTTTAAGACAAGCTAACAGTGATCATGGGGTAAAGAATCATTTAGCTAGGACATCCATGAACAATACTGAGAATAATTCAGAGAGTTTAAGTACTTTTAAAATCTGGAAATTTCCTGTAAAGATATCTGAAGTGAGTTTAGAGAATGGTATTTCAGATGATAGCATAGGGAATAAACCAGAGGGAAAAGGGAATTTAGGCCGGGTGATCTCAGTAGATGCTTTCCAGTCCTACTTGGCTTTTAGGTCCAAAACTGGCCCTTTGGATTGTTGCAGCAAGAAGTGGATGTGCACACCTGTGAGGAATGATAAAGTTATTTGACTTGGACTAGATTGTGGGAAACGTCTCAAGTTTTGATTTCACCACAAACTTTTATTCTGGCCATGATCAAGGTATTCAGAACAGAATTCTGGAAATATAAGAACATAATGGGCAACTCCTCTCTAAGACTCCTTTAAACAACCCATGAAACCTCTTAGTTTCTTTACCTGTCTTTCACTACATTTTCCATGTAAAAGTTGGGGTTTTTCCTTTGCTTTTCTTGAAGATGGATCTTTATTTTCTGCATCTGAAGCCCTCTGTGTACTCTGAGACAGACTGTTCCTATCTCTTTTCACCAGGCTGTCACACACTTGATGACTTACATGCACTGTCATTCTTCTTAAGCAAAACAAGCCTGTTTGCTCAATCTGTACTCCAGGGTTTTTTTTGGGGTGTTGTATAACTCTGCTTGCTGTTATTGCACCCACTGAACTTGTTTATGACTCATATGCTTTCTTTACAGGGATTTAGGTAGAAGAAACATCTTTGCAAAACTCCCAAGTGTTTACACGATGAGCAGAATCATCTGTTCTTTATTCAGTCACATCACTTACGGATTTTACTGGGGCAAGTGGAATGTCCTTGGGATGCTGTGTTGTACAGATCTATTACAAACCAGTTAACAAGGACATTTTATGTAATCTAATTTTCATTTACATAACCTTTTACAATTGGATTATTCAGGCCTAGGCATTGTAATGCATGTGTGGAAGAGGGTGCACCCCTGCCTAAAGTGCCAGAGTCACTTGGCTGCTAAGGAGAGTGCAGCATTTCATCTCACGCTTGGAGAATTCCTGAGGATTTGTGTTCTTTCATTTGGAAACACGACCTGGCTGTAACAAACTGAAAACTGTTTCAGGAAAGTGTTAATTTCTATGTAGAAATTATGTTTCCCAACTCCACACTAGAAAGGATTAAGTAAGAACTTGCTAATTGCAGGAGGTGGGAGGGCCCTGGATTTGTAGGCAGAGCAGGTGATAATGTAACTGGTGGAGATTACAAACTAATTATGTGAGCCAGCAATTGCCTGCCAGGTGTTGGAGATGCACAGCAGGGTGGAGGGAAGGGGTAGCTGGTGGGGAGCAGGCAAGGAGGAATCTGACATGCACTTTAAAGTTCCGAGTGAGCAGAGCTCTGATTAGCACTTTGCTCAAGATGACTTGGGCGTGAGAGGAAAGGACAAACGAGTACTGAGAGAAGGTGGTTGTGTGTTTTCAGCTTTGTTTTCAGGCATGACTCTGAGCTTCTGTGTTACATTTGACCACTGCCTGATGCTGTATGGCCTGTTTCTTCTCAGCAGCCACCTGTAGGCTGGTATGAATGAGCAAGAATTTTGCTTGGTGGTATTAGTGAAATATGCCCAATAAAACCATGACAGTCGTTCCCTGCTGCAGATAGGCCACGTTTCATTCCAATTTCAGTTGCCTTTTGAACAAATCCTTGGTATTAACTACAGCTTTATATAGTATGGAGATTGGTGGGAACACTTTGTTATTCTCAAGCACAGGCACTGAAGAGTAATTCAGTCATTACATATTTTAATACAAATTACTGCTTCCTGAGTAGCAACTATAAATAAGCTCTGCTGCCATGTGTGGAACAGGCAGATGAGCGCTGTGCTCTCACAGAGCAGCTCCATAATTGAGAACCAGATGCTCCTAAACTCCAGCCCTGTTTCTGGTCTTCATGTACATGCTTGAGTGATTGCCTGCATCAGTGAGTTGTAATTAATTAGTTAGTGCCTGGGAATGTGCAGAAGGTATAAAAGCACTACAGAAAGTATTTGAGGAGGTGTTTTGTTGCTCCACTTCCTTCCCATCAGAAGTAGTTGGCGTGACCTGTTGAAAAGCACCTAGGTAAATATATGTTTCACAAAGAAGGGGTGTTAATATTTGTTCCATTTTCCTATTAAGTGAACTATGAAAGTGAATCATTAAAGCTTTCTGTATTAGACCATAATGAAATTCAGTCTTTTATTTATTTGATAGGCAGTTAATGGTGATGGGTTTAAAGTCTCAGCCATCAGCTGGTGCTTTATGTTGATCTTAGCTATTATTGTGGATGGTGCTTTTTTTTCATCACTATAATTCTTATTAATAACATGAAAGGCTAACATCTATAGATGATGATGGTATTGTAATAGCATAATGAAAATATAGTGTTTTCATAGTGGCCCAGAGATGCACACTGCACACAGCTCTGTGTGTTAAATGAATGACTCTGCGCTAGGGAAAGGACCAAACATGGTCACTTACCAGTTGCTATTTTTCAGTGTGTTGTAGACATATCATATGCTTCTAGAGATGGTAAAGACAGTAACTTCATCTTTAAATAAGGCTGTTTCTTGCATTTCTAGCAGTTATCAGAAAAACTGGTGAAATGTGAATTCTTTGGTTCTCAGATGATTTAGGAAATAGGAATTAATTTTAGTATTCTAATGTTAACATTTCTTGATAGGCTATTAATCACTTGACTGCTAGGTGCTTAAAACACAGTCTTTCAAACAGAAGATGTACAATGAGATTAATGTATCTTCCATCTTCCTTTGGGCAAGCAGACCACAGCTTTTCACACAACCAAGCATAATGCAGAGACAACTGATGCCTGAATGTCCTACTCCCGTGGGAGTAAATAATAGATGATGCAAATAACCCAACACTAATGTAGCTGCCCAACTGCTGGATAACAGCTCTGTCCCTGCCCTGCACCCTGTTCCTGGGGTATTGATACCCACTGGTGTGTTTGAGAGGAGAGCACTATCTGTGTACCCAGACTCAGCTGGAGGAGCAAAGAACTTTGCCACATGCCTTACGAGCTTGCCAAGGGTTTTGAAGACAAGGCAAGTTGATGAAGAAGTCTCAGTAGCTCACTAGGTGTGCTGCAATGCAAACAGAAACACCTTGCCTGGGAATGGCATCCACCCAAACCTCAATGTTGGCCAGTAGGGATCGAGCTGCAGCTGCTAAAAGCGTTTCTGCCTTAAAGGAGAGTGAGCTGCAGGTGTTTCTTGTCCATGGCCCAGCTCGTGGTGCAGGTGTGAGCCAAGCAAAGCCTTTCTGCTCCACTGCAGCTGTGATATTCCCCTGTTTTCCTAGCGGCATTTCCATTGTGGGTGTGGAATTGTGGTTGCTCGGTTTCAGTCTCTGAAGTTTCAGTACTTAAACTCCTTTAAATGCGAGAGAGGTGGGGCTGGGTTTGATGTGGCTTTGCTGGTGGCATGGAGGTAGAAGAGAGAAATCTCTCTTTTTAGCAGTAGAGAATATCATATTAAACACTTCATTTCATGGAGAGTAGTCTGTTGTTATATGGCAAATCTTTGCTGTACTAGGAAAGTGATTTTTATAGGGCAGCAGTTCTGAACCTAGGCCATTGAAAGTAAACCATCCTTATTTATACAGCACTTCCTTTGGAAATGTAGGTGCCATCTGTCTATTTGCCAAGACAAGTGAGTGGCACTGCTTTTTTTGGGAATACTGGGTGTTTTAACTCCTCTTGTTTTACTTTGCAATGAAATTGCATTTTTTTAGAAATGGGCTGTAAAGTGGACCAAAGATTTCAGTTGCAATTTGTGACTTTGCATCACTGTTTTCTGCTTCTTCCCCGGGGAATATCATAAAGCAACACTTCAAATTGCTGTAAAATGACAATGTGTGCCAGAAAACCCACCCTGCTTTTCTGAGCATCAGTTTCTTTGAGAAGGCAGTTGTAAGAAGGGCTCTGTGACCTTGGGAAGGTGTCACAACAAACGAGCTTTTTGTGCCCATCCTTAACCTTTCTGCAGATTATTTTAAGTATATGTATGAATATATTGAAATATCTTGCTGTACATTAAGATGTTAAGAGGATCCATAAGTCTGTACATACATGCTGAATCTCTTTCATACAACTTTATATGGCTTGAAACTACTGAGGGAAAAAATGGTGCATTCTTCCTTTTCCCTATAGTTTTACAAAGCATATTCTAAGTCTGTGAAATGAAGTCCACACATGGGGTATTTGGATTTACTGGTTGTGGGGGCTGGTTTGGGGGATGGATAGTGTAGGGCCATCAATTGCCATCAATGTGCACAGGAGTGCTTGTGTGAGATGAGGGTATTTAATAGAAAATTATTCTGAATAAAGATAGGACTATATTGTTATAGCACTTAAATGAGAAGATTGCAGTGTTATCAAACTAAGTGTGCCTGACACTTTATGCAGTTTAAATCTATTGTGAGTCCAAAACACGTGGACTCAGAAAAAAAGTAAGTTTGCCATTTACAGTTCTCTGCATCTCTCATTTCTGATGTGTGCACAGTGCTCTTATGAGGTTTTGATTTGTTTTGTTTTTTTCCTGTTGAATCCCATCCAGAAAGCCTGAATGTGTTAATGACTCATGGAATACAGACCTTGTCTTTCAAATGAGTTCTATTTTGTGGGCTGGTGAATTCCTAGCAGAGCACATCATCTTGATTCATTTGAAAAAGATATTTTGCTTCTTTTCTAAATCAAATCAGTTTCATAAAAAGGTATAGATGACTGAGACTTACAGATAAGACCAGAACACTAGAATTTTTCATTTCTAGTTAAAACTCCACTCAATACCTTCTTAAAGCTATATGAGTGGGGAAATAAGAATTTTCTACTTGACTCTATTTCCTGAAATTATTTTAAACTAACTATCAGTTATGTGTAATTTTCCCCCTTCTTTTTGGAGTTGAATACTGCTCTGCTCACTTGTGAGTGCTCTTTGTTAAATGCTTGTAATACTAGTCCTATGTGAGTTAATCTCCATATTGTCTGTAAGGATAAATGTTTCTCTATAAATCTTGCATGCACTTCTACCTTTAAAATACAAAATGAGCTCTATTTGTAGATTAATTGCTACCCTTTCTCTTACAAATGACAAAAGAAACCTGAAGTATATTAGTAATGTGATGGCAGTACTACTTCAAGCACAATTACCTTGTCTTAAATTGCAGATAATCAGAATTGCAGAATTCACTGTAGCAATAATGGCCACTTCTTTAAGTGAATTAGTAAGAAATTAAAGGAATGTTTGTGCAAATGCAAGTCTTTGCATGCTTTTTCATCTTGGGAGGCAGGTGGAAATAACAGAATGAAAAACAGAAGTGAGGTTTTTTTAGAAGTATTATTCTACAGTTTTGAATGTGGTTGTGGTGGTTTGTTCCCTCAAAACCAGATCTTGAGGCTTGAGATAAGAAGCATCAAATCTGGCCACCACACCTTAATTTTGTATTAGTTTTTTCTGTTTGGATGTATTGTAGATTGAAGTCAGACAGCACTGGCTGCCTCTGGCAGTCAATACTTTGTATTCAAATACTTTGTACTATTTTAACAAATGGATTTACTAAAAGGCAAGTTACAAACCTCTATCAGTGTCAGTGAGTGAAAATCCAACTGTGGAGCATCTATGAAGATAAAGTTGTTGTGTGCTAAATAATATATATTTAAACTTAGTTTTTGTGTCAATAAGTAAACATAAACATTGTGGATCTGCTTGAGTTTCACGTTAGAATTTTGTTAGTGTTCGTATCAACAAGTTCTAATGAAATTCTAATGGAGCATAATGAGAAATTAATTTGTAATAATACATGGAGCTCAAACACCGTTAAAAAAATAACAGCTGAGCAACAGAAATGTGAAATAAGCCCTTTGTGTAAGGATGTGTCTGCAGAACTAATCCAGGAATTTCCCCAACAATAATCTTATCTACGGGGTCAGTAACCTTCTAACATCTGTGTCTCATGCTATTTTTCCTTTCCTAAATCACTCTTCAGGATCTGGTAGATATTGCCTATCTTGAGGCAAAGAACTGATGAGCAAGCCTTGCAGAAGGTCTGGAGCCCTCCAGAGCAGGGGCTGGCAGGAGGGAGGGTCCAGAGGTGTGGGCTGGGCTGGGCTGGGCTGGGCTGGGCTGCAGAGGGGACCAGCTCTCAGGCTCCAGGAGCTACCAGGGCACCCAGGGCAGCTCTGCTTTGCACCTGCAGGATATTCACTGCTTTGAAAACTTGCCAGGCTTTTGTGCCAGGGGCTGCAAGTGCAGGTGGTAAAATAAGACTTTCCTGTAGCATTGAGGTTTTGGGCTGTAAAATGACTATTGTGGGGGTCTTTGTTAGGGAAGGACTTTAAAGAGCTTGAGAAGTGTTTTCATTGAATGATCTTATTCATAATGCACAGATACTCTCACTGCTTAAGCAAACTTCTGCAGTATTGTTGTGTACTACTTTTCACATGTTCCAAAAAGAGGTTTTTTTTCAATTGTCTGCTCACATTCAGTACAAAAAAAACATTTGCCTCACAGGCATGCCATCAAAAAAACTACTGATGGGGAGGAGAGGCTAAAAAGGTAATTATTGTTCTAGACTTCCTTAAAGTGTGAGAGTAGATACCTGCTGCTTGAGCTGGGGAGGATGTTGTGCTGCTTCTGCCCTCTTCTCATCAGCAGAGCTTTGAGTGTTGGCTGCCCACCTTTGGCAGTAGTAAATTGTTTTGGAGGAAAGTCTGCAGATCACTGAGCATCATTCATAAAAACACCACTGGGAGCTGTTTGCTGGACTGGGGAGCCCATTCTGAAAGCAAAAGTTTGCATGTGCAGAGCCTGGTGGAAAGTCAGAGTAGGTGCAGAACCTGAACACAAGGGCTCTTCTCCCCAAAATTTCATCTTTTATCTCATTTCCTATCTATTCCTATCTGTGGGTACTGCCTCTGCAGCTGATAGCAATATGAATAGTTGAAAAAAAACTGATAACTCTGAAAAAAATGCTCCATGAAAGCAAGATGGAACCCTGGCTGTGAGAAAGGTGAGGTTTAAAATGCACTGAGAAAAAACCTTAAAGGATATGGGCAGAGAGAGAGAGGAGTCCCAACACCTGCAATGGGCACAATAAAAATTTCTTTTTAGGCTTTGTACAAGAAGAAAGCTGCTGAAGTTTTGTTATTTGTTTTTAGGTTTTTTTTGAGGGAAGGACATTTGACCTTTATCCAATCTAATTACCAATCAGACTCTCTAATACTTAGGCAGCAGGAAAAGACTTATAAAAAAATCTTTTAGAATTTAGACTTCTTTAAGTCTAAAATTTAAATGTGCTTAGGTTGGAGATGCAATTATCTACCCAATAATTTGAAAAAAGTTCCAGGGTGCTGATGCAAAATCCATTCAGTTTAAAGGAAGTCTTTAATGGGCTCTGGATTTTACCTTAAAAGAGGAGGTTTACCTTAGTCTGCCTATTCCCTTTTCCTCTCAATTTCCTTATTTAGAAAACTTACACACTTTGGTTCTGTCATTTGAAGTAAAAGTGAATTCCTTTCTAATAAAAACACTGGAGAAAATAATAAAGGTTTAGGTGAATTAAGAGGTGTTGTATTCATAAAATTCTTTCCTGTAGCCAGTGCTTGGGTGGTCATCCTCTGTTCTGAAAAATTCTTCTTGGTGCCACCGTGTTCTCACATTTGTAGATGGAAGGCTGGGCAGTAAATGAAGGGATTTGTTGGTTTTACATCTACTTGCTGTGTTTGTAGAAATGCAAAGTGTGACCTTCTGTGCTGCCATTTGCACCCTTTGTCTGGTACTATGTGACTTGTTGATTCTCTTCCCATTTTACATAAAGTGTTGATATACCAAGGAGGTTTTCAAGGGAGCCCTGACAAAGTCCTCTGGGTCACCATAAACAACAGGACTGCATGCTCAAGAAGGCTGGCTTCATCTTATTAAGAGATAGGCATTTTAATTCTGAGAAGGATAATAGATATTGTCTATTTAGGTGATTTGTTTTGACAGGACCCAAATGCAAGGTCAGATAGAATAGTCATAATTGTTATGGGCAGTTCCATATATTCCTAGAAATAATGTCTTACTCTCCCAAGTCCAATTCTTTGAACTTGGGGGAGTTGTGGTGTTTGTTTAGTTTTGGGTTGTTTGTTTCAGGTTGCTGTTTATTGGTTTTGGGGGGAATTTGTTGGTTATATATTAGACTATAGGATTCCAAGGAAACAAACAAAAATATCCCAAATGTTTTTGTTGTTAGTGGCAACATTGGGCCAGTGCTATTGAGGAATAGTGGTACCTCTGACTGGAGAGGTGTTACAGCACCTTCCTGTTGCTATAATACATACCAGTTCTCACCTGCCCTGGAAGATTCTGCTGCTGGAGGCACAGAGATGCATTAGATATGTTTGTGTTTGTTTTGTTTGCTTTCACAAAGCAGTTTGGAGTTGTAAACCCAAGTGTAATCAACATTACATGACTTTCCTGTGAATGCCATAATTACATTCACATGCCAAGAGTGAAGCGCTTTGACAGTCTCGCAAGAAAATTCATTCAAAGCTCTGAAGCAAAAGAAAGAAATGCAAGATCAACTATTGTCTTTTGGTGAGAATAATAACATCTGAGACTCCATCATGCTTATCCACCAAATTCTATGTGGAATGTTTTTTTATGTGCAATAGGCTGTTTACAGAGAGGCATTTAAAATAATAGCCCGTGAGAGCGTTCCCTGATGCATACTGCTATACCTGGAGAGCCTGCCAGATACCATCAGGAAAATGGACCATAAAAGCAATCCAAAACCTGCATTCTTAGTGGAATTTATCTGATAAATACCTTGCTAAATCCTAAGTGTTTCATTCATCTTTTTTAAGTGTGATACACTGATCTGCTTATCTGTTTAGCCTCGCTGGCAGCATTCTCTCCCGAGGTTAAAACACATAAGGAAGACACATCCATTCACTTTAATAACTGTTATCTCCAGAAGAATAAGAGCTGCAGAGTCATTAATTAAACATGATTGTTCTGGGGAAGGTCTCCTGATGAAGATGCATGCATGACTCACTTGGTGTCAGTAAACTCTATTTCAAATACAGTTTTTCATGTTTGACCATTTTCAGTGTCAGGTAAAAACTTGTCGATAAAAGAGCCTGTATATCTAAAAGCATAATTTGTAATAGACACACAACCAATACCTTTCACCTCCTCCTGCAATCTGTAACATGCAATAATGGAATTATGGCAGATGAACAGTCCTATCTTTTTGTCATAGGACCAGAAGCCAGGGATTTTTTTTTTGCTGCCATCAAACTCTGTGAGAGATAGAAATTGTTTAATGTAAAATTTCTGTTTAAGCACACTACTGTGTGATTTAAAAATTTATTTTAATGCCACCTCAGAAGAAAATCACAACAATTCTAAGTTCTTCTTGAAGACATTTAAAGAAAATATTTTTAAGCAAAACACTTTCAGTGAAAATCTAAATATTTCTATGCCAAGTGCAATATAAATCCCAGTTTCATACTAGAAGAATCCAAATGTTTGATATTGATGTGTTTCTGATGAAAAGAAGCTGCATTTCTGTGAAGTATATTTGAAGTCAGAAAAGGTTTCATCTTTTTTCCTCGCCTTATGTTTCACCTTATATCCTTGATTCTTTCTTATGTAGATGTCCACCTTCTGTTCCTTCATAATTTCAAACACCTCTGTCTTTACTTTGATGTGTTTTTTTCCCTATCCATAAGATATTTCTCACAAACTTAATTAAGTAGGCCTTTGTCTTCAAACTGCATGACTGGAAGATACCAGAATCTACTCTAATGGGAGCATAATAAAATAGAGGCACAGAACTTTTTGACTGTGCTTGGAAGGGCAGCCATTTACTCTGTGGCTCTGAACAACAGGGTGCATTTTCCCTTCCACCTCTATCCAGTTTTAATTAATATATTCCAATATAAATATTAAGCTAAAGGCTTACTTTTGCTCCTCTTCAAGACCAGTACTAACAAAACCCACAGAACAAAGTGTGTGAGTTTATCAATGCTGATCAGTGGATGCTGGATCCCTTAAAACTTGGGAAACACACTGGTTTCATCCACTGATATAGTTCTGAAAGTCCTTTGGCAAGGTGAGCAGAGGGTATTTTTTGTTCTATTTAAGGTATCCTTAGGCTACTTACCTGGAAAAAGGATTTCATGTGTTTGGGAATATAAAGTATGTGAATGTAAACTATGTGAATATAAAGTTGTGAATGGTTTGTAGGGTAGAAATTGTTAGTTCTGGCCAAGAACACAAACATCTGCCATCTAGTCAATGAGAATTTTGGCAGTGGCTCCAACACTGGAGAGATGGAGCAGCAGACCCTGTCTGTTCCTGGCTATGGGGCCACGTGTATTAACTGTAGCTGGTCTGGGTGCCTTCTTTTTATCTTCCACTTAAAAACACAGAGGTGACATGTTTTATGTTCCAAAGTACTGTCCTTAGATTCTTAAATACATTCTTCTGTTCAGCAGCAGTATTGGGAATATGAATTTCTGGTGGACAACTCTCTGCTACAGTTCTATCAACCTGAGCAGATGGAGGAATTTCCAAGTCAAATTGCAGGTGTGCAACCTAGCACTTCCAGATAATCTTTTATCAAGGATCTGCCTCTTATGCTCAATGGAAAATGATCAATAAAATGGTGAAAGGTAAAAGAAATATCCTCATATAGCTGGTGAGTGAAACATCAGCTGGGCTGGTGGTCTGTGGTGTGGTGCTGAGGCTCCAAATTTCTGCTCAAACTTCTCCATTTGAAAAGGAGTGACCTAAATTTTAGTTCTTTTTTATACAGTCATTTTTTGAGGCTGACTCTTGTACTTTGGGGAAAATCCTCCAGGGATACTGGTTTCCCTCTCATGTAGAATGTGGATCATATGGAAAATGTACCAGAGCTGTGTGGGAGTAGCTCTTTCGTGCTGAGATAGGATGCTGAGATTTAGCCCTTTCCTCTGGGACCAGATGCCAGGTCTGTGTTCTGACTGTCTTTGGTACATATGTGAATCTCCAAAAGGGCTCATTTATAAAAGGAGTAGAATATCTGATCTGAGATCAGTCATGTAGATCTAAGGGAAGGATTTTGCCTTGAGTGTGAATTAGTCTCAAAGACAAAATTCACAGCAGCCTACTTGTTAATGAATTACAAAGTCTTTATTTTTGAACATTTTAAGTCCTCTTAAGTTCCCACAAGGAACTCGTTATGCTTTGCACTTGGAAGAAAATGGAGAAAACAGAAGTGGTGCTTTGGAGGGTGGGGGGTCTGATTCCAGTCCAGATGAAGTCGGTGCAATTTTACACACGTAAAATAAATAAAGGGAATGATAAACAGAGCATGCACCATTGGTGTCTGCATGCTCTAATCTGTGATATGATGCATATTTATGAAGTTGAATATAATTAAAAGCTGGTGTTCCAAGTGTCAATCGGCCCAGTTCATACACAGATCATTAGAGGAAATTCTTCTCTTGAAATGGCAGATTATGTTCAGTGTGGACCTTTGCCTGCAGATTATATGATTTCCCATTTCTTTATTTAGAGCTTCCTTTTATGGCTTGAGACCTGGAAAGTCCTTGAGAAGACATTAAGAAGATATTTATCTAATTAATTACTTTTAAGTCTTGAATGCATGTGTGGCTTTTCAGGTTTTTCTTTTTTCCTTTCTTAATGTGAATTACAAAGCAACAGAGGCATAATTAGTTGAATTTAGAGGATGTGTTCATAGACTTTAGAAATAACTTAAAAATAGGTGAGTTTCTCAGTATCAGTAGAAATTTCAAATAATGTCTATCTAGGCATACTAGGTTTGCTGAAAGTACTCTGGAAAATTATAATTTTGATGTGATGATGTCCTGTCATGTAACAGCAACCATTTCAAAGAGATTTAGGGCTCTGGCCAGTGAGGTGGCACATTATTATTGTCAAGGCCCATATCAGAAGCCCTTGGGATTTTGAGGGGCTCAATGGGAAGAGGTGTGGACTGGAAGCCACTTGAAGCTTGATGTGGACAATGTGCCCAGCTTAGTTTCTAGCCACACTTGTGAGGGGGAAGATGCCAATTCTCCATCTTTTGGGAAATGCTTGCTCTGGATCAGAGGCTGCAGAGCAACTGGTATCTGTATGAGACCAGCATTTGTGTGGTTATGGGGGAGGAGGGAATTCATCTCACACATTTAAATTATCTTGATTGTCATTTCAGCTTTATGGCTCACCTTTAAGAGAAAGCAGAACATGAGCAGCTGTCCAGTGAGTGATTCTGTGCCAGCTGATGTGGAATGTGAGGTCTTTTATGTAGCTAAATGCAGTGATTTAAAACATCTGCCCATATCCCTGTTTTTTCTGTTTGACTGTTATTCCATAGTGGAAACTTCTTAATGTGATGGAGACTTTTTATCACATGGTATCACATTTTCAGATATATCTTTTCTTTCATTTTTTAAAAGTAGCTATGTATTTTCTTGTGAATGATGCCTTATATCTCTAATAACTTTGGGAGTATTTTATAGAACTGTGGCTGTTGAAAACTACTTGTATTTGTGTTTTGGGTTATTTTGTTGGTTTTTTTCTTCTATGGATATGAGATATATTAGATACCATATTACACTGACAGAGATGAATATATAAGTAGAGGTAAAGCAAGAGTAACTTACACCTATAATTTTGGGGACTTTGTTTAGGGTTTTTTTCCCCCTCCTCTAAGAATATCTGCAATTCCAATGTGTGTTCTGGCTGTTAAAATAAAAAAAAAAAAATAATGTGAATCCTGCTGTGGCATGCATGCTCCATTTGTGGATCTGCTGTGTGTTTATGTGAGGAGGGGTCTGATCCCTTCTGTTTGCTCAGTGCTAATGCCAGAAGTTTGTGGAAACTGTTCACTCACCCTCAAGATGCAAAGGTCATAGTTAACTTCTGCCCACAGAGACAGTCTAGAGAATTAGGGTGGGCATGGGCTCCAGTAAATCCAACTAAATATAGCAAGAATTTTGATTTGCAGCTTTTCTGATGAACCCTTGTGTGTTTTTGATTTTGGCCATGAACACAGTGTTGTGCAGAACATGAGCATACCCAAGCTCTCTTGGGATCTCCTGTGGGGATCCCTGGTAAGATGCCTAAGCAAAAGTGTTCCCTCTGTCAGTAGTTGTTACTAAAAAATAACTTTTTCAATTCACCTAATCTTAACCTTGATCATGTCCAGATTTGCTGCTGCTCATAGCAAAAACTGGATCACCCTAATTTATCGTTCTTTCAGTTTGTCAGTTTGGGGATATATTGCTTTTTTGCCTTTAGGGAACTATATTTAAAATTTCTCTAGATTTGATTTGTTAGAAGCTACCTGTTTGCAATTGACGTCTAATTATTTTTAGGACCAATGAGTTATGAAAATATTTATATAGTTAAACAGTTACAGTATTAATGGATAATGGCTAAAATATAGTAACTTTAAAATTATATATGGCTTATAATCTTTAAAGGGTTATAGGTCTTTAACTACCCAGTAAAACTATAGAGAATTTACAGATCACTGTTTTATATAAACGAAGTATTATAACTTAACTACTTCTTTGAACTTTCATTATTGACTGTGAAGGCCTTTTAAGGATGACAGTATCTATTTTACCTTTTGGCTGTTACTTTTAAGAAATCTGTGATGTGAGAACAATATATACATGTATTTAGATAACAGATTGAGAAATTGAAATAACCCTGAAAAATGGTAATTTAAATGGAAAGATATTGGTATATAGAGAGATATGGATATAATATCTATATAATATACATCAAAGATATGAATATTGTACTCTTACTCAGTAAATGTATTTTGTAGTTTTTCTGCCTTGTATTGCTAGGAGTGAGGAAAGAATGAATGCTGTGGGTTAATCTTCCAGTCCATCCTAGGAGTAGCTTCTGGGTCCAATTTACCACCAAATGGGTGTAAATAATTGAATCTTTGTGGCCACAGGGCTGTGAGCAGCAAAAACAGGAAAACACTTGCATTTAAGTAGTGGCCATAACCACTACTAACCCAAATTAAGTCTTGAGTAATTAGGGCTTTTCTCATATCTAGTTAGATGTGTTCTCGCACATCTCATTGAGTTTGATCACTTGTCCCCAAAAACTTGCAAATTCAAATTTAGTACCTGGACTTCTTGGTGAAGCAGCAACAGCTGGTGCAGTGTAGAGCCTTGGGCTGAGCAGGCAGAGCCCAGGGAGGGATGGCCCCAAATCTCTTGTGTTATGGGGCCAGAGGAGCTTCCATTGCACAGTGATGAAATGGAGGTAGAAACCCTTGAGGTGGAATGAGAAAAAGCCACCTCTATCAGCAGAGTACTGTAAGAAGTGCTGTGAGAAATGTTTTTCTGTTCTCCCAATAGTCCTAAATCCAGCTCTAACGTGTTCTGTTAAATAAAATTCAAAGGGTCGTTTGCTCCCAAAAGGTCACATAGTATTTTACTGTTTGTTCAAAGTGTCTTATAAAATTAACTCTCTTCTGACTGAGAAAAAAAAAATAATATGAAGCTGTCCATAAAACATAATTTTCAGCTCAGAACAACAGCACAAAAATTTACTTGAGATAATTGTGTGGACTGTCTTCTTCAATTACTTTCAATAAAACTGAATATTTGCAGTTCATGTTATACCAACACAGTCCCAACCTGCTCAGACAGATTTGGTTTTGAGTAACCCATAAAACGTCTGTGCCTTCTTTTAATACTTTAGCTTTTTTTCCAATACCATTCCTCTAGCTTTTAATCTCTACCTCAAAAACCAGGCAGCTACAGATATATGTAATTTTTCTAAGCACTAAACCACACTGGGTTTTCTAAGTACTAAACCACACGTTTCATTTGAAGCCACCAAGTAGGAGCAATGTTTATGTGAGTCTGCAACAAATTCCATGTGTGAAGTCTCTCATTTACTGAAAATCTTAGATTCTCTGAGGCCAATGGCTTGTGCCAGAGCTTTGTGGTGTGTCAGATGTCCAGATTGTTTGACTGCATCAGGAGTTTGCTGTGGTGTCCATTTGCCAGCTGGAGGCAGAATTTCATTAATCCATAGTATAAAGGGAGAGGGGTGGGAAATGATGTTGCTCCAAGGCTTTGATCTTTTTTTTTGCAAATGAGCTGGTTTACACCTCAGCTATTAAACAGTTGGAGACTTTTTTTTTTATTTTGCTGTGAAGTCTAAATTTGGAATAATACAAACTAAGCCAAGCAACATTTTCCACCTTCAAGTAATAGATTCTATTGCCCTATAAACACAATGATTCTTGTTGCCCATTTCTTTCTTTTTGCTTCCTCCTGCCATTCATTCTTTTTCTCCCTCTTAATATCCTTGGAATATGGAAAGCATTTGGATTTAGTGGAATAGCTTTTGTTCTCAGTTTTAAAACACAGCTTCTCTCTCTGCCACCCATGTGCTAACTGCATCAGTTTGTGGGTCTAACCTTTTCTAAGCCCACATGCACAGAGAAATCCTGCCTGTTGCCTTAATTTTTTTGTGGGATGCAGGCATGCATGGGTAATCTCAAATTTCTGAATATAATTCCTGTATGTTACTGGATTCTCTGGATTAACCACTGTGCTGTAGGTTGAGGGAAATGAGTTTGAGTTCTGCCTTGGTTCTGCTTTCCTGCCTTGGTTCTGCTTTTTTACCCAGGGGCAAAGAGGAGACTCAGGGAAATGACAGCTTAACTCTGTTGTCTTCTTCTCCTGTAATAAACTGGTTGAAGGATGTTGATGTGTACCAGGCAGATTTTATGCCTCATTCTGGGTAGGTCTTTTCCTGAGTAATTTGGCCAGTGTTTTTTGTTTCTGTGAAAAAAGGAAGTCTGTCAAGAGTAAGAAGTTTAGCAGAGGATGTCATTGATGACAACATTTGTTTTACCTGCTGATCTGTGCAGCAATGTGTCAGGCTGTCTTGTTTACCCAAGGATGATGTGCACGCTGTGTTTTTGGTAGTTAAAGCTTTCCACAGTTATTGTAATCTTGGAGCCCCAACTCTGAGTGTGTCAGCTTTAAAGTTCAGCTCTCTGGTGCACATCCAAATCTCTGAACAGCTGTGTCTGCAAGACTGGTTTAACAGCCCCCAAAGGAGCCTTAGGTTTTGTTCAGGAGAATAAGTAAATAAAATGACATAGGAACTAAGATTAGAGTTTGGTCTTCTCTCTCTCATATCTCATATAATGAGGAAAAAGTTTGGTATCCAGACTTGATATAATATTAAATCAAAGGGGCAGATCAAAGCAAAGGTGAGAAAAGTTTCATATGGGGCTATTAGAGCATTTTTATTTAAAATTCTGGTGGAGCTGATGTATGTTCAAAGTATTATGGGGTTGAGGGACAAGAGTTTTTTGATTTTTATTTTTTATTTTTCACAGGTAAAGTTCAGTAAAAGCTGGGGAAAAAACTCGGTCCTCTTGCCCTTCTGATTTTGTCTCCCACTCCAAAATAGAGAACTAAAGAATCTGATTCCTCTGAGCTGCTTTTCCTCCCACAGGAGACCTGGGAGAGAAAAGGATACTCAGACCACTTCAGCATTTGTTCTTCAGCTTTCACCATTCATTCTTTGAATTTTTTTTGATCTACCCTTTGTCCCATCTCCT
Source organism: Parus major (assembly GCF_001522545.3). Lineage (NCBI taxonomy): Eukaryota > Metazoa > Chordata > Aves > Passeriformes > Paridae > Parus > Parus major. Next base: position 7,122,903 of record NC_031778.1, read on the forward strand.
GGCACTTCGGGGAGAGGATTTGAAACCTTCACAACACAGTTGCCACTGTTGGAGACTTCATATTTTCAGCACCCTGTCAGCATATTCTTAATAGCCTGACTCTAATAACATGATTGTAGAGGTGCTGTAAGTGGTGTCACCCAAAAGAGCTCTCTGTGTAGGTGAAAAAAAAAATAAATCTCCATTCTTCAGACCAAAAATAATATTTACACTATTTACACTTTTATAAATGATCTCTCAGTACTCATTGTACGTGCATTGTAAATACTACCAAGCTTGGAAACACAGAAGAATGGCATAGGTAGAGATTATCAGATGCATTACAAACCTTTTGTTCAGCTGTCAGACCATCTGAATGAAGATGGTTTGGTATCAGGCATCCTATTACAATTGCTTCATGCTTAGACTTGTTTAATTTGTTACCTGGGTGAAGCTGGCAGGAGTCACTGCAACATGAATGATCTTGCACCTGGAATCCTGAGCTTTTGCCCAGAAAATCTGCATAGAACCCCTGTGTTAATAAAATGGCTCACATCCCACTTGGTTCATCCTAATACTGATATCATTAATATCAGTAACAAATGAAACTTCTGTCTCCAAAGCAAGATAGTTTCAATTATGGTGGAAATCCTCCTCTGTACTCCATAATATTTAATTTGAAGTTGAAGACAATAGTGTTTCTCCAGGTGCCATTTTCAGATCTGAATATATTGTCCTGTAAAGCCCACTAAGCTGCTTCATGCCCATTTATTGCCCTTAAGAATTGATTCCATCCCCTCAAGCACTTCCTTATTTTTTGAACATGTGCCTTTGTAAACTTTACAAGATGTGTTACCACATTAATCACTATAAATTCCAGTGTGTGCTTAAGGTCTTTAATGTTTGGTCCCAAGAGTCTTCACGTGTAATACGTGAATTAAGAACTCTTTGCATACTGAAAAACGTCCAGAATAAAGACATTCTGTAGAACTTGAAACACTTTAAGAAGTGTTTTTGCTTTGTAAGGTGCTTCTTTGCCTCACATTCCTCCATTTGCAGCAGTGCTTTTGACACTTTATTGGTAAACTTGGCTTCCACACTGTAATTAATTTAAACATCTATGCCTGACTGAAAACTTTTGATGGCTTCATCTTTTAATAAATAAATCTGTTTGTCCTAAATTCCAAAGCAAATAGAAAGCATTTGAAGGTCTGAACTGTATTTTTCTCCAGTGGGATCTATACATTCTGGTGCCTTGCTTAAGAGCAGAGCAGAAGATATCAATCAGAAATGCAGATACTGATTTACAGAGTATTCAATTAGAGACCTGTTTTAGTGAGGAGAAATGAACTGAGCATTCAGCTGACCTCAGGGTGTTCTTTGAGAATTCATTACTTGCTGTGTTGGAAAACTAACTGGTCAAGGAAACTTACAGTACCTGTCAGGGTTGCTGTTTCAGAAAAAACCACTTGCCTCCGTCAGCACTGCTGTTTAGATAAACCGATCACTTCTCTAATCGATTCTGAGTGCTGAAAAGTTGCCATGGATACAAGATCCTGCAGCAATCAAAACAGAAGGTAAGTTTAGAATTGGAAGTGACAGATTTATTCATCACATACTTAACAAGCCTTTGAAGGGAAAGAGAGAGTTTGTCAGAGTCCTTAGGCTGTGTATAAGAAGATTGTGGAGAAATACTCAGAGAATTGCCAATAGGCACTTCAGTTGGAGAGGACTGGGTAATATTTGCATTAGAACCATTGCGCAGATATGTTTGCTTGAAACTGTTGCTCTGGATGACAAAGCCATCAAAGTCTGCAAGCCTGTTGTCATTTATCTTCAGTCTCAGCAATGAATTGTCAACTGCAAATTTCTGTCTTGTTGGTGGAGGTTTTCAAACTGTTGCAGGCTCTGCTTAGGAGACAAGGAATGCAGGGCAGCCACTTCTGAAATCAAACCTTTGGATCCTTCTCTCACTCAAAGCAAATTTCAGAAAGTGAGTTTTTAATGTGCCTTACTAACAATTGCTAGAATCCGACAGAAGAATTCCTTGAATTTCTGTGTGATCCTGCTATGCTGCCTTCTGCTGTTGTGTTTAGTTGTTTTCTGAGTTTAGTGCATTTTTCAGCTGGCTGTTGCAGGGATGTCACCCCTGCATTTGCTGATGATGCCATGTCGTGCTTTGGCACACAGGACTCAGTCCTCAGAAATTCACTCACTTGTATGAGTGACATGGGAAGCAAAACAGCAAAATCTACTTTAACTGTGAAAGGTCATGGAAGACAAATTAAAATAGCCAAAAGGCGAGGGAATTGTTGTAATCATTTCATTCTCCTGGGTAAGCTCCTTGCAGTCTTAGAACAGTGCGAAAATTAATTTTCTCTCTTAGTCCTTTCAAACGTCTCAGAAATCACCTCTCTCCCTTCCACTTCTCTAAACTGAATGTATATTTAATAAGAGGACATGCAAAACCAAACTCATTTCCTGGTTTCTCCAACATATAAACATACATCGCTAATTGAATTTTTTTTTGTAAATCAATGTTCACAGAAAAATAAAGCATGTTTCCTTAGTTCAAAGCATGTCTGGGTTGGAGGGTTTTGTGCTCAAATCAAGAAACCTCTGTGGCATTATATAAACATGCAAAGAAAGTCAGTGTAATTGAGAGGATTCCTTTTTAACATTTTTTTGGTTTTCTTTTCAACTTGGGGCTTTCTAGTAAAACTTGGAGATTGAAGTTCACTTGGAAAAAGCCAAGAGAAAGCATTCAGTGAATCTGTGTGCAGAAGCCAGCTGTGTTTAGCTGGCCTCTCATGCCAGGGAGGTGATCTGCCAGAGAGGTGCTTGTGCAGCAGAGAGGAGAGGCAGGACTTTAAAGCTCACAATTGGTGTTTGAGTGCTCGATCAAAATGATTGTCTCCGGATCAATGTGGTGTGGTGCTCAGCCACGTGCTCCCTGGAGATGTTCTCCAAAATGAAAAGGTTCTCATTTCACTGCATTGCTCCTGCTTTTGCTTAGCAATTCAACTCTTGTACGTTCTGTGATCACAAAAATAAATTGATTTTCCCTAGAATCTTCAGTTTGTGGATCAGAGTATCCATCATTCAATACTTATGTCTTTAAGCTCATAATCACATTGTAAACTTAAACAATGCATTCCATTACTAAAGATAATGAAACAAAATTTGGCTTCAATTTAAGTGGATCTGGTTTAATTAGTATACTATTATTTGTCTTCCTCTTCAGCACTCTGAGGGTTACAAGTTAATTATGTTCATCTCACAACAAAAAGAAAAGTTTTCATAAATAATTTGAGGTTTTGTTTACTATTATGTCTGAAGCTAGTATTATTCACAAAAATTTGGGTGCCGCCCAATATTCTTTTGCAAATCCTCAATGCTCCAAAAATGTGCAGAGGAATGTGATTTATCGTGCTCTCCTGTATCCTGTGTGTCTTTCTCCTTTGTTTCAAACACTCAGTCACGGAGGAAGAACACCTCCTTATGGCCTTCAGAATCATAAAAAAATAAATAGCCAGCTTTTGGTGGAGGGCAGGGGAGCGATGGAATCCCCAAAACACCTGGAATGCATTTCCCAAAATATTAATCCTAGGAGTAATTTCTAAGAATTTTGAGAAGGGTAAAGGGTTTAATGCTCCCAGGATAGTTGCATGGGTGGCTTTTAAATCATGTGGGGTTTTTTCAATTTTTTGCTTCTATAACTACAAAGAATTATTGTTGTACTTGTCCATTTCCCCGCTGCAAACATTTACCAGCTCCTCTGTGAGCACTCCTGGTCTCTCCTGGTGCACAGCCAGCCTTGTTAGTGCAAGCTAATGTTTTCTGGAGTGTCAGAAGTAGAAAGAGACGTGGTGTTAGAAGGTTAGTTAGACAGACATAGGGTTTTTTTAATCCATTAAAACAGATTGAAATTGATGTTTTGCTCTGAACCAAACTTGCAGTCTTCTATGGAATTTCATTTGTGAGGGTGCAATATTTTAGGGTACTCTGCTAGACCAAATCTGTCCATATCCTTCATGTACAGGGGAAGAGTAATGTAAGAGCATGTAAAGAAAATGCTTTCATAGTATTTTATATAGATCAATCTTTGTTAGAAAATTAAATAATTTTGCCTTGGTGGACTTTATAAAAGGTTTAAAATAAGAAGTGTGAGTTCAAAATTAATTTTACTCTCTTTATGCAACATACAGTAAATGCAGTTTAACAAACATGAAAACTGAAGTCCTATACTGGGATGTATAAATTACCTAATACATCAATTATTTTCTACTTTTTTTCTCATGGAAGCTCATGATAAGTTTCAATTTAGAAGTACTATTACAGTATAATATTTCTAAAGAGAGGAAGGAAACTATTTAATGCTAAGGAATGAACTATAATTCCTGAGAATTTAATAGCATTGTCCCTTGAAAACCTCAAGCTGAGATACAACAACATGCTTCCTGCCTTGGCATGCAGTTCTAAGAGCAGGGGATTGAGGTGGTCACTGATTTGAACTGCACCCCCTGATCATAAATTCAAACTCTTGACAAGTTTTGATTTATAGCCATGCAAGTTTAGGAATTAGGAGAAGGCAGAAAGCTCCTCCATTAATTCCATTGTGTCTGGTTATGTACTTTGCCCTCTGAAGAAGGCTGCTGCAAAACAGTGGTGGGAGTTCTATATCCATGCTGGTCTTTTTGTGAGGCTGTTTCAATAGAGTAGTATTGGAATGGAAAACCCATCCTGATAAATGACTGAGCCATCTATTAATTCTGCCAGGACTGAAATGTATTGCTCTAAAACTAGAATCTCTAAAGGTATGAAACTCATTACCTCTTCAAGCTGTCAAGTACAACTAAAATTTAAATTTTTTAATTCTTTTTTCCTGACACTGATTTCCTTTTTGGGGTGAACTTATTTAATGCTCTTTGCAAGGCACTGAAATGAAAAAGTTTCTGAAGAGTTTCTTAGAGTTGCGGATCCTGGTTAACAGCAGGATGATGTTCATTAGTATGACATTATTTTATTACTAGATAATTAGTCTGATAATGCTAATTCAGATCTTGATCACTTTGATAATAGCAAAGAATGAAGCTGATAATTAGGAACTCTAATTTGTTAAGTGGATATTTGTTCACAGAGCCTAGATTCACTACCAAGAAATTTCAAATTTTTTTTTTCTGCTTTCACGCTCATTTTGGTGGTTCAAAACCATTAAATGGACATGGGACAGATCACCTAAATTTGGGAGAGTAAAATATGGTTGGCATATGGAGTCATTAAATTATTTATTACCTATTAAACTATCAATGATTAATTTTATATTTTTAATATAATACTAATGGGCTCTGTCATGGTTACCATAGTTTAGTTTTTAGTTAAAAAAAATTTAAAAATATCCATGAGCTACAGAAGTGATTTCCAGCAAGGACCTTGTCACCTTCCTTTGGACCTGACAAAACCAATCAGATGGCTAATTTGAATATTGACAACCTGTTAAGCTGCTTAAAAGAGCTGAACGTGCCTCTGAGGAAAATGTGTTTAAAAATAAAGCCCAGAAAATTCCTCTTGTTTCCATCTTTTGAACAGGTAACTGGACACTGGCTGGGCCAGGCCCTGTTCCACCACGGCCTTCAGGACATGACCAGGCCATGGTCCACCATGGCCAGGCCAGGTCCTGCTCTTCTGCAGCACGAGGCCCTCAGGACATGGCCAGGTCCTGCTCTCCTGCAGCACGAGGCCCTCAGGACATGGCCAGGTCCTGCTCTCCTGCAGCACGAGGCCCTCAGGACATGGCCAGGTCCTGCTCTCCTGCAGTACAAGGCCCTCAGGACATGGCCAGGTCCTGCTCTCCTGCAGCACAAGGCCCTCAGGACATGGCCAGGTCCTGCTCTGCTCTCCTGCAGCA